>NC_134359.1:223510578-223841411 GCF_048569485.1 Anomaloglossus baeobatrachus | reverse complement strand
AGTTAATGCAGCAAGTCAATATTTGCAGTGTTGACCCTTCTTCTTCAGGACCTCTGCAATTCTCCCTGGCATGCTCTCAATCAACTTCTGGACCAAATCCTGACTGATAGCTGTCCATTCTTGCATAAGAAATGCTTGCATTTTGCCAGAATTTGTTGGGTTTTGTTTGTCCACCCGTCTCTTGATGATTGCCCACAAGTTCTCAATGGGATTAAGATCTGGGGAGTTTCCAGGCCATGGACCCCAAATCTCTATGTTTTGTTCCATGAGCCATTTAGTGATCACCTTTGCTTTATGGCAAGGTGCTCCATCATGCTGGAAAAGGCTTTGTTGGGCACCAAACTGCTCTTGGACAGTTGGGAGAAGTTGCTCTTGGAGGACATTCTGGTACCATTCTTTATTCATGGCTGTGTTTTTAGGCAAGACTGTGAGTGAGCCGATTTCCTTGGCTGAGAAGCAACCCCACACATGAAAATGACTTTACCTCAGTCCTCAGCAGTCCACTCCCTGTACCTTTTGCAGAATATCAGTCGGTCCCTAATGTTTTTTCTGGAGAGAAGTGGCTTCTTTGCTGCCCTCCTTGAAACCAGGCCTTGCTCAAAGAGTGTCCGCCTCACAGTGCGTGCAGAAGCACTCACACCAGCCTGCTGCCATTGCTGAGCTAGCTCGGCACTGCTGGTAGTCCGATCCCGCAGCTGAAACAGTTTTAAGATACGGTCCTGGCGTTTGCTGGTCCTTCTTGGGCGCCCTGGAGCCTTTTTGGCAACAATGGAAGCTCTCTCCTTGAAGTTCTTGATGATGTGATAGATTGTTGACTGAGGTGCAATCTTTGTAGCTGCGATACTCTTCCCTGTTAGGCCATTTTTGTGCAGAGCAATGATGGCTGCACGTGTTTCTTTAGAGATAACCATGGTTAACTTGAAGAGAAACAATGATACCAAGCACCAGCCTCCTTTTAAAGTGTCCAGTGGTGTCATTCTTACTTAATTATGACTGATTGATCGCCAGCCGTGTCTTCATCAACACTCACACCTGTGTTAATGGAACAATCACTAAAACAATGTTAGCTGCTCCTTTTAAGGCAGGAATGCAATGATGTTGAAATGTGTTTTGGGGGTTAAAGTTCATTTTCTTAGCCAATATTGACTTTGCAAGTAATTGCTGTTAAGCTGATCACTCTTTATGACATTCTGGAGTATATGCAAATTGCCATTAGAAAAACTTAAGCAGTAGACTTTGTAAAAATTAATATTTGTAGCATTCTCAAAACTTTTGGCCATGACTGTAGATGATGTAGGACACGTCATCCACACTAGCTTCAGAAGGAGGACAAAGATGGCCGAAAGAGGAGGCACGGGACCCGGAGAACGGAGACACCCATCTGACCAGTCTGCTCTGCACCGATGGTTAGAAAAGTATTATAAACATCCGATGACAGATTATCTTTAAGGTTATTCTGCAGGTTAGAAGTATTTAGAACCTGCCCGAACTCAGCTGATGGGAGGAAATGGACTTTAATCCTCCTGGCAGCATTTGGGTTTGAGGCATCGGTGCGGCACCGTCACAGGTTTAGTCGCCGCTCTGTGTATCTAGAAAGGCGGCTGAAACTACACCCCCCATGCACTGACTGACAGCTCGCTCAGCATTAGAAGAAGCTGGTAGTCAGTGTTGGGGGGAGGTGCTCGATACAGAATGTGGTACAATGGGAAACCCCTACACTTTGTAATTTTTAATAAAGACATCTATATGGAACCCTTTTAGGTATCTGTGGGTTTGGATGCAGTAGTGCTTTGTAGATTTCAGTTTTATTGACTTGGAGCAAAAAAAAACTAGAACAGGATGAGCATGCAAGTTTGATCACGTCTGGGAATTCTTGATTGCTCGAGAAGATGTATGTCTACATTTTTATATACATTTTTCTGAATAATTTGATTTTGAAACCTGTCTTTAAGTCAAAGAAGGTCAATCATTAATCAAATTGAATTCCTTACAAAGTTCATATTTCTACATTAAGTGACACATCGACTATCCAAACCCTATTAGTAGCAAAGTTTCCTGGAAAAGAGCACTAAAACAGCCTAAAATGCATTTACGTGTTTTGGGAGGTGTCTTTTACCTTTGACACAGAACGTTGTGGGTTTATCTATGGTGCCTACTACAAAAGAAAATGGAAGTGTTCACTTTATGCCAGCACATTTTTTTACTTTTATTTTTCAAAGCTTCATAGAGATTTTGCCAATGTTATTACTACATTTTTTCCCCATACTTAAGCACTGGAGCAAGGACCGCTTGGAGTGTGGCACAAGAGGAGGGTACACAAGGGATGATGTAAAAGAAAGCCTTGACAATAGGGAGAGTAGTCACCATCTGAACTCACCTGTGGCTGATCCCTCTCTAATGTCTCTAGGCGAGTCCTTACTCACATATGCGACCAAATGGCCCTGGCTGACCCTAGACTAGCCCATGTCTAGTGTGTGGGCCAGCAAGACACTCATGTTACTTCTTGTATAAAGACTACATGAGGAAGAGGAACAAACAAGGAAAACAGATACAACACAGAACTCCAATTCTTCTCCAAAGAGAGATTCCTCCGCATATGCTGGAAACATCATCACTGCTTTTTCCAAAGACAGCTCCTTTTCAGGTCAGCTTAGAATGAACTATAGCCGGCATAGGGAACAGTGAGGAGTAGATATTTATAGCAGAAGGGAGTGGCTGCAACTGAGATTACAACTACCTGTTTAATCACTGCAGGATAGAAAGGAACCTAAGCTTCTTCAGCACGGAATGAAATTAAATAAACTCCACTCATGGTAAATGATGAACAGGCACTACAGAGGGTCTGCAATCAACTAAACGCTCTAACCTTCTTATCCCAGTTTCTCCCGAGGTCACATCAGGCCATAACCACACTCGTGACATATGCATAGCTTTTTACAATAAGGTAATAAAATGTGCACTGTAATGGCTTCCTGCTTGGCTTTCTATCACTTTCTTGCTGTATGGGATGTTTTGTACCCCTGAGGAAGCAATGTGCAAAACGCACGTCAGGGTACAGGTACCTGGAGATTTGTATGAATTATTTCTATTCGACTTTACAGTCATGGCCGAAAGTTTTAGCATCCTTGAAATTGTTCCAGCAAATGAAGTACTTCAATTAGAATATTATTTCAATTATACGTTTTTATTAGTGATGATCGAATACATCAAATCTTCGGCTTTGCGAATATTTTCCGAATAGGTCGACGCTATTCAACTATTCACAAATATTCGATGCGCAATGTAAGTCTATGGGAAACCCGAATAACAACTATTCAGAACTATTCGGGATTCCCATAGACTTACATTGTGCATCGAATATTCGCATAGCGACGAGTTATTCGTCGAATATTCGTGAAGCCGATTATTTGAGGTATTCGATCATTCCCTAGTATTTATGCATATGTTTATTTCCTTTGTGTGTATTGGAACAAAACAAAAAAAAAACAAAAACAAAAGAAAAAATGGTAAATTGGACATAATTTCACACAAAACTCCAAAAATGGACAAAATTGTTGGTGCGCTCAACTTAATATTTGGTTGCACACCGTTTAGAATAAATAACTGCAATCGCTCCTTATAACCATCAACAAGCTTCTTACACCTCTCAACTAGAATTTTGGACAACTTTTTTTTGCAACCTGTTCCAGGTCTCTCATATGTGAAGGGTGCCTTCTTCCGACTGCAATTTTAAGATCTCTGCATAGGTGTTCAATGGGATTTAGATCCTGACTCATTGCTGGTCACTTCAGGACTCTCCAGCGCTTTGTTTTCATCCATTTGTGGGTGCTTCTTGATGTATGTTTGGGGTCACTGTCCTCAAACTCAGCTTTCAGACACTGAGCACTACATTGCGATCCAAAATCCTTTGGTAATCTTTAGATTTCATGATTTCTACACTGTCAAGTTATTCAGTACCAGAGGAAGCAAAACTACCCCAAAACATATTTGAATCTCCACCATTTTTGACTGTAAGTGCTGTATTCCTTTTCTTGTAGGCCACATTCCGTTTTTGGTAAACAGTACCAAATGTGAATGATGTGCCGTATCTTGATCTCATTTGCCTAAAAGATGCTTTCCCAGAAGGATCTTGGCTTATTCACATACATTTTGGCAAACTGCAGATGAGCTTTTTTATATCTTTGTGTCAGCAGTTGGGTCCTCCTGGGGTTCCTGCCATAGAGTTTCCTTTCATTCAAATGTCGAGGAATAGTTCACGCTAACACTGATACAACCAAAGCCTGCAGGACAGGTTGAATTTCTTTAGAACTTGGTTGGGACTGCTTATCGACCTTCCAGACTATCCCACGTTGCAACCTTTCATTAATTTTTCTCTGCTGTCCACATCCAGGGAGATTAGCTACAGTGCCGTGAGTTGGAAATGTCTTGATTTATGTTGCACACCATGGAGAAAGTAACATCAAGATCTCTGGGGATGGACTTGTAACCTTCAAATTGTTGATATATTTTAACAATTTTGGTTCTCAAGTCTTCAGACAGTTCTCTTCTCTTTCTGTTCTCAATGGTTAGTGTGGTACACACATTGCAGAGATTGAGTCAACTTCGCCCCTTTGTACCCCCAGTTTCAAGTGTGATTTTTTATTGCCCATTCATGTTACTTGCCACAGGTATGGATGAGCAACACATGGTTGAAACAACGTTGTTTACTGACAATTTTAGAATGGTGCCAACAATTTTGTTCAGCTGATTTCTGGGGTTTTGTGTGAAACTATGTCCAATTTACCTTTTTTTTTCCTTTTTTTGTGTTGTTCCAATACACTCAAAGGAAATAAACATGTGTATAGCAAAATGTGTAATCACAATAATTTTCTGAGAGAAAGACTTAATTTTCCAGAATAATTTCAAGGATGTCAAGACTTTTGACTGAATGTCTAAGGTGGTGAAAATGAGTAATTGATCCACTACCGATTTTGCAAGTTTTCCCACTTACAAAGAATGACAAGGTCTGTAATGTTTATCGTACACTTCGTCTCAGATATACAAACTAAAAAAATCCATAAAATCACATTGTATGACTTTAAAATAATTAATTTGCATTTTATTGCATGAAATAAGTATTTGATCACCTACCAACCAGTAAGAATTCTGTCTCTCTCTGACATGTTATTTTTTCTATAAGAAGCTCCTACTCTGCACGCATTACCTGTATTAATTTCACCTGTTTGTGCTTGTTACCTGTATAAAAGATGCCTATCTACAAACTCAGTCAATCACACGCCAACCCGTCCACCATGGCCAAGACCAAAGAGCTGTCTAAGGACACCAGGGGCAAAATTCTAGACCTGCACAGGGTTGGGACGGGTTACAGGACAACAGGCAAGCAGCTTGGTGAGAAAGCAACAACTGTTGGCACAATTATTAGAGAATGGAGGAAACACAGTATGACTGACAATCTTATTCAGTCTGGGGCTCCATGCAAGAACTCGTCTTGTGGGGTAAGGATGATTCTGAGAAAGGTCAGTAATCAACACAGAACTACATGGGAGGACCTGGTCAATGGCCTGAAGAGAGATGGGACCACAGTCTCAAAGATTACCATTTGTAACACAATATGACATTGTCACGTCCCGAGACAGCCGAGCTGCTCGGATTCGGGCGGTCCGTGGCTCAAGGGGTGCTGGACCCCGGGGCACCATCGAACAGTTTTTAATTAAAAAGGGAAAAATAATAAAAATAGTCTGACTACGCCACTCACGGTGCGTGGCCAGGGATGGTATGGCCGCCGCTGCCGGTCCTCTCTGGGGATGATGGATGGGGCAGCATGGATGGTGAAGCCCTCCGCAAGTAGGGCTTTTCCCCAGGGGTAGGTAGGGGGTAAAGCGCAGGGAAATAACTCAGTCCAGACAAAGGAGTGCAGTTTGGTCGCTTTACTTACAGCTGGGTTCGCACCCTGGGGACGTGCTGGATCCCAGGTGCGCCCGAGTCCTGTGTCCCTGTGCCAGCCGATCTGGTGCCACTTGTCCACCGATGCACTCATGTATGTCTGGGTTCTCCCTGGCGTGGAGCACTTGGAGGTATTCCTGGTGTCTTGGTCCTGCCGCAGGCAGCTTGGACTATTTAAGGGAATATGTCCTGGTCCTCCCTTTGCTGCTTATGCCTCGGACGTTAGTGGTGGCAGATGAGTCCTGGAAACCCACCCGTCTGGCAGAGTTAAGAGATAGCTTGAAGTATTGGCCTGGAATCTGCACCCCGTGCGTGCAAAGTACTGGGAGCCGTGGATGTCCACCCCACAGGATCCCTCTGTCATTGGAGCTTGCTCTCTCACTCTCCAGCTACTTTCTCCTCTGAGTGGCTGATCTTTCACTCAGGTCTTTGCAGAGTCTTTGCTACTTTCCCTGGGTCTCAAGATTCCATTTTCTGTCTTGACACCTGTTCTTTTACTACCAATCACTTCTCACTCCTCTCCTCTCTACTCCTTTCTCTCTCACTGTCTTCTGCAGACTACTCACACTTCCCAGGTCACTCTCTCCTCCCCCAGGTCTGGTCCCTCCCTTCCAAGTTGGCTGCCTGTTAGCTCACAGTGCCCACCTAGCTCTAAGGGGGGGTCTTCCACCCTGGTTGTGAGTGTAAATGTCCTGGTGTGCTAGTGTGTATGTACTGACTGGCACAGTAATGTAGGACCGGAGCTGTTGCTTTGTTGTTACCTTATTTTTGTGACACCTGGTTACCGCAGGGGCATCACAACATCATGGCTTAAAATCCTGCAGTGCGCTCAAGGTCTTCCTGCTCATGCCAGCACATACACAGGCCCATTTGAAGCTCACCTGTGACCATCTGGATGCTCCAGAGGACGCATGAGAAAAGGTCATGTGGTCAAATGTGACCAAAATAGAACTTTTTGGTATCAACTCCACTCTCCGTGTTTGGAGGGAGAAGAATGATTAGATTTGTGGCTCACTGCACCTTGAGGGGGTCTAGTTTCCAAAATACGGTCACGTGTGGGGTCTTCCAATGTTTAGGTGCATCAGGGGCTCTGCAAACACATATTTACATAGTTACATAGTTACATAGGTTGAAAAAAGACCTAGGTCCATCTAGTTCAACCTTCCTCCACCAATTATACATTTTGTCACTAAGTCACTTAATGACACGAATGGTAAAATTTGATGGTAGCCAGTAAATGGGAAGATTCATCATGGAGGAGGCCATTTTTGGCAGTCAATTTCCTAAATACATCTGTAAGAATTTCCTTTCTACTGGAAAACTTGATTTTGGTATCCAAAAACTCAACCTCCCACTCATATTTGAAGGTAATGTTGATGTTCATATTATTGTTATTTATTCTCCTAATGAACTAATCCAGTTCTGGAGTGCCCTCTGATTCGAAACAGATATCTATGTACAGTGGCGTAACTAGAGTTTGATGGGCCCTGATGCAAACTTTGGACCGGGGCCCCCCTCCATGTACACAACACTTAAGGTACGGGATAATGATGCTGACACTTGGCTTTTACCCACAGCACCCAGGTTTCCCATGATCTAAAATCCCTCTATCAGCACCCTGCTTTCCCATGTTCTGTCATACATCTTTCCCTCAGCACCCAGCTTTCCCATATCAGAGCATGGGAAAGCTGGGTGCTGAGAGATGTATAGCAGAGCATGGGAAAGCTGGGTGCTGAGAGATGTATAGCAGAGCATGGGAAAGCTGGGTGCTGAGAGATGTATAGCAGAGCATGGGAAAGCTGGGTGCTGAGAGATGTATAGCAGAGCATGGGAAAGCTGGGTGCTGAGAGATGTATAGCAGAGCATGGGAAAGCTGGGTGCTAAGAGATGTATAGCAGAGCATGGGAAAGAGCCCTTTTCCCTCAGCACAAAACATTCCCATCCCATACTTGTATCTTTTTCCTCCCTCATATATAGTTCTCCAAATACTATAATGGCCCCCACATAGCCTTCCATATAGTATAAGGGGTCCCACATAACCCTTTATATATTAGAATGCACCCCCATAGTCCTCCATGTATTATAATGCATTTCCCATAGTTCTCCATATTTTATACTGCACCACAGTCCCCCATGCTTTATAATGCACCCCCACAGACCATGTGTAAAGTAGCCTCCATAGTCCTCCATATATTATAATGTAGCCCCCATAGTCCTATATGTATTATAATGCAGCCCCATAGACCTCCATGTATAATGCGCTGCTATAGTCTATGTATAAGGTGTCCTTCATGTTTATTATGCAGTCCCATAGACCTCCATGTATCATGCAGCCAGCACCCCCAGGCCTCCATGTATTATGCAGCCAGTCCCACCAGGGCCTCCATGTGTCATGCAGCCAGCCCCACCAGGTGTCATGCAGCCAGCCCCACCAGGGCCTCCATGTGTAATGCAGCCAGCTTCCCCCGGGCCTATATGTGTCATGCAGCCAGCCCCCCCAGGGCCTCTATGCGTCATGCAGCCAGCCCCCCCAGGGCCTCTATGCGTCATGCAGCCAGCCCCCCCCAGGGCCTCTATGTGTCATGCAGCCAGCCCCCCCAGGGTCTCCATGTGTCATGCAGCCAGCCCCCCCAGGGCCTCCATGTGTCATGCAGCCAGCTTCCCCAGGACCTCCATGTGTCATGCAGCCGGCCCCCCCAGGGCCTCCATGTGTCATGCAGCCAGCCCCCCCAGGGCCTCCATGTGTCATGCAGCCAGCCCCCCCAGGTGTCATGCAGCCAGCCCCCCCAGGGCCTCCATGTGTCATGCAGCCAGCCCCCCCAGGGCCTCCATGTGTCATGCAGCCGGCCCCCCCAGGGCCTCCATGTGTCATGCAGCCAGCCCCCCCAGGGCCTCCATGTGTCATGCAGCCAGCCCCCCCAGGTGTCATGCAGCCAGCCCCCCCAGGGCCTCCATGTGTCATGCAGCCATCCCCCCAGGGCCTCCATGTGTCATGCAGCCGCCCCCCCCAAGGCCTCCATGTGTCATGCAGCCAGCCCCCCCAGGGCCTCCCTGTGTCATGCAGCCAGACCCCCCAGGGCCTCCATGTGTCATGCAACCAGCCCCCCCCAGGTGTCATGCAGCCAGCCCCCCCAGGGCCTCCATGTGTCATGCAGCCAGCCCCCAGGACCTCCATGTGTCATGCAGCCAGCCCCCCCAGGGCCTCCATGTGTCATGCAGCCATCCCCCCCCAGGTGTCATGCAGCCAGCCCCCCCAGGGCCTCCATGTGTCATGCAGCCAGCCCCCCCAGGGCCTCCATGTGTCATGCAGCCAGCCCCCCCAGGGCCTCCATGTGTCATGCAGCCAGCCCCCCCAGGGCCTCCATGTGTCATGCAGCCAGCCCCCAGGGCTTCTATGTGTAATGCAGCCTGCCAGCCAGCCCCACCAGGGCCTCCATGTATCATGCATGCAGACAGCTTCCCCGGGCCTATATGTGTCATGCAGCCAGCCCCCCCCAGGTGTCATGCAGCCAGCCCCCCCAGGGCCTCCATGTGTCATGCAGCCAGCCCCCAGGGCTTCTATGTGTAATGCAGCCTGCCAGCCAGCCCCACCAGGGCCTCCATGTATCATGCAGGCAGCTTCCCCGGGCCTATATGTGTCATGCAGCCAGCAAAATAAAAAAACAAGTACCTCTCAGCTCCTTCTGACCCCTGCGACTGCGGTAGTTATGCCCCTGCCCCCATATGTCACACACCCTGCTCCTAATGCAGCCTGCACCCTGCCCGTACCCCAACTTACCCCTCTCAAACACTCTGCACCCTTCACATGCTTCTGTCACAGTCTGCAGCCCTCATATCCCACTCACCCTGCAGCCCCTCCCCTCATGTCCCCTCTTTTCTCATTACCACTCATGTGTTCGAAGTATCTTCTCCTGCTTTCTCCCCGGCCTCCTGTGTCTCCTCCCACACAGTCACATGGGCGTGACATCATCGCAGGTCCTGGTAGGGATGGTTTCCGTCTGCCGTGCAGGAGCACATCTCCTCTGCAGCAGGTCAGGAACGCCTGGTAGCCTCTCCAGGTCAGGGGCCCCTCTGCCCCCCTGCAGACACTGGGCCCCCCTGACTCACAGGCCGGCCCCCTAACAGTCACGCAGTCGGCCACTACATAGTGGCACTACACATAGGGGCCCGGCAGCCGGCTCTGCAGAGCGGCTGCCGGGCCCCTATAACCCTGCGGGCCCGGTCGCAGTGGCGACCTCTGCGACCGCGATCGTTACGCCCCTGTCTATGTATCATATGTATCATATCATGTTTTGCACTTTATGGATTTGGATATCTGGGTTTGTAAGAAGATTTTCCACTCCCAGGCCCCCCAAAACATATATCCAAAGATGGGAGCACAGGAGGCTCCTATTGCTGTACCTTTGTATTTGTAGATAGATGGATTTTTTTGAAAATGAAGCATTTGTGAGTAAACATTCATTCCAATAGTGTGAGTAAGAAATGTGCCAGTTGGCTATTGACGTTGCTTGGTTTAAGAAAAAAAAAAAAAAACAACAAACACCCCCCACAAAGTTGCTTGTAGAGTGTTTTTGTGTTTTATAGATGTACACTGGCAAGCAAAAGGGTAACAAGGTTTTGAAGTTTTGACTTTCAGACTCCATATCTCACCATCCACTCCAGCTACCAATTTGAAACTATCTTCATTTTATAGACAAGCATCTTGGCTATATCATACCTATAGTTGAGTTAAACTATTTAGTATATGATTAGTTATGCAGATTCTTGTCATGTCACTACATTGTTACTGTTTTGCTCCTAAAAAAAAGATCTAAATTTAGTTTTTATTATTTTATTAGTATTTTGTGAATCCACCTTTGGCTTTCAATATTACCTGAATCCTTCTTAGGGTATGTGCGCACGTGTGCGCTCTGCACCGCACCGAAAATGTGCGCTTCAGAGCGCAGCTGAAAAGCTGCGTTCTGAAGCACATGGTGCCGGCAGATTCGTGCGCTCTGCATGCTGCCTCTCCCTATAGACAGCATGCAGAACGCACGAAAGAAGTGACATGTCACTTCTTAGAACGCAGCGATTCGGCAAGCAGCCGAATCGCTGCGTTCTAACATGCCACGTGCGAACGGCCCCTGCACAATCTCCATAGATTGTGCAGGGGACGCAGGACGCATGCAGTTACGCTGAGGTGCAGAACGAAGCGTAACTGCATGTAATACGCACACGTGCGCACATACCCTTAATTTCTATTTTTTATTATATTTTTGATGATTAATTTTATTATTGAAAATCTACAGAGCTGTCAGTCACTCAAAAAGATTAACAAACCTGAAAGCTGAATATTTAAGAAAGTAAAAGTGAAGTTTTGTCTTTTTAAGAGAATATCTATCTGTCACGCTCCCCGGGTCCCCTGCGCTGCCCTCCGGCTCACCTGTCACGCTCCCCGGCTCCCCTGCCTTGCTTCCCGGTTCCTCGGTCCGGTCACCGCCGCTCCCCGCTCTCCAGCACCCATTGCCGGCGCGTCCCCGGCGTCCTGGTCCCCGCTCCCGGCGCCCGTCGGCTCCTCAGCCCCAGCCCGGCCCTGCTGCTTCCTCCTCGCAGCTTCCTGCTCTGGCTTCTGGCACTCGGGCCGCGCGCATGCGCATTAGGGCGCGCGCGCGGTCATTGACCCTTTCTTAAAGGGCCAGCGTCCATTAACAGGAAATGATGCAAACAGGTACAGGGTATAAAGGGGTTTAATGTCCAAGGGGGCGGGGCCTGATCTTCGTGTTTCTTAAGTTAGGAGTCAGGTCTCCTGGTGTCTCTGTGATATACTCACCTATCTCTCTTGTAGAGCCGTGCCTGCCTCGCCATCCGGTCCTGCCGAATCCCGAACCCCGAACGCTGTCCATCTGCCATCCTGACAGTCCGTACCATCTCGGATCCCTGCGGTGACCCGTCATCTCGCTCCAAAGGTTCCGGACCCCGCCTGACATCTTCTCGGCTTCCGAACCTGAGCTGCGTCACCCGGACTACCATCAGTGACTCCGTGGTCCCAGGGACTTCTCCGTTATACTCGTGTGCACGGACTGTTCTGCTGCCTATAGTGCTCCAGCTACCGGACCCCTTACCACCATCTAGGAGTTCGGCCCAGTGGATCCACCTCCTGGGTCTGCCCGTCCACCTGGCCCTGACAGTAAGATCAGGCCATGGATCCCGCTGCAGCACTAGCAGCCGTACAGGAGGAACTCCAACGCCAGCGTGAGACTCAGACCCGCATGCTGCAATTCATGTCTTCTGTGGACGCCCGCCTGAACACGCTACAAGCGGCAGTTACGTCTTCAACATCCCGGGCTTCCACTAGTCAATCCACGGCTCCAGCTCCCGTGGCGACATCTTCAGATACTTCCAGACTTCGTTTGGCCTCACCACCCCGGTACGCCGGAGACCCCAAGACCTGCAGGGGATTCTTAAACCAATGCTCCCTCCATTTCACGCAGCTGCCGCATTTGTTTGCCTCCGACCAAGCCAAGGTCGCCTTCATCATGTCCCATCTAGAGGGTGAGGCACTGGCGTGGATGAACCCCTTGTGGGAGAAGGGGGATCCTGTGACCACGAACATCCAGGAGTTCCTGCAGGCATTCCGTGGCACCTTTGATGAGCCCGGACGCGCCTCCGCGTCTGCTTCGTCTCTTCTCCGGTTACGTCAGGGGACTCTGACGGTGGGTCAATACGCAATCCAGTTTCGCACCTTGGCTTCGGAACTCGGGTGGAACAACGAGGCCCTAACCGCCGCCTTCTGGGAAGGACTCTCGGGGCGAATTAAAGATGAGCTGGCGGGTCGTGATGTACCGACCACCCTGGATGCCCTGATTGCCCTAGCAACTTGAGTGGACATTCGCTTTCAGGAGCGATCCAAGGAAGTGTCCCGTGAGAGACATCCGGTACGGCATTCCTCTCCTCCGCAGAAGCCCTCCGTACTTCAGTCATCGACAGCTGGGGCCCCCGTCCACGAGCCCATGCAGATCGACCGAGTGCGGCAGTCTGAACAACGTAGAGCAGAGCGGCTCGCCAAGGGCCTCTGCTTTTACTGCGGAGAGGGCACACACCTGCTACGCTCCTGTCCAGAGAGGCCGGGAAACTCCAAAGCCTAGGGCTGGTAGGAGAGGCCACCCTAGGTGCTGGGACTCTCTCAGACCCGGTTACATGGACTGTGCAAGTGACAACGGGAGAGACGCGGTTCACGGCTGAGGAATACCTCGATTCCGGGGCAGCAGGCAATTTCATCCAGCAGGCCACGGTGGACAAGTACCAGGTGCCTGTTACTCCACTCGACAAGCCCCTAGTGATTGCCTCTGTGGATGGGAGACCCCTCTCTGACACCATCTCCTGGATTACCAGGCCGGTCGAACTGCGTATCGGTGCCCTGCACACCGAGAACATCGCTCTCTACGTCCTCCCACACATGTCCCATCAAATCCTGCTGGGACTTCCCTGGTTGCGGACACACGAACCATCAGTCAGCTGGGGCACTGGCGAAATCACCCGATGGGGCTCTTCGTGCCATGAGAAGTGTCTGAAGACCATACAACCCATCCGACGACCTCCGGTTCCAGAGAACCTACCGGGGCTGCCCTCGGCCTATTGGTCCTTCGCAGACGTCTTTGATAAAAAGGAATCTGAGGTACTTCCGCCACATCGTCCTTACGATTGTGCCATCGACCTGCTCCCAGGAACAACACCACCTCGAGGACGGATATATCCATTGTCTCCAGCCGAAACTAGGACCATGTCTACTTACATCACAGAGAGCCTGGCAAGGGGATTCATTCGGAGATCCTCCTCTCCTGCTGGAGCAGGCTTCTTCTTCGTCAAGAAGAAAGAGGGCGACTTACGCCCATGCATAGACTACCGGGGTTTGAATCAAATCACCGTAAAAAACAAGTACCCTCTGCCGCTCATCCCCGAATTGTTTGACCGGCTTAGAGGAGCTCGTGTGTTCACCAAGCTGGATCTTCGGGGTGCTTACAATCTGGTACGCATCCGCTCTGGGGACGAATGGAAGACCGCGTTCAATACTCGCGATGGGCACTATGAATACTGCGTGATGCCCTTCGGCCTGTGTAACGCCCCAGCCGTCTTTCAAGAACTGGTGAACGACGTTTTCCGGGACCTTCTCTACGTCTGTGTGGTAGTGTATCTGGATGACATCCTTGTCTTCTCTCCGGACCTCCAGACCCACAGAGAGAACGTACAGCTGGTTCTACAAAGACTGAGAGAGAATCGTCTGTACGCCAAGTACGAGAAGTGTGTCTTTGAGCAGTCTTCTCTCCCCTTCCTGGGGTACATCATCTCTGATACCGGACTGCAGATGGATCCAAAGAAGGTCTCCTCTATTCTCAACCGGCCTCCTCCTTCTGGACTGAAGGCAATCCAACGCTTCCTGGGATTCGCCAACTACTACCGCCAGTTCATCCCTCACTTCTCTGCTCTGACTGCTCCTCTCTCCGCTTTGACCAAGAAGGAGGCTAATCCAAAGGACTGGTCACCTGCGGCCGACGCCGCGTTTGGCTCTCTGAAGCGGGCATTTGCCTCCTCTCCTGTACTCCACCGTCCGGAGTTAAACCACCAGTTCACCTTGGAGGTGGATGCCTCCTCCTCGGGAGCCGGAGCAGTGCTCATGCAGAAGTCCTCCTCCGGGAAGATGGTGACTTGCGGATTCTTCTCCAAGAGCTTCTCAGCGCCTGAACGCAACTACACCATCGGTGACCGAGAGCTCTTGGCAGTCAAACTGGCTCTGGAGGAATGGCGCTACCTTCTGGAAGGAGCAGTGTACCCCGTGATTATTTACACGGACCACAAGAACCTGGAATACCTGCGGTCCGCTCAGCGACTGAACCCACGGCAAGCCAGGTGGTCCTTATTCTTTGCCAGGTTTGATTTCCAGCTCCATTTCCGACCCGCAGACAAGAATGTACGCGCTGATGCCTTGTCCAGGTCTTTCATGCCCATGGAGCAGGAGGAGGAGACTACCCAACCCATCATCTGTCCTAGCAAAATCATTCCGGTGGGCCCCTGTCACCCTGGCCCAGATACCGCCCGGGAAGACCTATGTCTCTGAGACTGACAGGCAAAAAGTGTTACACTGGGGTCATGCCTCGAAAACAGCCGGTCATGCTGGTCAGAAGAGAACATGGGGTGCGATTATACGTCATTACTGGTGGCCATCCCTTCGCACGGACGTCGCTGCTTTTGTCTCTGCCTGCTCCTCTTGTGCCAGGAACAAGACGCCCAAACACCTGCCATATGGCCGTCTTCTGCCTCTGCCGATACCCTCAGTTCCGTGGCAACACATAGCAATGGACTTTATTACGGACTTGCCATTGTCCTCCGGACACACAGTCATATGGGGTCATGGTGGATCGGTTCTCTAAAATGGCTCATTTCGTCCCTATGGCTGGACTGCCCTTTGCTCAGGAACTCGCGGACGCCTATATACATCACATCTTCCGCTTGCATGGCTTTCCATCACACATCGTATCCGACAGAGGAACTCAGTTCACCTCCCGCTTCTGGAGGGCTCTCTGCAAACATCTGGGAGTGACTCTGGACTTTTCTTCTGCCTACCATCCTCAGTCTAATGGCCAAGTGGAGAGGGTCAATAAAATCTTGACCTCTTTCTTACGTCACTATGTCAACGCCCATCACGACGACTGGTCCACGCTTCTTCCTTGGGCTGAATTCTCCCATAACCACCACATCAGTGAGTCATCCTCCAGCTCTCCCTTCCATGTCGTTTACGGACTTCAGCCTTCCGTCCCATTACCTGTATCCCCTTCTTCGGATGTCCCTGCTGCTGATACTGTAGCCCGTGACTTTGCAACCATTTGGGACTCTGTCAAGGCGTCCCTTGGGCGTGCTTCCCTGCGGATGAAGAGACACGCAGACAAGAGACGTCTGGACCCTCCGTGTTTCTCTCCTGGAGATCTAGTCTGGCTTGCTTCCAAGTACGTCCGATTGAAGATACCATCCTACAAGCTGGGTCCTCGCTACATCGGGCCGTTTAAAGTCCTCAACAAGATCAATGAGGTCTCCTACAAGCTACAGCTCCCGGCCACGATGAGGATACCCAACTCATTCCACGTCTCCCTGCTCAAGCCGGTTGTCCTTGGTCCCTTCTCTGCTGCTGCCAGTTCGTCTCCTCCTCCTATTGCCGATGACGACATCTATGCGGTAAGGGATATAGTGGCCATGAAGACCGTACAGGGTCGACAGTTCTTCCTGGTGGACTGGGCAGGGTATGGTCCTGAGGATAGGTCCTGGGAGCCCCGGGAGAATGTGGGTACTCCGCTGATCCGTGCCTTCCTGTCCCGGTTTCGGGGAGGGGGGCGTGGGGGGGGGGTACTGTCACGCTCCCCGGGTCCCCTGCGATGCCCTCCGGCTCACCTGTCACGCTCCCCGGCTCCCCTGCCTCGCTTCCCGGTTCCTCGGTCCGGTCACTGCCGCTCCCCAGCACCCATTGCCGGCGCGTCCCCGGCGTCCTGGTCCCCGCTCCCGGCGCCCGTCGGCTTCTCAGCCCCAGCCCGGCCCTGCTGCTTCCTCCTCGCAGCTTCCTGCTCTGGCTTCTGGCACTCGGGCCGCGCGCATGCGCATTAGGGCGCGCGCGCGGTCATTGACCCTTTCTTAAAGGGCCAGCGTCCATTAACAGGAAATGATGCAAACAGGTACAGGGTATAAAGGGGTTTAATGTCCAAGGGGGCGGGGCCTGATCTTCGTGTTTCTTAAGCTAGGAGTCAGGTCTCCTGGTGTCTCTGTGATATACTCACCTATCTCTCTTGTAGAGCCGTGCCTGCCTCGCCATCCGGTCCTGCCGAATCCCGAACCCCGAACGCTGTCCATCTGCCATCCTGACAGTCCGTACCATCTCGGATCCCTGCGGTGACCCGTCATCACGCTCCAAAGGTTCCGGACCCCGCCTGACATCTTCTCGGCTTCCGAACCTGAGCTGCGTCACCCGGACTACCATCAGTGACTCCGTGGTCCCAGGGACTTCTCCGTTATACTCGTGTGCACGGACTGTTCTGCTGCCTATAGTGCTCCAGCTACCGGACCCCTTACCACCATCTAGGAGTTCGGCCCAGTGGATCCACCTCCTGGGTCTGCCCGTCCACCTGGCCCTGACACTATCTATATGAGCAGAATTATTGGAATGTGCAGAATTATTATACAACTAAATGAAAAACTTTATTTTCATCTGTTAAAGTGAGAATAATAACTAAACAACTGAAAAAGTACAAAATACATATGACATTTAAAAATAATAATAATAATAATAATAATAATATATATTGCAATCAGGCTACTCACTTGGCTGCGGGTTAGTGGCAAACAGAAAAACGTTTTTTTATTTAAGTCCAGCGGGTTTATTTTATCTTCATAAACCTCTCCGGGGAAAAATAAAACAAAACAGCCTTTTCTGGCATAAAATAATAAACAGCAAAATAACAAGTCCTTACATATATCTCTGGGGTTCGCCCGCATGAGATCTCCCAATACCAACGTCCCACAGGAAGTTTCAACCTCTAGACGCAGAGCCAGCATGTGAGACAACTAGTCTTCATTTTAATCCATAAACCTCTCCCATGGGTGGGTGTACGTGAGCAGCCAGACCAGCCCATCTCTCCAGTTGCTCATAAACCCGGCCTAGCTATGGCCTAATAAGCTATGGCATAATAACCTTCTTACTATAATGTGTGCTAGAGCTTGCATCCCACGCTTACATCAAAGAGGATAACCACCTCTACAACACGTCCGGCAGCAATCTTACAATATATATATATATTGTGAGGTAGCAGCGTTGTTTGGGCAAAAATGTGAGGCAGTGAGGCAGCAGCGTGTTCACACCAACAGTCTATTTATTGTTGCAGCATAAATAGATCCAATTTCCCACAGTCAAAGTCTCTTCCGGATCACAGCCGGTGCATATAGACAAATTCTTTGCATTAAAAAGTCTTGTTACCTTAGGACCCCGATAACCACAGGGATCTGTATAAGGTTCTCCTAGGCTGACACTCTTGGCCTGTATTCACTCCACACAGAGCCAGCCCAGCTCACACCGCATGTGTTAGCTTCACCAAGCCTGGCTCTCAACTGAGACACACCCTGCTGTGCTCTGCATGATTTTAAATGAAAATGCCGGACATGAGGATTGCTACAAAACCTGGACTGGGAGGAGGGATCTGTCTCCCTGTTACCCTTTGTGCCATACTCCCAGTAATAGCTATAGCAAACTCAGAGGGTTTCCAGACACATTCTGGGGGACACATAGCGGTCTTCAAATATTACCCCTGTCACTGCCTCACATATCCCCCCCCTCAGTTCAAACGGGCGGGGTTGAACTTTTGCCAACATACAGGGACCTCTGGACAGGGCATCCGCATTGCCCTGCAACCTACCAGCCCGGTGTTCCACAGAAAAGTGAAAGTTCTGCAAGGAGAGAAACCACCTGGTGACTCTAGCATTTCTCTCCTTAGCATTCCTCATCCAGACCAAAGGGGAGTGGTCTGTCACCAGGCGAAAGTGTCGCCCCAGCAGGTAGTAGCGTAGGGATTCCAGAGCCCATTTTATGGCCAGGCACTCCTTCTCCACTATGCTATAGTTCTTCTCTGCCGGGGTGAGTTTTCTACTCAAATAGGTGACCGGGTGCTCTTCTCCATCTACCTCCTGGGACAGAACCGCACCCAGACCCACCTCAGAGGCATCTGCCTGTACTATAAACTCCTTTTGAAAGCCAGGGTTGACCAGGACAGGCTGACCACATAGGACTACCTTTAGCACCTGAAAGGCTTCCTCTGCTTGTGTATTCCAGTGGACCATGACTGACTTCTTCCCTTTTAAAAGATCGGACAAAGGCGCCGACCGTCCAGCAAAATTGGGTATGAATCGTCGGTAATACCCCATTATACCCAGAAAGGCTCTTACCTGTTTTGTGGTAAGGGGACGAGGCCAGTTTTGAATGGCTTCGATTTTGTTTACTTGTGGCTTGATAACCCCTTGGCCTATCACATACCCCAAGTAACGGGCTTCTTTGAGACCCATAGCACATTTGCTTGGATTCGCCGTCAGACCAGCCGCTCTGAGCGAATCCACTACCGCTTGTACCTGAGATAAGTGGGTGCTCCAGTCACTGCTATAGGTGATGATGTCATCCAAATATGCGGAGGCATATGGTTGATGGGGTTCTAACACTATGTCCATTAATCTCTGAAACGTGGCCGGAGCCCCATGTAAACCAAATGGCAAGACGACATAGTGATAGAGCCCCCCTGGTGTGACAAAAGCGGTCTTTTCTTTTGCCGCCTCTGTCAGCAGCACCTGCCAGTAACCTTTAGTGAGATCGAGAGTCGTGAAGTACTGGGCCCGTCCCAGTCTCTCTATCAGCTCGTCGACCCTGGGCATGGGATACATATCAAACTTCGATACCTCATTTAACTTTCGGAAGTCATTACAGAATCTTAAAGAACCGTCTGGTTTCGGGATCAGCACAATGGGACTGGCCCATTCGCTCGTGGATTTTTCAATAACCCCTAGTTGGAGCATCTTTTTTACCTCCTCCGCAATGGCTTGCCTACGAGCCTCTGGTACCCGGTATGGCCTCAGGCGACCCTTACTTGAGGCTCGGTGACAATATCATGGTGGATTACGGTTGTTCGGCCGGGTAGGCTTGAGAACACATCCGTATTCCGCTGCACTAATCTCCGAGACTCCCGACTCTGCTGTTTTGAGAGAGAATCCCCTATCCTTACTCCCAATTCATCATCAGGGGACTCCTCCTTTGTTGTTGTCAAGGCACCTGAAAAGGTTAGGTCCAACGTTACGTCAGCCACCATACATTCCCTGTCTTTCCATGCCTTCAGCAGGTTTACATGGTAGATTTGCTCTGGTTTTCTTCTACCTGGCTGATACACTTTATAGTTTACTTCCCCCACTTTCTCCCGGATCTCATAGGGACCTTGCCATTTGGCTAAGAACTTACTTCCTGCAGTAGGTATTAGGACTAAGACACGATCTCCCGGTTTAAAAGACCTGATAGAGGCCTTTCTATTATACTGAGTACTTTGGGCTGCTTGAGCATCCAGCAAATGCTCTTTAACAATGGGCATTATTGCCGTGATACGATCCTGCATACCCATAACGTATTCCACTGTGCTTTTGTGAGGGGTGGGCTCCTGTTCCCAAGTTTCCTTAACTATATCCAGCAGTCCCCGCGGATGTCTGCCATACAGTAACTCAAATGGCGAGAACCCTGTGGAAGATTGTGGGACCTCGCGGATAGCGAACATTAAATAGGGCAATAACATGTCCCAATCTTTCCCCTCTTTGGAGACCACCTTTTTTAACATAGCCTTTAGAGTTTTATTAAAACGTTCCACTAGACCATCAGTCTGGGGATGGTACACCGACGTGCGTAGCTGCTTGATCTGGAGGAGTTTGCACAGTTCCTTTGTAATTTTAGACATAAAGGGAGTGCCCTGATCGGTCAGGATTTCTTTGGGTAACCCCACACGACAGAACATAGCAAACAACTCCCGAGCAATAAGCCTCGCCGAGGTGTGACGTAGTGGAATGGCCTCCGGATAACGTGTCGCGTAATCCATCACTACCAGGATGTGCTGGTGACCACGGGCTGATTTTACAATGGGTCCGATCAGATCCATAGCAATCCGCTCAAAAGGCACCTCTATAATGGGTAAAGGTATCAGAGGACTACGGAAACGGTGCGTTGGTGCGGTCAACTGACAAACTGGGCAGGACTCACAGAACCTCTTAATTTCTGCGCCGACCCCTGGCCAGTAAAACCGCTGAAACATGCGTTCCCGCGTTTTCTCTTCACCTAGGTGCCCACTAATTAGGTGGTTATGAGCCAATTCCAAGGTCTGACGGCGGTACGGCTGAGGGACCACCAACTGTTCCACTATTTCCCCCCGGATTGTATCAACCCAATAGAGCAACTCTCGCTTTAGAGCCATGTAGGGAGTTTCCAGCCTGGCACCAGGCCGCTGGGGTACCCCATCAATTACCTGTACATTTCCACGTCCAGGAGCCAATGTGGGGTCCCGGAGCTGTGCTGTTCCGAAATTATCTGGAGACACGTTCAACTCCGGGATTGCCTCGGGTGGCTCAACCTCCCCTGCCATTACCTCTAGGGGGAACCTGGCAGGGTTACACTTTGTCCCTATACTGGTGACCCCTACGGCAGGTATACCTGAGTCGGGATCGTCCGGCTCAGGGCCTGGTTCAATCATACACCTCGGAGGGCTAGGTCGCCTCCCACATAATGTCCAGAACAGGGGCAAGTCTCTTCCCAAAATAACAGCATATGGAAGTCTTTTCATCACTCCCACTTCATGTTGTACCTCTCCACACGAGGTAGCAATGGTGACCCTTTCCATAGGGTATTCACGTAGGTCTCCATGAATACAAAGTACCCCTACTTTATGTCCCGTAGGGTTTTCCCCGGAGACCAAGGAGGCATGTACAAGAGTCACTAAACTTCCTGAGTCCAACAAAGCCTCTGCTGTATAGCCATTAACACGTACTTTGCAGAGATGGGGCTCCTCCCCCATAGTAACAGTGCTTGCGGTACAAACAGTATGGGCATACATTGATACCCGGCGAGTGTACCGGCAGTCCATGGGTTCTGATGTGAGTGGGCACTGTGCCATCACATGCCCGAGCTGATGGCACCGCCAGCACATAACAGCCGAGGTGTCCCTGTTTCGGGTGTCTGACTTTGGGGAACCGGGACTCCTGCTGACCTTAGTCTGGGGTTTACTCTCTGCCAGGGCTGAAGACGGGGCAGCACCCGAGGAGGGACGGGAGTCTTTTACCAACTGTGAAGGGGGCGTATCCCTACGGAGTGCCCGCCGTGAAGCAGAGTCCCGGACCAACTCCTGGGTAGCTGTGTAGCGTTCCACCAAATTCACTAGCTGGTCTAGGGTACCGGGGTCCCCCTGTCCCACCCACCGTTGAATGGGGGCTGGCAAAGTCCGCACAAACCGTTCAATCACCACCCGCTCAATCATCTGTCCGGGGTTCAAGGTCTCCGGCTGCAGCCATTTTTTTACAAGGTCCAGTAAGACATGGGCCTGTGAGCGTGCAGGTTTTCCCTCCTCAAAGGACCACTGATTCACTCGTTGGGCCCGGAGATAAATGTTAACCCCCATTCGTGCAAGGATCTCACCTTTCAGTGTGCCATAGTCCTTGGCATCCTCCGTGCTGAGATCCAGGTAGGCTTTTTGGGGTTCACCTACCAAGAACGGGGCCACGACATCAGTCCAACGGTCGATAGACAATTTCTCTCGCTCAGCGGTCCTCTCAAACACGGAAAGAAAGGCTTCTGGGTCATCCTCTGCACTCATCCTCGTAAGTGCTGCCCTTACTCTGTCCTGGGCCGCAGGAAGGACTGGATGACCTGGAGTTACCGCTGGGAGCGCTTCTCGCAGAGCAGAAAGCTGCTTAGCCAACAAGCTGTTTGTCTCCTGTTGCTGAATGAACGCCCGCTGGAGCTGGACATTGGTTTGTTGCTGCTGAGCATTAGCCTGGGCCAGCTGCTTTACAAGATCCTCCATGGTGGCTGCTGAGTTAAACTGTAACTTTGCAGGCTTGATCATAAACATGTGAAAACTGGGTTGTTGCCCCTAGCAACCAGGCTGCAACGCCTGCAGGCTTCGTGGACCCGCCGATCCACCGCAAACAGTCAGTAGAAAAAAATTTTTTTTCTCTTCCGGGTAAGTACCTCTTAGGCCATTGCCCTTAGCAACCAGGCTGCCATGCCCACATTCTCCACCATAATGTGAGGTAGCAGCGTTGTTTGGGCAAAAACGTGAGGCAGTGAGGCAGCAGCGTGTTCACACCAACAGTCTATTTATTGTTGCAGCATAAATAGATCCAATTTCCCACAGTCAAAGTCTCTTCCGGATCACAGCAGGTGCATATAGACAAATTCTTTGCATCAAAAAGTCTTGTTACCTTAGGACCCCGATAACCGCAGGGATCTGTATAAGGTTCTCCTAGGCTGACACTCTTGGCCTGTGTTCACTCCACACAGAGCCAGCCCAGCTCACACCGCATGTGTTAGCTTCACCAAGCCTGGCTCTCAACTGAGACACACCCTGCTGTGCTCTGCATGATTTTAAATGAAAATGCCGGACATGAAGATTGCTACCCTTTGTGCCATACTCCCAGTAATAGCTATAGCAAACTCAGAGGGTTTCCAGACACATTCTGGGGGACACATATTGGTCTTCAAATATTACCCCTGTCACTGCCTCACAATATATATATATATATATATATATATATATATATATATATATATATTGTGAGGTAGCGTGGTCGGCTGCGCGGCAGAAGACACGGGATCCAGGCACCAATGGTCACAGCACACGGTTTATTGCACAAACAAATGTCCAACACAGCACACACATGTGTGTCTCTGGCAGAAACTCAGGGAGTTGTGTTCACTCCCTCACACTAAGGACCCACGCCCATGTTCCTGTTTCCTTTTAACCCTCCTTTCAGCCTGCAGGGAAACAGCATTAACCCTGGAGTGGAGTTGCTTTCTATACATGGAGGGAGCACAACCGGGGCGAGACATACCGGCCGTCATAGATAACCCCGGTCACAGTCTCACATACCCCCCCCCCTCAGTTCAAGCGTGCGGGGTTGAACTCCCGCCATCAAACACGGGCCGCGGGACAAGGCATCGGCGTTGCCCTGCAACCTACCGGCCCGGTGTTCAACCGTAAACCAGAAGTTCTGCAGAGAAAGGAACCACCGGGTAACCCGGGCATTCCGTTCCTTGGCGGACCTCATCCAGACCAGTGGAGAGTGATCAGTCACCAAGCGAAACTGTCGTCCCAGCAGGTAGTAGCGTAGGGACTCCAAGGCCCACTTGATCGCCAGGCACTCCTTCTCCACTATGCTATAATTCCGCTCTGGAGGGGTGAGCTTCCTACTCAAGAAGGTGACGGGGTGTTCCTCCCCCTGAACCACCTGAGACAGCACTGCCCCCAGGCCGACCTCCGAGGCGTCAGTCTGTACTATGAACTCCTTCCGGAAATCAGGGTTGACAAGAACGGGCTGTCCGCACAGGACCCCCTTCAGGGCCCGGAAGGAGTCCTCGGCCTGCGGAGTCCAGCGCACCATGACGGACTTCTTGCCTTTGAGAAGGTCCATCAAGGGGGCTGATAGTCCCGCAAAATTTTTTACAAACCTGCTGTAGTACCCCACGATACCCAGGAAGGCCCTAACCTGCTTCGTGGTCAGGGGTCTAGGCCACTTCTGGATCGCCTCAACTTTGTTAATTTGGGGCTTAATCACTCCTTGGCCTATTACGTAGCCCAAGTAGCGGGCTTCCGTGAGCCCCAACGCACATTTCTTGGGATTGGCTGTCAATCCGGCTGTTCGGAGCACGTTCACCACCGCTTGTACCTGTTCCAAGTGGGTCTGCCACTCAGAGCTGTAAATAATGATGTCATCAAGGTACGCTGATGCATACGCCTGGTGGGGTTCCAGCACCAAGTCCATCAACCTCTGGAACGTGGCCGGAGCGCCATGTAACCCAAAAGGCAAGACAACATAGTGGAAGAGACCCTCCGGCGTAACAAAAGCGGTTTTCTCCTTGGCGGACTCCGTCAGTGGCACCTGCCAGTACCCCTTGGTCAGGTCGAGCGTGGTGAAATATCGCGCTTGTCCCAGCCTATCAATCAGCTCATCCACCCGGGGCATGGGGTAGAGGTCGAACTTGGATATTTCGTTCAATCTCCTAAAGTCATTGCAGAACCTTAAGGAGCCATCGGGTTTTGGTATCAGGACAATGGGACTAGCCCATTCACTCCGGGATTTTTCGATGACCCCCAGGCGTAGCATTGTCTTCACTTCCTCTGATATGGCTTGTCTTCGAGCCTCCGGCACGCGGTATGGCTTCAGGCGTACCTTCAGGTGAGGCTCGGTGACAATGTCATGTCGTATCAGACTGGTCCTACCAGGCAGCTCGGAGAAGACATCGGGGTTCTGCTGAACCAGCCGTCTGGCCTCTCGCCTCTGTTGCTTGGTGAGGGCTTCTCCAATCCTTACCTCCGGTTCGTCCTCTCCGGAGGTCGCTGGAGCCGGGTTTGAACGACCCGAAGAGGAGGGAGATGGGGATAAATCAACCATCAGGCTTTCCCGTTCCTGCCAAGGTTTTAACAGGTTGACATGGTATATTTGTTCAGGTTTCCGCCTACCGGGCTGCAATACCTTATAGTTGACCACCCCGATTCTTTCCTTTATCTCGTAGGGGCCTTGCCACTGAGCCAGGAATTTACTCTCCGCCGTGGGGATCAATACCAACACCCGATCCCCGGGTTTAAAGGTCCGCCCGGTGGCTTGTCTATTGTAGCGGCCGCTTTGCGCGGCCTGAGCCTCCTGTAAATGCTCCTTTACAATTGGCATGACCGTGCTTATGCGGTTCTGCATTCCTAAAATGTGTTCAATCACACTTTTATGGGGGGTGGGCTCCTGCTCCCATGTTTCCTTTGCCAGGTCCAACAATCCCCGGGGATGTCGCCCGTATAACAACTCAAAAGGCGAAAACCCCGTGGATGCCTGTGGCACCTCTCGGATGGCAAACATCAAATAGGGAAGCATCATATCCCAGTCTTTCCCGTCTTTGGAAGTCACCCTTTTGAGCATGGTTTTCAGGGTTTTATTGAATCGCTCCACTAAACCATCCGTTTGAGGATGATACACAGACGTACGCAACTGCTTGATCTGGAGTAGCCGGCATAGCTCTTTGGTCACTTTAGACATGAATGGGGTCCCCTGATCCGTAAGGATCTCCTTGGGCAACCCCACCCGGCAGAACACAGCAAACAACTCCCGAGCTATAAGCTTCGCCGCAGTATGCCTGAGAGGTATCGCCTCTGGATACCGGGTGGCATAGTCAACGATCACTAGGATGTGTTGGTGCCCTCGAGCGGACTTTACGAGGGGCCCCACCAGATCCATCCCTATCCGTTCAAAAGGGACTTCTATAATGGGTAACGGTACCAACGGACTGCGAAAGTGGGCCAGGGGTGCCGTAAGCTGACACTCCGGGCAGGTTTCGCAGAACCGTTTTACCTCCCCAAAGACCCCGGGCCAATAGAACCTTTGCAATATTCGCTCCTGCGTTTTCTTGACCCCTAGGTGGCCACTCATCAGGTGTTTATGAGCCAAGTCGAGGACCCGCTGGCGATATGGCTGGGGCACCACCAACTGCTCTACCCCCACGCCCCGTATTTCATCTACCCGGTAGAGTAAATCCTGCTTAAGAGCGAAATGGGGGTACCTTACCT
Source organism: Anomaloglossus baeobatrachus (assembly GCF_048569485.1). Classification (NCBI taxonomy): domain Eukaryota; kingdom Metazoa; phylum Chordata; class Amphibia; order Anura; family Aromobatidae; genus Anomaloglossus; species Anomaloglossus baeobatrachus. The sequence goes on along the minus strand of NC_134359.1, from coordinate 223,815,117 downwards.
GGGCACCGGGCAGCTGTGCCACCCCGTCAACCACTGTCACCCGACTCCGGGTATGTATTAATGTAGGGTCCTGGAGTTGGGCTGTCCCAAACGTATCCGGGGACGCCTCCAACTCCGGGAGGGGCTCGACCATCTCAGCCTCTCCTGCCAATACCTCTAGGGGCGACCTATCGGGTTCACATTCTGTCCCTATCATGGGGACCCCTACGGCAGGCATTCCGGATTCGGGATTGTCGGGCTCAGGTCCCGGACTGTCCAATACCTGAGGGGACTTAGGAGGCCCCTTCCATAGAGTCCAAAAATACGGCAGATCCCTTCCTAATATCACGTCATAGGGAAGAGTGTTAATAAGTCCCACCTCATGTTGCACCTGACCACAGGGTGCTGTGTTGGTGACAATCCCCGTGGGATAATCTTGGCGGTCCCCATGTATGCAAACCACCCCCACGGTACGTCCTGTGTCCTTTACTTCAGCCCTTAGGGTTGATCGCACAAGGGTCACTAAGCTTCCGGAATCCAACAAGCCTGTAACCGGACATCCATTCACCTGTATTTGGCACAAGTGGGGCTCAGTCTCCGGGGAGACAAGGTCCGCGGTACACACCGCCTGAGCATACATTGAACCCCGCCGGATAACCCCACAATCCATGGGCTCCGTGGTGAGTGGACACTGGGCTTCCATATGTCCCACCCGCTGGCACCGCCAACATCTAATAGGGAAGGAAACCCCCTTGATGAGTTGTCGTTTAGGGTACATAACCTTCCGGACCTCAGGGACGGCGGGGCGCGGCCTCAGACGGGACGGTGGGTCCTTGGCCCGAGGTTTGGAGGGGCTGGACCGATGGGCGGCATGCAAAGTCTCAGTGTCCCGTATCAAGTCCTGCGTAGCCACATGCCGCTCCACCAGGCACACTAATTGGTCCAGGGTACTTGGGTCGCCCTGTCCTACCCACCATTGAATGGTGACGGGTAAAGTGCGCACAAAGCGATCAACCACTACCCTTTCCACCATTTGTGCAGGGCTCAGAGTGTCAGGCTGCAACCACTTCTTTACCAGATGCAACAAGTCATAGGCCTGGGAGCGTAGAGGTTTGACTTCCTCATAGAACCACTGATTTACCCACTGAGCCCGTACATAGTTATTCACCCCCAACCGAGCAAGTATTTCGGCTTTCAGGGTCTCATATTCTATGGCGTCCTCGGTACAGAGGTCCAGGTATGCTTTTTGGGGCTCCCCCGTCAGATAGGGCGACAATACCTCAGCCCACTGAGGGGTCGGCAGCTTTTCCCGCTCGGCCACCCGCTCAAACACCGCCAGGAACACTTCCACATCATCCCCCGGGATCATCTTTTGCAACGCTTGTCTCACCGTTTTCCGGACGCTGCCGTCGTCACCCTGTCCCGGGGTTGTTGCTGCCGGTCCGGCACGGATCGACTTGGCCAGGAGAACCATCTGTTCTTGGTGCCTTTGTTCCTGCAATTGCAAGGATTGCTGCTGACGATCCAACGACCGGAGCAGGTGTGCATTGGTCTGTTGTTGCTGTGCATTAGCCTGAGCCAGCTGCTTTAGTATGTCCTCCATGGCGTCGCCGGGTTTGGGCTGTAGTATAGCCGCTCGAATCCAGGACATGCGCTGCTGGGTCACCAGGGATGGATGCTACACCTCACCGGGCTGGCATGCCCGCATTCTCCACCATCTGTGAGGTAGCGTGGTCGGCTGCGCGGCAGAAGACACGGGATCCAGGCACCAATGGTCACAGCACACGGTTTATTGCACAAACAAATGTCCAACACAGCACACACATGTGTGTCTCTGGCAGAAACTCAGGGAGTTGTGTTCACTCCCTCACACTAAGGACCCACGCCCATGTTCCTGTTTCCTTTTAACCCTCCTTTCAGCCTGCAGGGAAACAGCATTAACCCTGGAGTGGAGTTGCTTTCTATACATGGAGGGAGCACAACCGGGGCGAGACATACCAGCTCTCATAGATAACCCCGGTCACAGTCTCACAATATATATATATATATATATATATATATATATATATATATACAGTACAGACCAAAGGTCTGGACACACCTTCTCATTCAAAGAGTTTTCTTTATTTTCAGGACTCTGAAAATTGTAGATTCACATTGAAGGCATCAAAACTATGACTTAAAACATGTGGAATGAAATACTTAAAAAAGTGTGAAACAACTGAAAATATGTCTTATATTCTAGGTTCTTCAAACTAGCCACCTTTTGCTTTGATTACTGCTTTGCACATGTGGCGCCCCTGAGGCTTCCGTCGCCACAGGTCATTGCACCCCATCCAGCGGTGTGATGCCCCATTCTGGGTGAGGAAAGGAGTGAACACCGGTCCCCTGGTAAATCTACACTACACCCTTTGCTAGGGTGTAGGAACACACTGGGACCAGGGATTGTGGCAGTTACCCTCCCATGCTGCATGCTGGGAGGGGCCGTAAGACCCATCCTTGCTCCTATAGGGTAGATCAGAGCAACTGGGGAGGTGGGAGGAGCCATCAGAGAGCAGTCAAAGAAAGGAAGGTCTAGTTTAGTCAGTTGAAGAAAGAGAACGAGAGAGAGTGGGGAAGGAGGAGGAGGCCTGCCGGAGGCAGGCAAGGAGGAGAAGTGAAAGGAAAAAGAGCTCCAAGTCAGTCAGGAGCTAAGGAAAGAAAGAGTCGCTTCCTGGTGAAGATCCTGGGACTCAGAGGGTCCAGGTGACACCAAGCAGAGAACAGAAGGAATCCCAGGGCCACGGGTAGCTGTAGAGCTGCGGTGGCCTGTTCCACAGGAACATCGGTGGAGGGATCAAGCTGCAACAGGGGACGGTCCCTAGAAACCGGAGGAGTGCAAAATCATCTCCAAACAGTGAAAACCGAGGCCCAGGGAAAGTTGTAAACTCCCCGGGCCATAGCCCACAGCAGTACCTCTAGAAAAGGGATAATCAGCCGACAGGTGACACCCCAGCCTGGAGGCTGTTGTGGAGGCCAAGCCAGGTTCATCCTATAAAGGCAAGGCTTAGGAAGACAGCTGAAGACAGAGACACTTAAGAGAAGGGTACCGGCTTTTACTCCAAGAATCACCCAGAAACGGCGGAGGTCCCTGACAGTGGTCCCAGCAGTCCAAGGGTTCCTGCAGGACTGTGACAAGAATTGTGAGTAAACAACTCGAAACTGCACCCTTGGAGTTGCCTCTGTTATTTCATCTGCATAGACACTCACAAGCACCAACTGTGCCCCGGGGCATTGCTCCACCTGTGGGGAGTAGTACCACCATTGCTGCCATATCATCCCCCGGAGGCCTCATACAGCAGCGGCGGCTTATTAGCCGCATACCACAGGTAGCGTCACGAACACAAACGTTAATCACCAAGTCACCAGCCATCTTTAACTGACACCCACCAGGGCCACGGAGCCGGGCCCCGCCACCACTGACTACCTCCGGACTAGTCCGGCCCGGCACCGGGTGTCTCATAGCCCTGGGGTGGGCGAGTCACACACTCTTGGTATTCTCTTGATGAGCTTCAAGACGTAGTCACCGGAAATGGTTTTCCAACAGTCTTGAAGGAGTTCCCAGAGATGCTTGGCACTTGTTGGCCCTTTTGCTTTCACTCTGCGGTCCAGCTCACCCCAAACCATCTCTAGTGGGTTCAGGTCTGGTGACTGTGGAGACCATGTCATCTGGCGTAGCACCTCATCACTCTCCTTCCTGGTCAAATAGCCCTTACACAGCCTGGAGGTGTGTTTGGGGTCATTGTCCTGTTGAAAAATAAATGATGGGCCAACTAGACGCAAACCGGATGGAATAGTACACCGCTGCAAGATGCTGTGGTAGGCATGCTGGCTCTGTATGCCTTCAATTTTGAATAAATCTCCAACAGTGTCACCAGCAAATCACACCCACAGAATCACACCTCCTCCTCCATGCTTCATGGTGGGAACCAGCCATGTAGAGCCCATCCGTTCACCTTTTCTACAAAGACACGGTGGTTGGATCCAAAGATCTCAAATTTGGACTCATCAGACCAAAGCACAGATTTCCACTGGTCTAATATCCATTCCTTGTGTTCTTTATCCCAAACAAGTCTCTTCTGCTTGTTGCCTGTCCTTAGCAGTGGTTTCATAGCAGCTATTTTACCACGAAGGCCCGCTGCACAAAGTCTCCTCTTAACAGTTGTTCTAGAGGTGAGAAGGTGTGTCCAAACTTTTGGTCTGTACTGTATATATATATATATATATATATATATATATATATATACACACTAGAAGGTGGCCCGATTCTATCGCATCGGGTATTCTAGTATTTATTGTGTAGTTAATGTGTGATTTTTGTTATATATATAGATGATGTGTGTAGTTGCCAAGTGTTTGTGTAGGGCGCTGTAAATGCTCTGGGTGTCGTGGTGTGTGAGAGCGGTGTTTTTTGTGTGTTGCGTTGTGTGTGGAGCGCTGTGTGTCTGCAGCATTGTGTGTGTGGTGCTGTGTGTTGCGCGGTTTGTGTGGGTGTGTGTGTTTTGGGGGAAGGTATGTTTTGTGCAGTGTGTGTGTGTGTTGGAGGAGTAGTCCTGGGGGGAGAGGAGGATAGTAGGAGGAGGAGTCCTGGGGTGACAGGAGTATAATAGGCGTAGTCCTGGGGGGAGAGGAAGATAATAGGAGGAGTAGTCCTGGGGGGAGAGGAGTCTAATAGGGGGAGTATTAAGGAATAACGTTTGGAACTCCATTCTATGTCTGAACTGGGTGCAAAAAACCTAAAAAACATCACTATGGGGAGATAAGGTATGCACACCAGTGACTATGGAAGGGGAATACATGGAATAGCAGAAACTGCTGTGTGAATACTGACATGAAAAATTCAATAGCTGTTTGTAAGAATGAAATGTGAAAAATGGAACCTGCATTACTGCCATGAATATATGAATAAAGAGAAATTTAGCTACTGAATTGATCAATGCAGAAGAGCCCCAACACTACGCCAAAGTATTTCTCTACGTTGGGGTCCCTAGCTTGTGTGTGTCCTCTCATGCAGTTAAAAAACTTACCGTGTATGGGACGCTGAGACCCAGGCTATATATGCGTATAATGTGGATTGGCAATAGGTGTGTATGGGGAGGGTTCACAAACGAAAAACTACTAACATTAAGGAATAACGTTTGGAACTCCATTCTATGTCTGAACTGGGTGCAAAAAACCTAAAAAACATCACTATGGGGAGATAAGGTATGCACACCAGTGACTATGGAAGGGGAATACATGGAATAGCAGAAACTGCTGTGTGAATACTGACATGAAAAATTCAATAGCTGTTTGTAAGAATGAAATGTGAAAAATGGAACCTGCATTACTGCCATGAATATATGAATAAAGAGAAATTTAGCTACTGAATTGATCAATGCAGAAGAGCCCCAACACTACGCCAAAGTATTTCTCTACGTTGGGGTCCCTAGCTTGTGTGTGTCCTCTCATGCAGTTAAAAAACTTACCGTGTATGGGACGCTGAGACCCAGGCTATATATACGATGTGGATTGGCAATAGGTGTGTATGGGGAGGGTTCACAAACGAAAAACTACTAACATTAAGGAATAACGTTTGGAACTCCATTCTATGTCTGAACTGGGTGCAAAAAACCTAAAAAACATCACTATGGCAGTAATGCAGGTTCCATTTTTCACATTTCATTCTTACAAACAGCTATTGAATTTTTCATGTCAGTATTCACACAGCAGTTTCTGCTATTCCATGTATTCCCCTTCCATAGTCACTGGTGTGCATACCTTATCTCCCCATAGTGATGTTTTTTAGGTTTTTTGCACCCAGTTCAGACATAGAATGGAGTTCCAAACGTTATTCCTTAATGTTAGTAGTTTTTCGTTTGTGAACCCTCCCCATACACACCTATTGCCAATCCACATCGTATATATAGCCTGGGTCTCAGCGTCCCATACACGGTAAGTTTTTTAACTGCATGAGAGGACACACACAAGCTAGGGACCCCAACGTAGAGAAATACTTTGGCGTAGTGTTGGGGCTCTTCTGCATTGATCAATTCAGTAGCTAAATTTCTCTTTATTCATATATTCATGGCAGTAATGCAGGTTCCATTTTTCACATTTCATTCTTACAAACAGCTATTGAATTTTTCATGTCAGTATTCACACAGCAGTTTCTGCTATTCCATGTATTCCCCTTCCATAGTCACTGGTGTGCATACCTTATCTCCCCATAATAGGAGGAGTAGTCTTGGGGGAGAGGAATATAATAGGAGGAGGAGTCCTGGGGGGAGAGGAGGATAATAGGAGGAGTAGTCCTGGGGGGAGAGGAGGATAATAGGAGGAGTAGTCCTGGGGGGAGAGGAGGATAATAGGAGGAGTAGTCCTGGGGGGAGAGGAGTATAATAGGAGGAGTAGTCCTGGGGGGAGAGGAGGATAATAGGAGGAGTAGTCCTGGGGGGAGAGGAGGATAATAGGAGGAGTAGTCCTGGGGGCAGAGGAGTATAATAGGAGGAGTAGTCCTGGGGGGAGAGGAGGATAATAGAAGGAGTAGTCCTGGGGGGAGAGGAGTATAATAGGAGGAGGAGTCCTGGGGGGAGAGGAGGATAATAGGAGGAGTAGTCCTGGGGGGAGAGGAGTATAATAGGAGGAGTAGTCCTGGGGGGAGAGGAGTATATTAGGAAGAGTAGAATAGGAGGAGTAGTCCTGGGGGGAGAGGAGTATAATAGGAGGAGTAGTCCTGGGGAGAGAGGAGTATAATAGGAGGAGTAGTCCTGGGGGGAGAGGAGGATAATAGGAGGAGTAGTCCTGGTGGGAGAGGAGGATAATAGGATGAGTAGTCCTGGGGGGAGAGGAGGATAATAGGAGGAGTAGTCCTGGGGAGAGAGGAGGATAATAGGAGGAGTAGTCCTGGGGAAAGAGGAGGATAATAGGAGGAGTAGTCCTGGGGAGAGAGGAGTATAATAGGAGGAGTAGTCCTGGGGAGAGAGGAGGATAATAGGATGAGTAGTCCTGGGGGGAGAGGAGGATAATAGGAGTAGTAGTCCTGGGGAGAGAGGAGGATAATAGGAGGAGTAGTCCTGGGGAAAGAGGAGGATAATAGGAGGAGTAGTCCTGGGGAGAGAGGAGTATAATAGGAGTAGTAGTCCTGGGAGAGAGGAGTATAATAGGAGGAGTAGTCCTGGGGGGGGAGAGGAGTATAATAGGAGGAGTAGTCCTGGGGAGAGAGGAGTATAATAGGAGGAGTAGTCCTGGGGGGAGAGGAGGATAATAGGAGGAGGAGTCCTGGGGTGAGAGGAGTATAATAGGCGTAGTCCTGGGGGGAGAGGAGGATAATAGGAGGAGTAGTCCTGGGGGGAGAGGAGGATAATAGGAGGAGTAGTCCTGGGGGGAGAGGAGTATAATAGGAGGAGTAGTCCTGGGGGGAGAGGAGGATAATAGGAGGAGTAGTCCTGGGGGAGAGGAGTATAATAGGAGGAGTAGTCCTGGGGGGAGAGGAGGATAATAGGAGGAGTAGTCCTGGGGGGAGAGGAGGATAATAGGAGGAGTAGTCCTGGGGGGAGAGGAGTATAATAGGAGGAGTAGTCCTGGGGGGAGAGGAGGATAATAGGAGGAGTAGTCCTGGGGGGAGAGGAGTATAATAGGAGGAGTAGTCCTGGGGGGAGAGGAGTATATTAGGAAGAGTAGAATAGGAGGAGTAGTCCTGGGGGGAGAGGAGGATAATAGGAGGAGTAGTCCTGGGGAGAGAGGAGTATAATAGGAGGAGTAGTCCTGGGGGGAGAGGAGGATAATAGGAGGAGTAGTCCTGGTGGGAGAGGAGGATAATAGGATGAGTAGTCCTGGGGGGAGAGGAGGATAATAGGAGGAGTAGTCCTGGGGAGAGAGGAGGAATATAATAGGAGGTGTAGTCCTGGGGGGGGGGAGGAGTATAATAGGAGGAGTAGTCCTGGGGAGAGAGGAGTATAATAGGAGGAGTAGTCCTGGGGGGAGAGGAGGATAATAGGATGAGTAGTCCTGGGGGAGAGGAGGATAATAGGAGTAGTAGTCCTGGGGGGAGAGGAGAATAATAGTAGGAGTAGCCCTGGGGAGAGAGGAGTATAATAGGAGGAGTAGTCCTAGGGAGAGAGGAGGATAATAGGAGTAGTCCTGGGGGGAGAGGAGGATAATAGGAGGAGTAATCCTGGGGGAGAGAGGAATATAATAGGAGGAGTAGTCCTGAGGAGACAGGAGTATAATAGGAGGAGTAGTCCTGGGGGGAGAGGAGGATAATAGGAGGAGTAGTCCTGGTGGGAGAGGAGGATAATAGGATGATTAGTCCTGGGGGGAGAGGAGGATCATAGGAGTAGTAGTCCTGGGGGGAGAGGAGTATAATAGGAGTAGTAGTCCTGGGGTGTGAGGAGTATAATAGGAGGAGTAGTTCTGGGGAGAGAGGAGTATAATAGGAGGAGTAGTCCTGGGGAGAGAGGAGGATAATAGGAGGAGTAGTCCTGGGGAGAGAGGAGGATAATAGGAGGTGTAGTCCTGGCGGGAGAAGGGAATAATAGGAGTAGTCCTGGGGAGAGAGGAATATAATAGGAGGAGTAGTCCTGGGGAGACAGGAGTATAATAGGAGGAGTAGTCCTGGGGGGAGAGGAGGATCATAGAAGTAGTAGGGATAATAGGAGGAGTAGTCCCGGGGAGAGAGGAGGATAATAGGAGTAGTAGTCCTGTGGCGGGCACGGTGTGTGGTGGGCGTGGCCGAGCGGGCACGGTGTGTGTGGGGAATTTTAGAGTGGGCACAGTGTGGGGGGCGTGGCCGAGCAGGCACGGTTTGCGGGGGGCGTGGCCGAGCGGGCACAGTGTTTGCCGGGCGTGGCTGAGCGGGCACAGTGTGCTTTGGGCATGGCCGAGTGGGCACAGTGTGCGGGGGCGTGGCCGAGCGGGCACAGTGTGCAGGGGACGTGGCCGAGCGGGCACAGTGTGCGGGGGGCGTGGCTGAGTGGGCACAGTGTGCGGGGGGCGTGGGCAAGCGGGACAGTGTGCGGGGGCGTGGCCGAGCGGGGACAGTGTGCTGGGGTATGGCCAAGCGGGCACAGTGTGCGGGTGCGTGACTGAGCGGGCACAGTGTGTGGAGGGCATGGCCGAGCAGGCACATTGTGCGGGGGGCGTGGCCGAGCGGGTGCAGGGGGCGTGAGAGAGCGTCCAATGCATGCGGGGGGCTTTGCCGAGCGGCCAATGCGTGCGGGGGGGGCGTGGCCTAGCCGAGCAGCCAATGTGTGCAGGGGGGGGTGGCCGGGCCGAGCAGCTAATGCGTGCGGGGGGCGTAGCCGACCCGAGCGGCCAATGCGTGCAGGGGGGATGTCCGGGCCGAGACAAGCGGCCAATGCGATGGTTGTCATTGTAATGACGTCATTTTGGAGCAAGACAGACAGACAGACAGAATAAGGCAATTATATATATATATATATATATATATATATATATATATATTAGAAGGTGGCCCGATTCTAACGTATCGGGTAGTCTAGAATGTGTATGTAGGTTAGCAGATTGAATAATAATATAATCATCAAGTCTTGAATAATGATGGTTAATTTCTTGCTCATTGGTCTCCCGCTGTGCAGCACGCATCGGCGTGTTTGACAGTGGGAGACCATCGATCTGAATGGGCAGGGAGCCGGCATACACTGGTAACCATGTTACACAATCGGGTAAGTATGCAAAGTGCTTTGCTTAGTTACCCGATGTGTACAATGGTTACCAGCGTACGCCGGCTCAAGCACACGTGTGCCAGGAGCCGGGGGTAAGGTGGTAACCATGGTACACATTGAGTAACTAACGAAAGCGCTTTCCATAGTTACAGGATTGTGTACCATTTGTTACCAGCGTACGTCGGTAAGCTGATAACTATGGTACACATTGGGTAACTATGCAAAGCGACAGTGCTGGTTTATTTTTTGCTTGTTGGTCTCCTGCTGTGCAGCACGTGTCGGTGTGTTTGACAGTGGGAGACCAACGATCTGACTGGGCAGGGAGCCGGGGTAAGCTAGTAACCATGGTACACATCGGGTAACTATGCAAAGCGGTTTCCATAGTTACCCAATGTGTACCATGGTTCCCAGCCTACGCCAGCTCCGGCACACGTGTGCCGAGAGCCGGGCTAAGCTAGTAAACATGTTACACATTGGGTAACTAAGCAAAGCGGTTTCTATAGTTACCCGATATGTACCATGGTTACCAGCCTACGCCGGCTCCGGCACACGTGTGCCGGGAGCCGGGGTAAGCTAGTGGTTTCACACATCCAGCTTTTCTCCACTTTGTCGGATCCGGCGCGCTGCCGTAGGCTGGTTTCAGACGTCCGTGTTTTAGGTACGTGTGACATGTTACGTTTTGTAACACGGATGTCACACGTACCCATGTTTTTCTCTGATGTGCCTCACACGTCCATGTTTGCACACGGACCATGTGACTTTTCATGACCCCGCACGCACACACGCAGGCATCTCCGGCAGCACGGATGTCATATGGATCGCACACTGATGTGATTCGTGCGACATCAGTGTAAAACATACCGGAGAAAATGTGGGTCTTTTTAATGAAAATATTTTCTATATTTACCTCTCTCCAGAGATGCTCTCTCCGACTCTGCTGCCTCCCGCTTCTTATCGCCGCTCATTATACTCACTGAATATTCATTGCCCTAAGGAGCTGGAAGCAGAAACAGCGCTGGGAACTTCAGAGCCGGGGACCACATCGCTGGGTGAGTGTACAGCAGAGTGTGTGTGTGTACATGCATGTGCGGTATGTGTGTATGCGCTCGGTGTATCAATGTGTGTCTGCTGTGTGTGTATATACATGCATGTGTGCTATGTGTGACACGGACGTCTGAAAGCAGCCGTACACTGTGTAGAGGACAGTGGCTGCGCCGCAACTTCCTGGTCGGGGTGGGGCCAGGCCGAGCCGAGCGGCCAATCCGTGCGGGGGGGCGGGGCCATGCCGAGCCCAGCGGCCAATCCGCTGGTTGTCACTGTAACGACACAATTTTGGAGCAAGACAGACAGACAGACAGATGGACAGAATAAGGCAATTATAGATATATATATATATATATATATATATAGAGAGAGAGAGAAAGAGAGAGTGAACAATATAGCCAACCTTCTTTTCAACCCCTTCACCCCTGAGCCTGGTTTTCACCTTCATGACAGGGCCATTTTTTTCAATTCTGTTCAGTGTCACTTTCACAGATTTCGAATTGTCTCTTCAGGGAGGAAGAAGACAAACTCTAGTGCCTCCTATTGGAGGTAGCAATCCTAAAAGTCAAAAGTGACCCTTTAACGAGTCTTGTCATATCCTTAATCATATTATATGTGATTTTTATATGTGATTTTCCTGAAGAAGTATCCACTTCAAAAACCGTCAAATAAATCACTCTCCCAGGAATCTACAATTGTCTCTTATGTGGCTTTTAATCCTTTCCAATGATTGTCTTAAGGTGGCTTTACACGCTACGAGATCGCTAAAGCGATGTCGTTGGGGTCACGGAATTTGTGATGCACATCCGCCCGCGTTAGCGATGTTGTTGCGTGTGACACCTATGAGCGATTTTGAATCGTCGCAAAAACGTTCAAAATCGCTCATCGGTGACATCCCCCCCTATTCCCAATTATCGTTGCTGCAGCTATGATGTTGTTTGTTGTTCCTGTGGCAGCACACATCGCTATGTGTGATGCCGCTGGAACGACAAACATCTCCTTACCTGCGTCCACCGGAAAAGGAGGAAGGAAGGAGGTGGGCGGCATGTTCCGGCCGCTCATCTCCTCCCCTCCTTTTCTATTGGGTGGCGGTTCAGTGACGCTGCTGTGACGGTGAACGAACCGCCCCCTTAGAAAGGAGGCGGTTCGCTGGTCACAGTGACGTCACTGCACAGGTATGTGCGCGTGACGCTGCCGTAGCGATAATGTTCGCTACGGCAGCGATCACCACATATCGTTACAACGACGGGGGTGGGTGCTATCGTGTTCGACATCACTAGCAATTGCTAGCGCTGTCGTAGCATGTAAAGCGGCCCTTACTCGTTGTTGGGGGATGATGCAGCCGTGGTTTATGCCTTATTCAGTGGTTGTGTCCTACACAACCCATCCAACAGAGTAGGCAATTCTCAGATTAATCGCTGTCATCTTCACAGATATGCAGATAAGACCCTATTGCACTTGTCTTCCTCATTTACAAGAATGTCATGACGTTGAGCCGTGAAAATGAAATAATACATTTTTGCCACACAAATGTTACTTTAACCCTAAATCTTTCATTTTCACTAAGGTAGCAGGAGATAATGCAGAATATGGGTTGTGCAATTTCTTCTGAGTTTGCCAATACCCTACATGTGGTTGAAAACTACTTTTGAGGCACAGTACAGAATGAAGAAGGGAAGGAGCAGTATATTTGAGTTCAGATTTGGTTGGAATGCTTTGTGGGTGCCATGGTACACTGGCAGTGCCCCTGATGTGATTAAACAGTGAAGCTCCTACACAAATGACCCCATTTTGGAAACTAGACCACTAAAGAGATTTATTTAGCTGCTTGGTGAGCACTTTGAACCCCCAGGTGCTTCACAGAATTTATAACGTTGAGTCACGAAAATGAAAAAAAAATACACTTTTAACCACAAAAATGTTGCTTTAACCCCATATTTTTCCTTTTCACTAGGTCAACAGGAGATAATGAACCATAGAATGTGTTGTGTAATTTCTTCTGAGTACGCCAGTACCCCATATATGCTTGAAAACTACCTTTGAGGCACAGTACAAACTGAAGGAGGAAAGGAACACCATATTTGAGTTTAAAGTTAGTTGGAATGGTTTGCAGGTGCTATGTCCCATTGGCAGAGCCCCTTAAGAGTCAGAACAGCAGAAATCCCCCACAAGTGACCACATTTTATTGTCTGCACTCCTCATTTATTTCTTGTAGGGGTGCAGTGAGCATATTGATACTACAGGTGTGTCACAAAATATTATACTATTCGGCGGTGAAGAAAAATTATTACATTTTTACCACTAAAATCTTGTTTTAACACCAGATTTCCAATTTTCACAAGGTAAGTAGGTAAAAAAGCCCAATAATGTGCTGCACAATTTATTCTGAATATGGCAATACCCAACATGTGACTGTACAGTACTGTTTGGCCGCACCAGATACAAACTAGTTGTCTGACTCCTGGAACCACCCAAAACTGTAAAACTGCACATTTTAGAGTGGCCTTTTATTGTTGCCAGCTTAACACACACCTGTGCAATAATTATTCTTTCTAATCAGCATCTTGATATGCCGCACCTGTGTGATTGATGGATTATCTTGACAAAGAAGTACTCACTAAGACTAAGATCACATGTCTAGTAATCATCTATTAGAACGGATCCACCAGCAATCTGTTAGCATAAAAGTTGTGCAAACACTACTTTTTTGTCCGTTTTGAAAAACTTGATTTTTGCAGGGTCTGTTTTTTTAACATATAAGTCTATAGAAAACGGATTCGTTAACTGATTGTTATTTAGCCATCCGTTTTTCTTTCCTTTATAAAGGATCCATTTTTTGCTTGCTAGATTAGTTTCCAATACAGTTGCGATCAGAAGTTTACATACACTACCTAAAAAGACACATATGCATTTTTTTCTCACTTTGACTTTTCCATGATACTACACAAAGAAGCAGTGTGTTTCAGGTGTGCATTAAACTACATCCACAGGTGTGTCTCTAATTAACTCAGATGTTGCCAATAAACCTATACGAAGCTTCCAAAGACATGACATCATCATATGGGCTGTCCCATATTGTTTAAAGGCATAGTACTCTTAAGGCAGCGTCACACGCTTCGATATATCGTGCGATCGCATGAGCGATCACACCCGCCCCCGTCGTTTGTGCGTCACAGACAATTCGTTGACCGTGGCGCACAATGTTGCTAACCCCCATCACACGTACTTACCTCCCTCACAACGTCGCTGTGGGCGGCGAACATCCTCTTCCTCAAGGGGGAGGGACGTTCGGCGTCTCAGTGACCTCACACAGCGGCCGCCTAATAGAAGTGGAGGGGCGGAGATGAGCGGGATGTAACATCCCGCCCACCTCCTTCCTTCCTCATTGCCGAGGTGTCACACGTAGTGATGTGTGCTGCCTCAAGAACGACGAATACCCGGCGCGTAGAAGGAGGAACGACGTTATGAAAATGAACGACGTGTCAATGAGCAACGATAAGGTGAGTATTTTTGCTCATTAACAGTCGTTCGGAGGCGTTACACGCTACGACATCTCTAACGATGCGGATGTGCGTCACGAATTCCATGACCCCGACGAAATATCGTTAGATAAATCGTAGCGTGTGACGGGGCCTTTAGTGTATATAATCTTTTGACTTTGTAGAAAATAATAAAAATGCCTTGAAACATTCTCTCTCATTATTCTGGCATTTGGCAAATATAAATATTTTTTGTTCCTAATTGACCTAAAGCAGTAAAGTTTTATTCTGATTTCATATCTGATAGTGAGAAAAACATGCATATGTGTCTTTTTAGATAGTGTATCTATACTTCTGGTTTCAACTATAAATAGATTCCAATATTAAAAAAGGATCCTGCAAAAATCAATTTTTTAAAAAACTGATCAAAAAATTGTCTTTGGAGAACATTGCTGCTAGATCTGTTCTAACGGATGGTTACTGGACATGTGAACTCATCCTTAGACAGATTTAGACCAATTTGTGAACAATATTTAAGGGAAAAAGACCTTTTGTGTCCATAGAAAAAGTCCTAGAGCTTTGAGTTCAGCTCATGAAAAATGTGAACAAAAACAGTGTTGCATTTGTATGTTTATTGTATATTATAAAGCGACAAATGCAGTTTTTTAAGCTCCTTCCTTTTATGTATAAGTCTTATTTCCACAGTTAGCATGTTATCATAACAATATCATGATAAGAGTTTACAATGCGTACAATACAGTTATTATATCCCGTATTCAAACCCCAGATCTCATGATATCCATTCTTCCTATGGCATGTAGCGGCAGATCGTGCCGTATGCTGTAGTTATAGTGTCTGCCAAATGGTGACTGGATCAACAGTACATGAAAAGGGCTGAAACTCAAGCTTTTCTCAGGAAACAGGAAAATGTGCTTTGTTTATAGCCAATGTTTAGCAAAGTTTGAAAGCCTCAGGCGTTCCAGATCAATGGCAATGTGATGTGGTCAAATTATAGTAAATATAATAGGGATTTTCCCTCCAGTGCTTCTCTCTAATTCTAAATAATTTATGTGTAATTACAGTTGGGGTGGAATAGATGAGCTTTGTAATATAGAAAATCAAAGTTCACAGATACTTAAAGGGAACATGTCACCCGATTTGGTGACTATAAGCTGCGGCCACAACCAGTGGGCTCCTATATACAGCATTCTAACATGCTGTATGTAAGAGCCCAGGCCGCTGTGTAGAGCGTAAAAATCACTTTATAATACTCACCTAATGGGCGGAGCGGTGCAGACTGGTCAGATGGGTGTCTCTATTCTTCGGTACCAGCGCTTCCTCTTTCGGCCATCTTTGTCCTCCTTCTTCTGAAGCCTGGGATCATGATGCATCCTATCTCATCTACACTTGCCGGCATTGAGGTCCTACACAGGCGCTCTTTAATCTGCCTGGAGCAGGGTAGCTCAAAGTATTGTAGTTCGCGGGACCTCAATGCCGGCCTGCATAATGTAGGACGCGTCATCCACCCAGGCTTCAGAAGAAGGAGGACAAAGATGGCCAAAAGAGGAGACGCAGATACCGGAGAATGGAGACACCCATCTGACCAGTCTGCACCGCTCCGCCCTTTAGGTGAGTGTTATACAGTGATTTTTATGTTCTACACAGTGGCCTGGGCTCTTATATACAGTAGATTAACAACAAAGGGGAGAAAATCCAGCTCACCTGCCATCAAAGTCCATGCTTTTCTCCAGAGTGCACGAGTCCTGCTGGTCAGTCCATACCGGTATATACGAATAAGGCTGCACATCAAACTTAGATAATAGTATAATGCCTCAAGCATATGGACAAATATTGGAATATACAATGAAAAATGCTACTTGCTAATTTGAACATGTGAATAATGAATTGCATACCTGCCATGACTATTAGGAAAAAGGAGATATTTAGCAATCGCATTGATCAATGTAACTGAGCCCCAAGGCCTCGTCAAGGCATATCTCTATATTGGGGTCCCTAGCTCTGTGACCCTAACTGTGTGTCATCTCATTGCAATTAAAAACTGCTATGGGTGGAGAGGGGTAACTAAGGACTTTCTTATATAGGAGATGGAAAAAACATGGCCGAAAGGGGCGGAGCTGTGTTCACATTCAGAAAAAAACCCACATATAACTGAATAGGATAACTGAAGTGAGCACTAATATATATATTATGAGTGCAAGCCAAAAAATTACATACTATATACGAATAAGGCTGCACATCAAACTTAGATAATAGTATAATGCCTCAAGCATATGGACAAATATTGGAATATACAATGAAAAATGCTACTTGCTAATTTGAACATGTGAATAATGAATTGCATACCTGCCATGACTATTAGGAAAAAGGAGATATTTAGCAATCGCATTGATCAATGTAACTGAGCCCCAAGGCCTCGTCAAGGCATATCTCTATATTGGGGTCCCTAGCTCTGTGACCCTAACTGTGTGTCATCTCATTGCAATTAAAAACTGCTATGGGTGGAGAGGGGTAACTAAGGACTTTCTTATATAGGAGATGGAAAAAACATGGCCGAAAGGGGCGGAGCTGTGTTCACATTCAGAAAAAAAACCACATATAACTGAATAGGATAACTGAAGTGAGCACTAATATATATATTATGAGTGCAAGCCAAAAAATTACATACTATATACGAATAAGGCTGCACATCAAACTTAGATAATAGTATAATGCCTCAAGCATATGGACAAATATTGGAATATACAATGAAAAATGCTACTTGCTAATTTGAACATGTGAATAATGAATTGCATACCTGCCATGACTATTAGGAAAAAGGAGATATTTAGCAATCGCATTGATCAATGTAACTGAGCCCCAAGGCCTCGTCAAGGCATATCTCTATATTGGGGTCCCTAGCTCTGTGACCCTAACTGTGTGTCATCTCATTGCAATTAAAAACTGCTATGGGTGGAGAGGGGTAACTAAGGACTTTCTTATATAGGAGATGGAAAAAACATGGCCGAAAGGGGCGGAGCTTGCACTCATAATATATATATTAGTGCTCACTTCAGTTATCCTATTCAGTTATATGTGGTTTTTTTTCTGAATGTGAACACAGCTCCGCCCCTTTCGGCCATGTTTTTTCCATCTCCTATATAAGAAAGTCCTTAGTTACCCCTCTCCACCCATAGCAGTTTTTAATTGCAATGAGATGACACACAGTTAGGGTCACAGAGCTAGGGACCCCAATATAGAGATATGCCTTGACGAGGCCTTGGGGCTCAGTTACATTGATCAATGCGATTGCTAAATATCTGCTTTTTCCTAATAGTCATGGCAGGTATGCAATTCATTATTCACATGTTCAAATTAGCAAGTAGCATTTTTCATTGTATATTCCAATATTTGTCCATATGCTTGAGGCATTATACTATTATCTAAGTTTGATGTGCAGCCTTATTCGTATATAGTATGTAATTTTTTGGCTTGCACTCATAATATATATATTAGTGCTCACTTCAGTTATCCTATTCAGTTATATGTGGTTTTTTTTCTGAATGTGAGCACAGCTCCGCCCCTTTCGGCCATGTTTTTTCCATCTCCTATATAAGAAAGTCCTTAGTTACCCCTCTCCACCCATAGCAGTTTTTAATTGCAATGAGATGACACACAGTTAGGGTCACAGAGCTAGGGACCCCAATATAGAGATATGCCTTGACGAGGCCTTGGGGCTCAGTTACATTGATCAATGCGATTGCTAAATATCTCCTTTTTCCTAATAGTCATGGCAGGTATGCAATTCATTATTCACATGTTCAAATTAGCAAGTAGCATTTTTCATTGTATATTCCAATATTTGTCCATATGCTTGAGGCATTATACTATTATCTAAGTTTGATGTGCAGCCTTATTCGTATATAGTATGTAATTTTTTGGCTTGCACTCATAATATATATATTAGTGCTCACTTCAGTTATCCTATTCAGTTATATGTGGGTTTTTTTCTGAATGTGAACACAGCTCCGCCCCTTTCGGCCATGTTTTTTCCATCTCCTATATAAGAAAGTCCTTAGTTACCCCTCTCCACCCATAGCAGTTTTTAATTGCAATGAGATGACACACAGTTAGGGTCACAGAGCTAGGGACCCCAATATAGAGATATGCCTTGACGAGGCCTTGGGGCTCAGTTACATTGATCAATGCGATTGCTAAATATCTCCTTTTTCCTAATAGTCATGGCAGGTATGCAATTCATTATTCACATGTTCAAATTAGCAAGTAGCATTTTTCATTGTATATTCCAATATTTGTCCATATGCTTGAGGCATTATACTATTATCTAAGTTTGATGTGCAGCCTTATTCGTATATAGTATGTAATTTTTTGGCTTGCACTCATAATATATATATTAGTGCTCACTTCAGTTATCCTATTCAGTTATATGTGGTTTTTTTTCTGAATGTGAACACAGCTCCGCCCCTTTCGGCCATGTTTTTTCCATCTCCTATATAAGAAAGTCCTTAGTTACCCCTCTCCACCCATAGCAGTTTTTAATTGCAATGAGATGACACACAGTTAGGGTCACAGAGCTAGGGACCCCAATATAGAGATATGCCTTGACGAGGCCTTGGGGCTCAGTTACATTGATCAATGCGATTGCTAAATATCTCCTTTTTCCTAATAGTCATGGCAGGTATGCAATTCATTATTCACATGTTCAAATTAGCAAGTAGCATTTTTCATTGTATATTCCAATATTTGTCCATATGCTTGAGGCATTATACTATTATCTAAGTTTGATGTGCAGCCTTATTCGTATATAGTATGTAATTTTTTGGCTTGCACTCATAATATATATATTAGTGCTCACTTCAGTTATCCTATTCAGTCCATACCGGTATGTGTGGCAAAGAGTGAATAGAAAAAAGTGGGCTCAGCACTGACATAAAAATATATAAAAAAACCTTTTTATTGGAATCCGGTTAAAACATAGTCTGGGAACACGTTGTACACAATGAAAAGCAGGAAAAACTTTACGCGTTTCGGACAGGCTAATAATTTAAAACCAAAAAGTGTCCTTAGTCATAAGCTCAATGACTAAGGACACTTTTTGGTTTTAAATTACTAGCCTGTCCGAAACGCGTAAAGTTTTTCCTGTTCTTCATTGTGTACAACGTGTTCCCAGACTATGTTTTAACCGGATTCCAATAAAAAGGTTTTTTTATATATTTTTATATCAGTGCTGAGCCCACTTTTTTCTATTCACTCTTTGCTCTTATATACAGTATGTGAGAATGTTGTATATAAGAGCCCATAGGTGGTGGTCACAGCTTATAGTCACCAAATCAGGTGACAGGTTCCCTTTAAGGACAATATGTGTTTCTTGCAGAAAAGGGACAGTTAAGTCGTACCCCTCAGTCCTGCTATTAATGCCCCAACTCTATCCAAAAATGTATCCAAGCCTTTTTTTGGTAATTCCCAACCAAACTTCAAAACAGGCCTAGCTCAAGGTGATTAAAAACATATTTATTAAAATCTAAGAACACATTGTGATTCTAGGCTGAATGTCCCCTTTTCAAATGGGCCTTGAATCCAGAAACACGTTATGTACTCAGATTTTAATAAAGACATTGTTAATCACTTTGCGCCAGGTCTGTTTCGAAGTTTAGTTGGGAATTACCCAACAAATGTTTGGATTTAGTAATGATAAAACTTAGCTTTGTCTTTTGGTGTAGATCAGCAATGGATGCAAAACAGTGGCTGCATCGTATTTTAACTATTATTAGAGCCACTTGCAGACACAGACAAAAAAAGGGTCCCTGTGCAAGCCCAACAGCTAATCAAAATGCACAATTCCACCTGCTTTGGAGGTACAAATGGGCCCCCCAAACTCTTGGTCCCTTGTGTGGCTGCACAGGCTGCACCAATGATATGTTCGTCTTTGAGTAGAGCTGTGCTCACCTGGCACAAGATCTCAAGCGAAGCAATCCTAATTTATATGGATCTCATTTGTTACCAGTACTTACTCAACCTATGTGCACTCCTTTACTTTTTTTTTTTGCTTATATACAACTTTATCCATCCATGCCCACCAACTTTTGGATGGGACTTGCTTTTTAGTTGATGACTGCCTTGAATTTGCCAGGATTGTAACTGAAAAATCAGGGCAGTCCCAGCAAATTCAGAGTTACTGGCAAGTAATAATATTTATTCATTATATAGCGCCATTAATTCTATAGCACTTTACATACATCAGAAATACTGTTCCCATTGGGGTTCTCAATCTATATTCCCTATCACTATGTCTTTGGAGTATGAGAGGAAACCCACGCAAACACGGGGCAAACATACAAACTCCTTGCAGATGTTGTCCTTTGTAAGATTTGAACCCAGGAGCCCAGTGCTGCAAGAGTGCTATGCTAACCACTGAGCCAATATGAATATATCATGTAAATGTGTATATGTCAATATATCTATGCATAGGGACTCAAGAGACAATAAAACATATATCTGTTTTTTTAAAAAATAATGTGCAAACTCATGTGAGGAAAATCCGAAAAAATTACTACCACAGGCTATGTGCACACTTTAGTATTTGGTGCAAAAATGGCAGCATTTTTGCTTCAGATTTCATCCATTCCAATGAATGGGAAAAATCTTCACCAAAAACGCAAATAATGCGAACATTTTTGCCACTCGTTTTTCCTTTTAAGAGATACAGAAATAGTGCAGAAATCTGCACTCAAAAACATATTGAAAAAACGCAATATAAATGCAACGTGTGCACACAGCTGTAATATCTAGTAGAAATAAACTGAGTTTACAGAACATAAGCAAATGATGGAGGGTGTTACTAAGCTCAGAAGTACGGACTTACAATAGAAAAATGAGAACTCCAGGTAGAGTATAATATGACCAATTTACAATTAACCTCAACCCCTATTAAAAATATACGTTTTATTAATATTTGGTTAAAATTCCAAGGACACACAAACACAAAAATACCAGAAGCAGGTAACCCCTATATGGGAGTCGGCAATGTATATACAGTTAGGTCCACAAATATTTGGACAGTGACACAAGTTTTGTTATTTTAGCTGTTTACAAAAACATGTTCAGAAATACAATTATATATATAATATGGGCTGAAAGTGCACACTCCCAGCTGCAATATGAGAGTTTTCACATCCAAATCAGAGAAAGGGTTTAGGAATCATTGCTCTGTAATGCATAGCCTCCTCTTTTTCAAGGGACCAAAAGTAATTGGACAAGGGACTCTAAGGGCTGCAATTAACTCTGAAGGCGTCTCCCTCGTTAACCTGTAATCAATGAAGTAGTTAAAAGGTCTGGGGTTGATTACAGGTGTGTGGTTTTGCATTTGGAAGCTGTTGCTGTGACCAGACAACATGCGGTCTAAGGAACTCTCAATTGAGGTGAAGCAGAACATCCTGAGGCTGAAAAAAAAGAAAAAATCCATCAGAAAGATAGCAGACATGCTTGGAGTAGCAAAATCAACAGTCGGGTACATTCTGAGAAAAAAGGAATTGACTGGTGAGCTTGCGAACTCAAAAAGGCCTGGGCGTCCACGGATGACAACAGTGATGGATGATCACCGCATACTTTCTTTGGTGAAGAAGAACCCATTCACAACATCAACTGAAGTCCAGAACACTCTCAGTGAAGTAGGTGTATCTGTCTCTAAGTCAACTGTAAAGAGAAGACTCCATGAAAGTAAATACAAAGGGTTCACCTCTAGATGCAAACCATTCATCAATTCCAAAAATAGACAGGCCAGAGTTAAATTTGCTGAAAAACACCTCATGAAGCCAGCTCAGTTCTGGAAAAGTATTCTATGGACAGATGAGACAAAGATCAACCTGTACCAGAATGATGGGAAGAAAAAAGTTTGGAGAAGAAAGGGAATGGCACATGATCCAAGGCACACCACATCCTCTGTAAAACATGGTGGAGGCAACGTGATGGCATGGGCATGCATGGCTTTCAATGGCACTGGGTCACTTGTGTTTATTGATCACATAGCAGCAGACAAGAGTAGCCGGATGAATTCTGAAGTGTACCGGGATATACTTTCAGCCCAGATTCAGCCAAATGCCGCAAAGTTGATCTGACGGCGCTTCATAGTACAGATGGACAATGACCCCAAGCATACAGCCAAAGCTACCCAGGAGTTCATGAGTGCAAAAAAGTGGAACATTCTGCAATGGCCAAGTCAATCACCAGATCTTAACCCAATTGAGCATGCATTTCACTTGCTCAAATCCAGACTTAAGACGGAAAGACCCACAAACAAGCAAGACCTGAAGGCTGCGGCTGTAAAGGCCTGGCAAAGCATTAAGAAGGAGGAAACCCAGCGTTTGGTGATGTCCATGGGTTCCAGACTTAAGGCAGTGATTGCCTCCAAAGGATTCGCAACAAAATATTGAAAATACAAATATTTTGTTTGGGTTTGGTTTATTTGTCCAATTACTTTTGACCTCCTAAAATGTGGAGTGTTTGTAAAGAAATGTGTACAATTCCTACAATTTCTATCAGATATTTTTGTTCAAACCTTCAAATTAAACGTTACAATCTGCACTTGAATTCTGTTGTAGAGGTTTCATTTCAAATCCAATGTGGTGGCATGCAGAGCCCAACTCGCGAAAATTGTGTCACTGTCCAAATATTTCTGGACCTAACTGTATATATCTCGTGGAAGGGGGGGGGACAAACCCTAGTAACCCTCAGGGGACTAGATGTCCCTACCTGTCAACGGAGGGTATGACGCCTTGAGTTTCCGGGCGCCCCCGTTCCACGACGGCTTTCCCTCTTTCTCCTTACCCTAAAACCAGGGACAGTGCTCAAATGAAGGTAAATAGGGGGAAGTAAGATTGCCGCTCCCAAAATTTAAGTGGGGTTTGGTACACCAATATGTATTCAAGGCCTGATTACAGGCAATAAGATATACAACTATAGGAGGTGATATTTAAGAAAACAAAAAACTTGCAAACATTAGCCCATGTAATAATCCCTTATACCAAAAACATTCCAAAAGGGAGCTATCATGGTCCCTCCACAATCAGACCAAGACCATATGTTTTGCAGAGTTTACAGTACCACACATGAATGGTGCCTTACTGGGATACAATCAGTCCCAAGTAAATATAAAAGACACTAAAGGGAATATAAGGATAGTTTTACTTCCCTGAAAAAAGCAGGTCCTCATCCCTGCCTTGCCTCTACGAGTTTCTCCTTTCCCTCAGGAGGCTTGGGGAGACAGCAGCAGATCCTGTATGGTGGTAGTCCATGGCTATATAGGATATAAGCTCAGAAGTACCTAATGTCATATTCTGATATACAGCTCTGACAAAAATTCAGAGACTACTGCACAGTTTTATAAAACTCAGCTTCTCTACATGTCTGACAGTGCCAGTTGAATTCCAACCAGAGTACACCTCATTCTACTTAATGTGCTTCTGATTAGGTGATCACCTGAACCAAATCTTATTTAACGAGGGAAAGTATAGAAAACACTGCTGTGGTCTTCACAATCCTCTTGCAATAGAATAAGCTGGATGGCTAAACAAGTGCCAGTAATATCCTAAAAGTAATAGGAATGAAAAAATAACCTTTAACCATGACAAAGGAGTTGAAAAGAAAAATCTTGAGTAAGGAAAAGAAGGGCTCAATTCTGGTTTTGCTAGCAGAGGAATACAGTAAGAGTCATGTTGCCTTCATCCTTAAAATTTCTAAGACAGCAGTCCATTTCAACAAGGTCAAGCAGCAGACATTGGGGACAGCAAACCTACAGACCGGCAGAGGGCAAAAGCGACTTTCCACTGACTGGTATGGTTGTCATCTTATTCGAATGTCACTCAGCAACCGCAGGATGACATCAAGTGACCTACAATAGGAATGGCATATGGTAGCTGGGGTGAAGTACACAGCAAGAACAGCTGTGAATTCATCCTTGTTCTAAACTTTTGTCCTGTCTCTCTTACATACAGACCCCAGTTAGACATTTGGTACATATATTAAGTATACCACATTAGTTGTGGTGCAGCTAAAGGTACCTGGGATCTTGTAGTCCTGATGTGATGTGGGAATCTTTATCTTTATCTTGTCCGTTGTCAGTATCAATGGACAGGTCTTACATTTTTTCTGGTTGCTAGTGATGAGCAAGCACTAAAATGCTTGAGTGCTCCTCACTCAAATTGAGTGTGTCTGACACTTGGACCCGCTCAATTTGAGTAACGAGTATAATGGAAGTCTATGGGGAACTGGAGTATTTTTCCGGTAGACCCCCGTAGGATGGTTAGGGGGGCTGGAAAATAGCTGAAGTGGATGGAAACACCACTTAAAAGAAATGGAAACAGCATGGGGAAGATGTGTGGATGCATCTCTGTTTTGCTATATTTTTAGCACTAAGGTTCAGATACGGCTTTAAAGAAGGCAAATAAGTAATTTTATTATAAAGGTTAATATAAAATTCAAACTTAAAGGAAAAGTATGATATTGCGTACACTTTTGTATATTGAACATACAAAGGTTAAGTACAGTTAAATACTTACATCACCAAGGAGTTTTGGAACATCATCTGTCTGGAGGTCAGAGAAGCATGACATAGAGAGAGAACTCCTGGACATCACTGCCCGGACATCTCACGGAGCAGCAAACACGAGCTTCTGTCTGTGCTATACTTTATCTGATCTTAAATAGAGGCTTGAACAATATTACAAGCCTTAAAGTTAATGTGTTGTAGTCTTATTGATCCATGCCCTTTGATGGCCAGTCATTGGGCATAGATGAATCAGAGATACACCACACATCAGACAATGGGGTAATAAACCCATAGCATTCAAATCTCCCAAGAATACACATCAGGTATTTGAGCTAGGTAAATGGATATATTGTCTGTCTGTGTATATAGCAAACCCATAAAACATCAGATTGTTGAACTAAAGTAAATCATAAGGATTCTCCTACAATGGTATATTGTCTGCCTGTATATTCAAGACAAACACACAGAAACCCTTAAGGATACACAAGATTTTGTAACCATGTACACTTTGTCTGTATGGTTAAACAATATGTTATAGTATAACATAATGTATGTGCTCAAAAATAGCCATTTTTATATTTGCAATACAATCTCTAAGGCTAGTTTCACACATCCTTCTTTTCGCCGGTTTAGCGGATCCGGCACACTCCAGTACAGTATGATACAGTACAATGGCAGCGCTGTAACTTCTGCATCACATGCTCCGGTCACATGACAGCATGTGACCGGAGCTTGTTGCGCTGCCACTGTACTGTATACACTGTACTGGAGTGCACCGGATCCGCCAAACCGGCGAAAAGAAGGATGTGTGAAACTAGCCTAACTCTCAGGTCCCTGCTAGGAAGTTAAAAATTAAATATTTTTTTAAAATAGTGTGGTCCCTTCCTTTTTTGATAACTAGTCAAGGTAAAGCAGACCTGTTTGCTTTACTTTGTCTGGTAAATTAAAAATAGGGAGGAATTAAAAATAGTGAGGACCTCATGCTGTTTTCTTAAATTATTTATTTATAAACACAGTACTTTTTCTCCCAAAAATTTGGGGTGTGTCTTAAAATCCATATAGCTGACCGGAAGGTGGAGAATTGCCGAGTGGCCGGATGCCTGTCTGAGCAGACGGCCAGGTGCCTATCGGTGCCTGTGGGCAACTGCCTCTCTGTGCCGGTGGCCTTTCTGTGCAAGTGGGCGCGAGGCCTGCTGGCTGCCACTCTTTGCGGGCGACCGGTTGGCTGTGTGGCCAGCGGTAGCTGTGCTGCCAATGGAAGCTGCGGTGGCTGTCCCAGATGGTCTGTCGGTGGTCCAGGCTTCAAAGAAATGGCACCTGGAGTGGTGTGTACGCAGATGGAGCTCTCGTCCAAGAGCTCTATCTGCGCACGCACTGACTCCGGGAGCAATCATTTGAAGCCTGGACCACGGGTAGACCATCTGTGACAGCCACCGGACAGCCATTGCAGTTTCTGTTGCCAGCACAGCCACCGCTGTCCGCACAGCAAACCGGCCACCCGCACAGAATGTCAGCCTGCAGGCCACCCGTCCACTTGCACAGAGAGGCCATCGGCACAGAGAGGTAGTTGCCCACATGCATCGACAGGCACCTGGCTGCCTGCACAGACAGGCACCCGGCCACGTGCACAAAGAGACGCACAGACAGCCCCTCACCGATTCTCCACCTTCTGGTCAGCTATATTTGGATTTTAAGACACACTCCTAATTTTCGTCCCAAATTTTTGGGAGGAAAAGTACATCTTATAATCTGAAAAATATGGTAAATAAAGAATTTAAAAAAACACCTTGGGTTCCCTGTATTTTTGATCACCAATCAAGGTAAAACAGACAGGTTGTGACTGGTATTATCAGGCTGGGAAGGCTCATGGGTATTTGGCCCTTTGCAGCCTTAACATAGTAGCCGACAGCCGCCCTAGTATTGGAGCATCACATTAGATGTGCCAATTCTGGTTCTTTGCCTCGGCTCTTCCTGATTGCGCTAGTACAGTGATATTCAGGGTAATAGGTTAATGAGGTTGGTGTTAGCTGTGTAATGTCAGCTGACTTCAAGCCCAGGGGTAGTAATGAATAGGTGTCTATCAGACACCCCCATTACTAACCCTGGAAGTTGCCACAAGGCTCTGATGTAATTCACGATCCAGATTTGCAACTCCAACAACTGTGAATAGCACTAAAGTACAGCTATTGACAGGCACCATATAGTGGCAACAATACTCATCAGAGCTGCCAGGTCTTGCTAAGCGTAGCGTTGAGCCGGCAGCTCTGATGAACAGTACCGTCATACCCGGCGTCTGTGAATAGCTGTACTTTACTGCTAATCACATTTGCTGGAGTTACACTCCTGCATCGTGGATTACGTCAGAGCTTCATTGGAACATTTTTTTAATAAATTGGTTAATGAGAGGTAGTGTGGGGCTGCCTTTATTTAAATAAACTATTTTTTTTCCAGTGTATGTATGTGTGCTTTTTAACTTTACAGTGGGCTTGATGCCAGCTGACATTACACAACTGACATTAATCCTAATAACCTATTACGCTGATTTCTACCGCACTCTATTCGGGAAGAGCTGGGGCAAAGCACCAGAATTGGCGCATCTAATGTGATGTCGTAGTCAGTAAGGAAGTTGGATCCAGCATCAAAATCCATGGTTAAAAAATTCAATCTTTATTTAGAAATGTATAAAAAATACATGCAGAAGGATGGGGCAAAGTGCATGAAACACCTTACGCGTTTCGGACGGTGAATTTAAAAGCAGTCCTTAGTCATAGGTGTTTATGCAGAGAAAGAAATCATGTTTTATGCTAAAGGATAGAACACGTAGTAAAGATTGGGGAACGCCTTTCGAACTATGGCATCAGGGGGGAGGGGGAGGAGAGAAAACTTTGCAGCTGACAGAATTAGTTAGCGCTTTACAAAAAGGTAAACAACTGAGATTCCATGTGAATGGATACATGTTCAAATACAGAATAGAAGGCCTTATTTGATATAATAATTATTTTGACATATAATAGACAGTATATTATCACATGTATTAGGGGAGGAATATATATTGGAATGTTATGAATGTCACATTATATATGCAGGAATAAATACATATATATATGTATATATATGCATAGTCACACCACACATAATTATGACATCAGATGTGGTAGGAGTGTGTATATATATTCATATCGATATAATAATCATTTTAATGTACAATATATGATTAAATACCTGTATTATGTGATATATGATCTTATATGTTTTATATATGATATATTAATTATTGTATATGTGAATAGTTAAAGTTATCATTATGGTATACCTGTAAAATGTATCTTAGGTCTGAACGGTAATTTAGGCCATTGGGAAAGCATGCGTTTAATTTTAGAATCTATTGCGTATAAAGAAAATCCCCACGTTCATTTTTAATGACACCTTCTTAGATGAGTGGAACAATATTCTTTCAACATGCTCGTTGCAACTAATCAGTCTTATTATTAAAGCAGAGGCTGAGCGGCTTAAAGCACTTGATGTTAAAATTAAAGAAACAGATGATTTTTTAAAAAGTTCCTATAATGACTAGAGTTGAGCGCGGTTCGCGGTTCGCGGTTCTCCAGTTCTAGGCTCGAGTGATTTTGGGGCCTGTTCTAGATCGAACTAGAATTCAAGCTTTTTGCAAAAGCTCGATAGTTCTAGAAACATTCGAGAACGGTTCTAGCAGCAAAAAAACAGCTAATTCCTAGCTGGCTTTCCGCTGTAATAGTGTAAGTCACTCTGTGACTCACACTATTATGACATTTCAGTGTATAGTGTGCGGGAACAGCGCCTTCAGATCACTGCTGTTTGTATAATGGCGATCGCCATTTTTTTTTTTTTTTTCCTTGTCTTCCTTCCCTAAGCGCGCGCGTCTTGTGGGGCGGGCCAGCATGTCAGCCAACCCCAGACACACACACAGCTAAGTGAACTTTAAGCCAGAGAAGCAACGGCATGTGTGATAGGATGTCCATGTCACATGTCCCTGCATTATAAAAACGAGTATCTGGCCGTCCGGACGCCATTATCTCTTCTGCGTCCTTGGTGTCAGACATCATTGGCGCAGCTCCGTCCTTTGTCCTATCGCCGATACTGCTGTATGCGCTCCATACACAGCGCTGGACAGCTTAGGGATAGCACTTTCCATCAGTCCTTTTAAGGGCTCGTACCGGCAGGGTCAGAGCCATAGGTGACAGGTCCGGAAAACAGCGACAGCGTCTGTGTAGCAAAGGTCAGGGATTTCGTCTCTGCATTTCACCATTAGGAGGGAATAGAAAGGCAGGCTTCCATTCCTCCACCCAGAGCCCCACAATCCTGGCACTGTACCCTCCTGTCCTCTGCACACTCCAACTCATTATAACTAAGCCATTATACTAGCAAACACTCAGTGTACCTAGTGGCATCCTAAACGTGGCTATTGGACTTTTGTCTAGTCACACTAGTGCAAAGACATTTGCAGCACCTCTACCTGCATTGCACACTCCAACTCATTATAACTAAGCCATTATACTAGCAAACACTCAGTGTACCTAGTGGCATCCTAAACGTGGCTATTGGACTTTTGTCTAGTCACACTAGTGCAAAGACATTTGCAGCACCTCTACCTGCATTGCACACTCCAACTCATTATAACTAAGCCATTATACTAGCAAACACTCAGTGTACCTAGTGGCATCCTAAACGTGGCTATTTGACTTTTGTCTAGTCACACTAGTGCAAAGACATTTGCAGCACCTCTACCTGCATTGCACACTCCAACTCATTATAACTAAGCCATTATACTAGCAAACACTCAGTGTACCTAGTGGCATCCTAAACATGGCTATTGGACTTTTGTCTAGTCACACTAGTGCAAAGACATTTGCAGCACCTCTGCCTGCATTGCACACTCCAACTCATTATAACTAAGCCATTATACTAGCAAACACTCAGTGTACCTACTGGCATCCTAAACGTGGCTATTGGACTTTTGTCTAGTCACACTAGTGCAAAGACATTTGCAGCACCTCTACCTGCATTGCACACTCCAACTCATTATAACTAAGCCATTATACTAGCAAACACTCAGTGTACCTAGTGGCATCCTAAACATGGCTATTGGACTTTTGTCTAGTCACACTAGTGCAAAGATATTTGCAGCACCTCTGCCTGCATTGCACACTCCAACTCATTATAACTAAGCCATTATACTAGCAAACACTCAGTGTACCTAGTGGCATCCTAAACGTGGCTATTGGACTTTTGTCTAGTCACACTAGTGCAAAGACATTTGCAGCACCTCTACCTGCATTGCACACTCCAACTCATTATAACTAAGCCATTATACTAGCAAACACTCAGTGTACCTAGTGGCATCCTAAACGTGGCTATTGGACTTTTGTCTAGTCACACTAGTGCAAAGACATTTGCAGCACCTCTACCTGCATTGCACACTCCAACTCATTATAACTAAGCCATTATACTAGCAAACACTCAGTGTACCTAGTGGCATCCTAAACGTGGCTATTGGACTTTTGTCTAGTCACACTAGTGCAAAGACATTTGCAGCACCTCTGCCTGCATTGTGCACTCCAACTCATTATAACTAAGCCATTATACTAGCAAACACTCAGTGTACCTAGTGGCATCCTAAACGTGGCTATTGGACTTTTGTCTAGTCACACTAGTGCAAAGACATTTGCAGCACCTCTGCCTGCATTGCACACTCCAACTCATTATAACTAAGCCATTATACTAGCAAACACTCAGTGTACCTAGTGGCATCCTAAACGTGGCTATTGGACTTTTGTCTAGTCACACTAGTGCAAAGACATTTGCAGCACCTCTACCTGCATTGCACACTCCAACTCATTATAACTAAGCCATTATACTAGCAAACACTCAGTGTACCTAGTGGCATCCTAAACGTGGCTATTGGACTTTTGTCTAGTCACACTAGTGCAAAGACATTTGCAGCACCTCTGCCTGCATTGCACACTCCAACTCATTATAACTAAGCCATTATACTAGCAATTGATGCTGCCAGTTTAAGGGCCGTAGTTGCATTGTCAGGGATATTTATTCTTTATTATTCTGCTGTTAATAAAGATAGACCACCGCTGCAATCTACACCACCTCTCAATTTTTACTACCACATTTTCAGTGCACAATCTTGTCACAATCAACATGAGTGGCAAAATGACAGATGCTGGTGGAAAGGGGAAGAGGCGTGGTGGAAAAGGAAAAAAAGGGTTTGTCCGTGGGGAAGGTGGCAAAGCTCCATTATCATCTGCTGAAGATAGACCATCTACCAGCATAAGTAAGATGTCTACTACTTACCGTGGACAATCCGATGTGCTCCCTTTTTTACGGACACGAACAACAGGAACAAAGGTAGATGATGGCCAAAAAAGGAAAATGCTTGAATGGATCTCAAGTGGTCCAACAAGTGCCCTCTCAGCCACTTCAAGTACTGCATCCAAAAAACACCAGTCCTCTGAGTTGTCATCCCAATCAAACTTGCTTTCTCCCAGCTCTGAAGTCTCCATCAGCCCTGCACAGTATGGTGGAACTGAGATGGCTGAGTCTGCAGAGCTGTTCAGTCACACTATAGCCTGGGAATCAGAGGTCTGCTCCCAAGCTACAGTGAGTACAGAGCAGGAAATGGTCTGCAGTGATGCCCAGAACCTTTGTGACTCTGATTCAGGCCGTGAGGACCAAGTTTCTGAGCATAATGTTGACCCTTTGTCACAAACTGTAACACCTGTGGTTATAGACAATGAGGAACATACTGATGAAGATGAGACGCAGATACCCGATTGGGATATACAACTTAAATATTCGGTCAGGGCAAGAAGAGGCTCGGTCTGAGGGGGAGGGGAGTGCAAACACAACAATTGATGATGAAGTTCTAGATCCCACCTACTGTCAACCCCCAGTCAGGCACTCGAGGAGGTCAACAGAGGCGGTGGAGGAGGATGCAACCGACGACGAAGTTACCTTGCACCTTCCTGGACACAGTCGGAGTACTGGTAGCACGTCTACAACTGCATCCTCAGCCACCACTCTGCCTCTGAGCATTATTCGGGGTGGATCAACAGGTCGCATGGCCTCTAAGCCATGCCTAGCCTGGTCCTTTTTTGACATAGAAAAAGATCGCCCCAATTATGTGATCTGTAAAATTTGTCATGGTTCTCTTAGTAGAGGTCAAAACCTCAGCAGTTTGACAACTTCTTCCATGAATCGTCACATGAATAAATATCATATGGCCCGGTGGGAAGCTCACCGTGCTGCAATGCGGCCTAGCGGAGCGAACCATCCACCTCCTGCCCCTTCCAGTGCATCCGCGCGCTCGTCATCTTCTAGGACTGTGGGGACAGCTGTCACACCTGTTTTTCCACCCACAACTTCCACCACTGTAACCGCAACAGGCAGTTTGCTTGGTAGGTCGTCAGTTGGTTTGGAAGGGGAAACAAGTGAGTGTGTACAGCTCTCTCAGACATCGATAGCACCAACGTTGGATGAAGGCAACATCATGTCTCCGCCTGCACTTTCCTCACAAACCTGCATTTTTCCAGGGGCACCCTACTCAACACCGTCTACACACAGCAGCCAGATCTCTGTCCCTCAGATGTGGTCAAATAAAAGGCCACTTCCTGCGACCCATGACAAAGCTAAGAGGTTGACTCTATCCCTCTGTAAGCTGTTGGCTACCGAAATGCTGCCTTTCCGCCTAGTGGACACACAGGATTTTAGAGACCTTATGTCTGTCGCTGTGCCCCAGTACCAGATGCCTAGTCGCCACTACTTCTCTAAGAAAGGTGTGCCCGCGCTACACCAGCATGTCGCACACAACATCACCGCTTCCTTGAGAAACTCTGTGTGTGAACGGGTGCATTTCACCACCGATACTTGGACCAGTAAGCATGGACAGGGACATTACATGTCGCTGACTGGGCACTGGGTAGCTATGGTGATAGATGGTGAAGGGTCTGCTGCACAAGTCTTGCCTCCCCACGACTTGTGTGTCAATCCTCTGTCTGTCCAAGTTCCGCCACTGCTTCTGCATCCTCCACCTCATCTGGGTCCTCCACCTCCGCCCCAAGCCTGCCTAGTCAGGCCACCAGCGTTCTCACTGCGCAGAAGGAATCACGCACCCCTCA
The DNA here is from genome assembly GCF_048569485.1 of Anomaloglossus baeobatrachus. Classification (NCBI taxonomy): domain Eukaryota; kingdom Metazoa; phylum Chordata; class Amphibia; order Anura; family Aromobatidae; genus Anomaloglossus; species Anomaloglossus baeobatrachus. The sequence goes on along the minus strand of NC_134359.1, from coordinate 223,782,185 downwards.
TTACTATGCTGGCAGCAGAGCGCAATGGCATCAGGCGGTCTTTAGCTTGACATGTCTTGGGAATAAGAGTCACACAGCTGAGGAGTTGTGGTCAGCTCTGCGGTCCGAGTTTAATAAATGGTTGTCTCCACTCAACCTGCAGCCTGGTAAGGCCGTGTGCGACAATGCTGCAAACCTGGGTGCGGCCCTTCCCCTGGGCAAGGTGTCAAACGTACCTTGTATGGCTCACGTGTTGAACCTTGTCGTCCAGCAATTTTTAACACACTATCCCAGCCTAGATGGCCTTCTGAACAGGGCACGAAAACTGTCTGCTCACTTCCGCCGTTCAAGCGCCGCAGCTGAGCGACTTGCATCGCTCCAGAAGTCTTTCGGCCTGCCGGTTCATCGCCTGAAATGCGATGTGGCGACACGCTGGAATTCAACTCTCCACATGTTACAGCGACTGTGGCAGCACCGCCGAGCCCTGGTGCAATACGTCATGACGTATAGCCTGGGCCAACGAGATGCAGAGGTGGGGCAGATCACCCTGATGGAGTGGTCTCAGATCAAGGACCTATGCACCCTTCTGCACAGTTTCGACATGGCGACGAATATGTTTAGCGCTGACAATGCCATTATCAGCATGACGATTCCAGTCATTTACATGCTAGAGCACACGCTAAACACTATTCGGAGTCAGGGGGTGGGACAACAGGAAGGGGATGAACTACTGGAGGATTCATATGCGCAAGACACAACAACATCACCAAGGTCCAGACGTTCATCATCACCAAGGCGCCAGGCATGGGACCATGGGGGACAGGGATCAACAAGGGCGCATAGTAGCAGGCTAAATGTTGAGGAAGGTGCAGGAGAACATGAAGAAATGGAGGACGAACTGTCCATGGACATGGAAGACTCAGCAGATGAGGGAGACCTGGGTCAAATTTCAGTTGAAAGAGGTTGGGGGGAGATGTCAGAGGAAGAAAGAACGGTTAGCACCTCTATGCCACAAACACAGCGTGGACTTGGTCCGCATGGCTGCGCAAGACACACGAGTGCCTTCTTGTTGCACTACCTCCAACATGACCGTCATATTGTCAAAATTAGAAGTGATGATGACTACTGGCTTGCCACACTATTAGATCCCCGGTACAAGTCCAAATTTTGTGACATAATTCCAGCCATAGAAAGGGACGCACGTATGCAGGAGTATCAGCAGAAGCTGTTACTCGATCTTAGCTCGGCTTTTCCACCAAACAACCGTGCAGGTGCAGGGAGTGAATCTCCCAGTTGTAACTTGCCAAACATGGGACGGTCTCGTCATCTTCAACAGTCTACCCGTACCAGTAGGACCGTATCTGGTGCTGGTAACAGGAATTTTATGGAATCTTTTCATAATTTTTTTAGACCCTCTTTTGCAAGGCCACCAGAGACAACAAGTCTGACACATAGTCAACGGCTGGAGAGGATGATACAGGAGTATCTCCAAATGAACATCGATGCCATGACTTTGCAAATGGAGCCTTGCTCCTTTTGGGCTTCAAATCTAGAAAAATGGCCAGAGCTCTCCAGTTACGCCTTGGAGATTTTGTCGTGTCCAGCTGCCAGCGTTGTCTCTGAACGTGTCTTCAGTGCTGCTGGGTGTGTGCTGACAGATAAGCGCACGCGTGTGGTCAGACATGTGGACAGACTGACGTTCATCAAAATGAACAAGTCATGGATGCAGAAGGAATTTACTACCCCTGTGTCATCCTGGGGAGAGTAAATGCTTGTGGATTTGGAATGTGCTTGATGCAAATCAAAACATCCTGTTTGCAACTAGGGCACAACTGCTGCCACTGAAGGGGTGGGTGTGTGTGGGGCCCAATTTTTTGAAAAAAGGGAGACTCCGCTTGGAGTAACCCTTGCTTACATTGTTTTTAAAAAGAGCCAAGATGAACAAGTCATGGTTCAGCAAAGACTTTATCTACCTACTCCAGAGTCATCCTGGGAACGGTTAAGTATGGCATATTTTTGAATGTGCTTGATGCAAATTTAGCTGTGAAGTGTACAACTAGGGCACAAGTGCTGCCACTGAATGGGTGGGTGTGTGTGGGGCCAAATTTTTGGAAAAAAGGGATACTCCGCTTGGAGTAACCCTTGCTTACATTGTTTTTAAAAGGAGCCAAGATGAACAAGTCATGGTTCAGCAAAGACTTTATCTACCTACCCCAGAGTCATCCTGGGAACGGTTAAGTATGGCGTATTTTTGAATGTGCTTGATGCAAATTTAGCTGTGAAGTGTACAACTAGGGCACAAGTGCTGCCACTGAATGGGTGGGTGTGTGTGGGGCCCAATTTTTGGAAAAAAGGGAGACTCCGCTTGGAGTAAAGGTCCAGTCACACTAAGCAACTTACCAGCGATCCCAACAACGATAGGGATCGCTGGTAAGTTGCTAGGAGGTTGCTGGTGAGATGTCACACTGCGACGCTCCAGCGATCCCACCAGCAACCTGAGCTGGCAGGAATCGCTGGATCGTGGCTACACGAGTTGCTGGTGAGCTCACCAGCAACCAGTGACCAGCCCCCAGCGCCGCGTGGAAGATGCTGCGCTTGGTAACTAAGGTAAATATCGGGTAACCAACCCGATATTTACCTTGGTTACCAGCGCACGGAGCTACACATGCAGAGAACAGGGAGCAGCGCACACTGAGCGCTGGCTCCCTGCTCTTCTAGTACAGCACACATCGGGTTAATTACCCGATGTGTGCTGCAGCTACATGTGCACAGAGCAGGGAGCAGCGCACAATGCTTAGCGCTGGCTCCCTGCTCTCCTAGATACAGCACACATCGGGTTAATTAACCCGATGTGTCCTGCAGCTACATGTGCACAGAGCAGGAGCCGGCACTGACAGTGAGAGCGTCGGAGGCTGGTAACAAAGGTAAATATCGGGTAACCAAGGACAGGGCTTCTTGGTTACCCGATGTTTACATTGGTTACCAGCCTCCGCAGAAGCCGGCTCCTGCTGCCTGCACATTTAGTTGTTGCTGTCTCGCTGTCACACACAGCGATCTGTGCTTCACAGCGGGACAGCAACAACTAAAAAATGGCCCAGGACATTCAGCAACAACCAACGACCTCACAGCAGGGGCCAGGTTGTTGCTGGATGTCACACACAGCAACATCGCTAGCAACGTCACAAAAGTTGTTCGTTAGCAGCGATGTTGCTAGCGATGTTGCTTAGTGTGACGGGGCCTTAACCCTTGCTTACATTGTTTTTAAAAGGAGCCAAGATGAACAGAGCTGGGATCAGGAAAGACTTTGCCACCTACCCTGGTGTCATCCTGGGGACGGTTAATTGTGGCGTATTTTTGAATGTGCTTGATGCAAATCTAGCTGTGAAGTGTACAACTGGGGCACAACTGCTGCCACTGAAGGGGTGGGTGTGTGTGGGGCCCAATTTTTGGAAAAAAAGGAGACTCCGCTTGGAGTAACCCTTGCTTGCTGTGTTTTTTAAAAGGAGCCAAGATGAACAGAGCTGGGATCAGGAAAGACTTTGCTACCTACCCCGGTGTCATCCTGGGGACGGTTAAGAATCGCGTATTTTTGAATGTGCTTGATGCAAATCTAGCTGTGAAGTGTACAACTGGGGCACAACTGCTGCCACTGAAGGGGTGGGTGTGTGTGGGGCCCAATTTTTGGAAAAAAGGGAGACTCCGCTTGGAGTAACCCTTGCTTACAGTGTTTTTAAAAAGGAGCCAAGATGAACAGAGCTGGGATTAGGAAAGACTTTGCTACGTACCCCGGTGTCATCCTGGGGACGGTTAATTATGGCGTATTTTTGAATGTGCTTGATGCAAATCTAGCTGTGAAGTGTACAACTGGGGCACAAGTGCTGCCACTGAAGGGGTGGGTGTGTGTGGGGCCCAATTTTTGGAAAAAAGGGAGACTCCGCTTGGAGTAACCCTTGCTTACATTGTTTTTAAAAGGAGCCAAGATGAACAAGTCATGGTTCAGCAAAGACTTTATCTACCTACCCCAGAGTCATCCTGGGAACGGTTAATTATGGCGTATTTTTGAATGTGCTTGATGCAAATCTAGCTGTGAAGTGTACAACTGGGGCACAAGTGCTGCCACTGAAGGGGTGGGTGTGTGTGGGGCCCAATTTTTTGAAAAAAGGGAGACTCCGCTTGGAGTAACCCTTGCTTACATTGTTTTTAAAAGGAGCCAAGATGAACAGAGCTGGGATCAGGAAAGACTTTGCTACCTACCCTGGTGTCATCCTGGGGACGGTTAATTATGGCGTATTTTTGAATGTGCTTGATGCAAATCTAGCTGTGAAGTGTACAACTGGGGCACAACTGCTGCCACTGAAGGGGTGGGTGTGTGTGGGGCCCAATTTTTGGAAAAAAGGGAGACTCCGCTTGGAGTAACCCTTGCTTACAGTGTTTTTAAAAAGGAGCCAAGATGAACAGAGCTGGGATCAGGAAAGACTTTGCTACCTACCCCGGTGTCATCCTGGGGACGGTTAATTATGGCGTATTTTTGAATGTGCTTGATGCAAATCTAGCTGTGAAGTGTACAACTGGGGCACAAGTGCTGCCACTGAAGGGGTGGGTGTGTGTGGGGCCCAATTTTTTGAAAAAAGGGAGACTCCGCTTGGAGTAACCCTTGCTTGCTGTGTTTTTTAAAAGGAGCCAAGATGAACAGAGCTGGGATCAGGACAGACTTTGCTACCTACCCCGGTGTCATCCTGGGGACGGTTAAGAATCGCGTATTTTTGAATGTGCTTGATGCAAATCTAGCTGTGAAGTGTACAACTGGGGCACAACTGCTGCCACTGAAGGGGTGGGTGTGTGTGGGGCCCAATTTTTGGAAAAAAGGGAGACTCCGCTTGGAGTAACCCTTGCTTACAGTGTTTTTAAAAAGGAGCCAAGATGAACAGAGCTGGGATCAGGAAAGACTTTGCTACCTACCCCGGTGTCATCCTGGGGACGGTTAAGAATCGCGTATTTTTGAATGTGCTTGATGCAAATCTAGCTGTGAAGTGTACAACTAGGGCACAACTGCTGCCACTGAAGGGGTGGGTGTGTGTGGGGCCCAATTTTTGGAAAAAAGGGAGACTCCGCTTGGAGTAACCCTTGCATACAGTGTTTTTAAAAAGGAGCCAAGATGAACAGAGCTGGGATCAGGAAAGACTTTGCTACCTACCCCGGTGTCATCCTGGGGACAGTTAATTGTGGCGTATTTTTGAATGTGCTTGATGCAAATCTAGCTGTGACGTGTACAACTGGGGCACAACTGCTGCCACTGATGGGGTGGGTGTGTGTGGGGCCCAATTTTTGGAAAAAAGGGAGACTCCGCTTGGAGTAACCCTTGCTTACATTGTTTTTCAAAGGAGCCAAGATGAACAAGTCATGGTTCAGCAAAGACTTTATCTACCTACCCCAGAGTCATCCTGGGAACGGTTAATTATGGCGTATTTTTGAATGTGCTTGATGCAAATCTAGCTGTGAAGTGTACAACTGGGGCACAAGTGCTGCCACTGAAGGGGTGGGTGTGTGTGGGGCCCAATTTTTTGAAAAAAGGGAGACTCCGCTTGGAGTAACCCTTGCTTGCTGTGTTTTTTAAATGAGCCAAGATGAACAGAGCTTGGATCAGGAAAGACTTTGCTACCTACCCCGGTGTCATCCTGGGGACGGTTAAGAATCGCGTATTTTTGAATGTGCTTGATGCAAATCTAGCTGTGAAGTGTACAACTGGGGCACAACTGCTGCCACTGAAGGGGTGGGTGTGTGTGGGGCCCAATTTTTTGAAAAAAGGGAGACTCCGCTTGGAGTAACCCTTGCTTGCTGTGTTTTTTAAAAGGAGCCAAGATGAACAGAGCTGGGATCAGGAAAGACTTTGCTACCTACCCTGGTGTCATCCTGGGGACGGTTAATTATGGCGTATTTTTGAATGTGCTTGATGCAAATCTAGCTGTGAAGTGTACAACTGGGGCACAACTGCTGCCACTGATGGGGTGTCTGTGTGGCCCAATTTTTGGAAAAAAGGGAGACTCCGCTTGGAGTAACCCTTGCTTGCTGTGTTTTTTAAAAGGAGCCAAGATGAACAGAGCTGGGATCAGGAAAGACTTTGCTACCTACTCCGGTGTCATCCTGGGGACGGTTAATTATGGCGTATTTTTGAATGTGCTTGATGCAAATCTAGCTGTGAAGTGTACAACTGGGGCACAACTGCTGCCACTGAAGGGGTGGGTGTGTGTGGGGCCCAATTTTTTGAAAAAAGGGAGACTCCGCTTGGAGTAACCCTTGCTTGCTGTGTTTTTTAAAAGGAGCCAAGATGAACAGAGCTGGGATCAGGAAAGACTTTGCTACCTACCCTGGTGTCATCCTGGGGACGGTTAATTATGGCGTATTTTTGAATGTGCTTGATGCAAATCTAGCTGTGAAGTGTACAACTGGGGCACAACTGCTGCCACTGAAGGGGTGGGTGTGTGTGGGGCCCAATTTTTGGAAAAAAGGGAGACTCCGCTTGGAGTCACCTTGCGGTGTTTTACATGATTTTAGAAGGGCGTGCCATGCCTATATCTGTGTCTCCTCCTCTTTTTCCTTGTCCAGCTCTTTTGTTTTCGCATGAGTATATGTCCTTGTCACTTTCCCATGTGTTTGTGTTGTTTGTCACCTTTTGGACACCTTTGAGGGTGTTTTCTAGGTGTTTTTATGTGTTTGTGATTGCCTGCCATTGTTTCCTATGCAGTTCGAGTTCGGTTCGTCGAACGTTCGACGAGCCGAACTGGAACGGGAGCTCCGTTCGGCGAACCGACCTCGAGCCGAACCGGGACCGGTTCGCTCATCTCTAATAATGACATCGATTTCAACAAATGGAATAACAAGCTCATGGATAATATTAATAAACTGGAGTAACATATTATCGGACTTAAACAGGTAAAATATAGAAGAGACTGCACTGACTACGAACTTAAGCAAGTTTATACTTGGCCTCAGGCCAAAAAAAGAAAATCCATCTTGAAATCCGACAAATCAGTTACATTTACCTCTACCGACATGGACACATCAGGCGGTAGTACTGAATCCATTGCTTCTTTAAACTTCTGTCATACCATATCATTAATCAAAAAACTTTCTCAAACATCCAAATACTGGCATACCAAGTAAAAACCGCACAGGTGTGGACGAAAACACAACTGCTGGAGGAAGGCGTTATCTACACCGCCCTTACAAATGTCGGAATCACAGATATTAACTGATGTCAACATACAAGAATTTTCTATTATCAATCTGTCAGCCAATATTTTGAGCTCTAACCAACTTAAAGTCTTGCAACGTGGTTTGAATTTTGCACCGGCACAACGGGCTAATTTATTCCAGACAATTAAAGATTTAAACAGATTCGTTAGAAATGTAACCATAAAAAAGTATTTTCTTGCTGACAAATATGAAGAGCAAGTTAGTGAACCACCTCAAGACAACAATTTCATCTCCATTCCTTTATCTATGGACTTACAAGAACAAATAGCAGAAGATATACGAATACCTACCGTAGCCTGCCATCTGATCCTACCAATGTATTTTCCATTAAACTTAATAACATTTTGGCCGAAGGTTTACATCTAGGTATCTTAGATCAGAAAACTTTAAAATTACCTTTCTGTTGCCACGCCCATTTGTCCAATATTTCAAGGGTACCCCAAGATCCACAAAAATCGATTTCCTCTACCATTCTGCCCCATCGTGGCCAGTACTGGATCTCTAACCAGTAGATTATTAGACTGGTTGGACAATATTCTGCAGCCTTTAGTTAAACAAACTATAGGACACATCCGTGACACTAAGCATCTACTTCAAATAATTCAAACAATTGAATGGTCACCAGACTTATTTTGGGTGACCAGCGACGTATCAGCGTTATATTCCAGTATCCCACACCACAAAGCAATCTCAGCTCTTTGTTTTCATTTGAATACTTTTTCTGACATGGACGTGTCCTATAAAGAATACATTATTTCTGTAGCTAAATTTTTATTACAACATAATTTTTTTAGCTTTAAGGCTATGTGCGCACAGGGTGCGTTTTTGGCCTCAAAACTGCATGACTTTGCTTCCCCAGCAAAGTCTATGAGTTTTCATTTTTGCTGTCCGCACACAACTTTTTTTTAAGCTGCGTTTTTGAGCTTGAAAAAAAAAATGGACATGTCAATTCTTTCCTGCGTTTTTCTGCGTTTCCCCCCCTGCAATGCATTGGAAAAACGCAGCAAAACGCAGAGATCAAAACGCAGCAAAACGCACCCAAAACCGCACTAAATCGCGGCAAAAACGCATGCGTTTTTTGACGCGTTTTTTCGCCGCAGGTGCGTTTTTGTGCGTTTTTAGCAGCCAAAATCGCACAAAAACGCAGCGTCAAAAAAACGCAGTGTGTGAACTTAGCCTAACAAGGAATTTTTTTTCCAAGTGAATGGTTGTCCCATGGGAGTAAGTTTTTCTTGCTCCCTCGCTAACTTATCCATGACATGGTGGGAACATAAATTCATTCATACGTCTAATAATCCTTTCCTTCCCCACATAAAATGGTACGCCAGGTATATCGATGACCTGATTATTATATGGAAAAAATCTGATTCAGATCCCATAAATATTATCAATTTGTTTAAAAATTATATCAATGCCAATTTACTCAACCTACAATTCACTGTCGACCAACATACCAGTTCTGCTCCTTTTTTAGACGTATTGCTTTCCGTTGACAATACTGGTCATATCCAGACTACCCTTTATCGAAAGCTGATCAGCGGCAACACAATAATACACGCTCGCAGTAGCCATATGCCCCAAAAAAGACGAAACTTACCTGTTGGAGAATTTTTGCAAGCCCGCCGGCTCTGCTCAACTGAAACAGCATATAATCATATGCATATAAAGCATATAAAGAGAAGACTTAGGGGAGACCTAATAAATATGTACAAATATATCAGAGGGCCATATAGAGATCTCTCCCATGATCTGTTTGTACCAAGGACTATGACAAGAACAAGGGGGCATTCTTTTCGATTGGAGGAAAGAAAATTCCTACATCAGCATAGAAGAGGGTTCTTCACGGTAAGAGCAGTGAGGCTCTGGAACTCTCTTACTGAGGAAGTGGTGATGGCCAACTCACTGAATGAATTTAAGAGAGGAATGGATGCATTTCTTGTTAGCAAAAGTATAGAAGGTTATAAATAGCATAATCTTACAGGTAGATAGAAGAGCGACCAAGATTATTAGAGGAATGGGTGGGCTGCAATACCAAGACAGGTTATTAAACTTGGGGTTAGTTAGTTAGGAAAAACAAAGGCTTAGGGGGATCTAATCACAATGTATAAATATATGAGGGGACAGTACAGAGACCTTTCCAAAGATCTCTTTACACCTAGGCCTGCGACTGGAACACGGGGGCATCCGCTACGTCTTGAGGAAAGAAGGTTTAATCATAATCACAGATGAGGATTCTTTACTGTACGAGCAGTGAGACTATGGAGCTCTCTGCCGTATGATGTTGTATTGAGGGATTCACAAGTAAAATTTAAGCAGAGCCTGATCGCATTAATTGAAAAATATAATATTACCAGTTATGTATATTGGATTTTATGACAGGGTGTTGATCCAGGGAACTAGTCTGATTGCCGTATGTGGAGTCAGGAAGGAATTTTTTTCCCCATTGGAGCTTATTTGACACATTGGGGTTTTTTTGCCTTCCTCTGGATCAACATGTTAGGCTACGGGTTGAACTAGATGGACTTAGAGTCTCCCTTCAACCTTAAAAACTATGAAACTATGAACTATGAAACTATGAATCATGAAAAAAAACATATAAAATCACATCTGTCTAATAGAGGGTATTCTCATGCAATATTAAATAGAGCTATTCACATAGCTGATAACAAAAATAGATCTGATTTGTTGTCTGATGATAACAAATCAAAAACCAATAATTGGAACAACAAAATCATTTTTTCTCCTCCATACAGCAAAGATTTTCAAAACATCAAAAAAATATTTTATCAGTTTACTCCCATGCTTTGTCAGGATCCTGCCTTATCAGATATTATAGCCAGAGGCATTAATGTTGTAGCTCGTAGGTCTACAAATATAGATAACATTATATCTCCATCACTGCATATATCCAACAAACCTACAGATACCTGGCTAAAAACCACTGGCTCCTATAAGTGCAGCAGCAGCCTCTGTCACTTATGTCCGTATATGAAAAAAACTCTAACTTTTACAGATGATGAACATAAACAATATAATATCACCTCATTTATCAATTGTACTACAACATACGTTATATATCGAGCAACCTGCTCTGTATGCAATAAGCATTACATCGGATGCACATCACGTAATATACGTAAACGCATATCAGAACACTTAAATATTTCAACTAACATAACTTCAGGTCAAATTACTAAACCTTGAGCCATGTAAGATCTCACTATACATTTCAACGAGGTACATAATGGAGACTTTTCAGCCCTTGAGGTCATTGGCATTGAGAAAGTTAACCGTCCCCATCGTGGCGGAGACTGGTTTCAGACGCTCTTGTATACAGAAGCCAAATGGATTCTAAAATTATACTCACGCTTTCCCAGTGGCCTGAATTACCGTTCAGACCTAAGATACATTTTATAGGTATACCATAATGATAACTTTAAATATTATCATATACAATAATTAATATATCACATATAAAACATATAAGATCATATATCACATAATACAGGTATTTAATTATATATTGTACATTATAATCATTATTATATCGATATGAATATATATACACACTCCTACCACATCTGATGTCATAATTATGTGTGGTGTGACTATGTATATATATACATATATATATGTATTTATTCCTGTATATATAATGTGACAGTCATAACACTCCAATATATATTCCTCCCCTAATACATGTGATAATATACTATCTATTATATGTCAACATAATTATTATATCAAATTATTATATCAACTTCTATTCTGTATTTGAACATGTATCCATTCACATGGAATCTCAGTCATTTACCTTTTTGTAAAGCGCTAACTAATTCTGTCAGCTGTGAAGTTTTCTCTTCTCTCCCCTCCCCCCTGATGCCATAGTTCGAAAGGCGTTCCCCAATCTTTACTACGCGTTCTATCCTTTAGCATAAAACATGATTTCTTTCTCTGCATAAACACCTATGACTAAGGATTGCTTTTAAATTCACCGTCCGAAACGCGTAAGCTGTTTCATGCACTTTGCTCCATCCTTCTGCATGTATTTTTTATACATTTCTAAATAAAGCTTGAATTTTTTAACCATGGATTTTGATGCTGGATCCAACGTCCTTACTGACTACGATTGACTACAGCTTGGCCTTCTGATGGATCATGAGCACGCCTAGTCCTGTTGCCCAGCGCTATATGGTAAGCTAGAGTTTTCCTACCTTTTGACATTCTAATGTGATGTGCCAGTTTTGAGGCAGCTGCAGACTGCTATTTTTAGGCTGAGAAGGGCCAAATAACCATTGACCTTTCCAGCCTGATAATACCAGCCCACAGCTGTTTTCTTTACTGTGGCTGGCTGCAAGTGGGTGTAGACCCGAACTGTCCAATTAGTGACTTTTATAGGAAGTTCAGGTCAAGTCTGGGTCCCAACCGAACCCACCGAACCGAACTTTCATGGGTCCACTTATCTCTACTAATAAATCTAATTTTCAAAGGGAGTTTAATAATTTTGAATTTATTTGTATCCACAAGCTGATCCAAGAGTAAAGACCCCCTCCACCCACCCATGTGCCAGAATGAAGAGTTGCTCTGTAAATTCGGCCCCTAGTTCTGGTAGACCCAGGGCATGAGTGCATTATAGCAGGGGAAACGTGTTAGTGACTGTGGCTTACTTTACGATAACAGCTAATCACCTTGGGCTAGAAAACCAGACCAGTCTGACAGGATATTACAAAACCCAATAATGGAGAAGTATGTATATCGAAGTTCAGCTTCTCCCCCTTTCTCTAATATTGCCCTTAGATATAAGACGTGACATCAAAACGAAAATTAGAGAATGCAATATACCAACTCAACATCTTGCTACAACTATCAATAAGTAGGACATTGAATAAAATCCTACTAAGCAGATGAAATTTCATGTATTCTTATGTCAGAACTTTGTACAGTTGATTGGCTTGTCAGGGTTCAAAGAAAGCAATGTAAAGCTCTGAAGGGTGAAATAGCATAGCCATAGGCCACCATCCACCATTTGTATAATCACTTAGATTAATAAAGCTAAAAATTGAAAATCCCAAGCAAAAATAGGTTGAATATCTAATTATTTACTCGCCCAGTATATTTATAGCTTGGGTTGACATGATAATTTTTGGAATGTCAGCGCATTCTTCATGACATTTTTCAAGTGAAATATTTGCCAAGTTTTCAGCTGACAATTTTCATGGATATTTGCTGTTTCTAAATATTTCTGGTGACCATAACCTATTGTATACTGTGTTACGACATTTCACAAGGTATAGAGTGCCTTCTTTATTTTAGTGATTTTACGCTGTATTATTTTGCAACTACGCTACTATTCATAAAAAATAAAAAATGTATTTTAGTATTGATATGTACATAGTAACTGTCTCTACACATCTTACCCACAAAGACTTTTTCTGTATGTTATATTAATAAGTAACCAGTCATATGATTATTTTTTTCAGTAAAAGGTCTTATGCACATTATATTTAAAAACCCACGTGGCACTCTGCATGGATGCACAAAATGCATGGTAGTCCTATAAGGTAATATATGTTTTTTAATATAAATTCAATGAATAAAGGAGGTGGCACTAACCTATGATGTATCATAGGCTGCTTTCACACATCCGGTAGGTGCAGAGCCGGCCAGTCCGGCTCTAAAACCTATGCAACGGATGCGGCGAAAAAGCCGCATTCTTTGCATGTTTTTTAAATGTGGCCTGTCCGTTTTTTGCCGCTTGCGGCATGCTACTGAGCATGCGCAGTGGCAAAAACCGCATGCGGAGGCCGGATGTGGTTTTTGCCGCATCGCGCCGCATCCGGCGTCCATAGGCATGCATTGAAAAATGCGCCGCATCGGCCGGATGCGGCGCAATGCGGTTTTTTTTGCCGCACAAAAAAAATGCCAGGCAACGTTCCATCCGGCCGCCGCATCGGCTACATCTGCCGCATGCGACAAAAAACGGACGGAACGCAAGCCCTTGCGGCACAATGCGGCACTAATTAAAGTCTATGCAGGAAAAACGCAACCGGCAGCAAAAAAAAAAAACGGTTGCGTTTTTCCTGCAAAGTGCCGGATTGTGCCACACAGGAAAAAACGGAGGTGTGAAAGCAGCCTAAAAAGGATTATTCAGCCATGGATGTTACAGAGACAAGGAACGGGGAACAGCTCTTTCACATGGACTGTAAGTGTGAATACACGCAAAACAGGTGGTGCCCATTCCTTGTCTCTGTAACATCCATGACTGAATAAGCCTTTTTGGATACATCATAGGTGAGTGCCACCTCCTTTCTTCATGGAATTTATGCCAAATGTCTACTTCTGTGATGCTGAGCACCAACCTGAATACAAGTATTTTCTCTCTCTCTCTTTGCAAATTGCCTCTTCAAAGAGGAAGAGAGCATGATCTCTAGTGATACTTAAAAGAATTAGCAATCCTAAAAGTCAATATCGACTCTTTAACGAGCCTTGCCATATGACTTAGGATAAAAGCCAAACCAGGGTCTAAATTTGCATAGACGATGTTTTGGGATCCTGCCCCTCATCAGTGCAAAGTATGAGATCTGGTTTGGCTGTATAACAGGCTTATGACTGGGATCCAAGGGGTAAGGCTTCTCATTGTGGAGAGAGATGTGCCTAGACTGGTTGGCATTGCAAGATGTGTAAAGGGAACCTGTTACATGTAAAAATACTATTAACCTGCAGATGAACTTTTCATCCCAGCAGCATTTGGGTTTCAGTCACAGGGGCGTCACCGGCATGGGTTCAGTCACTGCTCTGTGTATGGAAATTAGCAGCTGTAACTGCGCCGCATAAACTGACTGATTATCTCCTCAGTCAGTGGGGAGGTGCGGCTACAGCCACTAATCTCCATACACAGAGCAGTGACTGAAATCCAAAAGCTGCCGAGCAGAATGAAGTTAATTTCCTCCTGACAGCAGGTTTCGATGTGCAGGCATGTCTCAAACACTACTAATGTGCAGATTAACAACATATCTGCAGGTTAGTAGCATTTTTACACGTGACTGTTTCCCTTTAAATCCTCTCATTCTGGCATGCCAGGCTAGGCATGTCACTCACCACAAGGAGAATCCTTACCCCGTAGATCCCTCCCTTGGATTAGATGTGACAACAATGCCAACATCTATTTTTTTGGTGTAATGTTTTTTTTTCTTTTTTTAAATATGTTTCTGTATGATGTTCCGTATAAATACCATATACATTACTGTATGCATACTTCCCCATGAGTTCTACATGACATTTTGTATGACTACCATATGAGTTTAAAGCTCCACTCCATTTTTTCCCTTTGCAGCGCTGAAGTGGTGCTAACAATCTACGGTAAATTCTCTGCACCTAGTCTTCTACTTATCAGTCACTGTCTTCAGGTCTTCAGCTCACTCCGGTTCCACGTCATCATCTTTTAACTGCAACTTCTGACTGTCCAGAAGTCAGAGGTAATGGTCAAAACTTACAAGTAGAGATGAGCGCACTTGTTAAAAAAAGGTTCACCAATCTCAAATTTCGACACGAACCTTGCCCATTCGGATTCATGTTGGAAACCTGAACACTTTTCTCAAAAATTGACAATGTTCAGCTTTGTTCGGTAACTGTTCGTGGTTACACTAATTCTTTTCTTCTACGTAGTTATGACTTTGGCTAGAATATTTGTGCTACTACTGTATAATGAGCGGTGGGAGGGTTGAGAGGTCTTTCATGAGGGGATTACTTAACAGTCTTTGTGCATGCGGCTGTCACACTGCGCAGATAAAGCATAAAGCTATAGGTTGCAGCTCCCAGCCATGCGTGTTATCTTGGCTGTGTATCAAAATACGAGGGAACCTATGTGGCTTTTTAAAATTATTTAAATAAATATTTTTTAAAAAATAGACGCAATCCCCCCAATTTTGATACTCAGACAAATTAAAGCTGACAGCTGGGGGCTGGCATTCTCAGGCTGGGGAGGCCCATGGTTATTTGACCCCCCAGCCTAAAAATAGCAGCCTACAACCAGCCAGATTTGTTGCATTTGCTGCTGTAATGCCTGCAACAGATTTGTGCACCAAACTTGCATCTCCTGGCAGAAAACCACATTGAAACAATGTCAAAACTGTTTTTGTGCATATTTTTGCCATGAGATTCAGATTTGGTGCTGAAATTTATACACCAAATTCCTGCACCAATATTGCAGTCCCTGACGAAGCCGTTAAGCAGCAATATGTGTGGGGTCTGTCCCCAAGGATCTTTTCAGCCTTCAGGTTCTCCCTCCCCAATCTTCCTCAATATCGGTATCATAGATCCTGACTTTACTCTTCCGGCAGTGACTAGGTTTGTTTGGTCTCACCCCCTGGCTGGTTAGTCTGTACCCTTTCTTTTGTCAGGCACATGGCAGAGCCGACTTCAGCCAGATACGATCTTACTCACCTCCATTATTTTTGCCACACTGATTGGACACATTATATCTGATGGGTGCATATAAATAGGGGATGTACTGAGCATAACCAGGTCTTTAAATATTTCAATATCTTATATCACAGATCTGATACATTATTCTCATTGCTGGTTATTGTTTAAACCTTATTGTACAATAAGCATGTGAGTTGATCAACATCATTAATTGTGCATTATGCCATGGGAGTTACTTTTCACTTCTACCTGTGCAGGATTACATCAATTTCCCTGGGGATTGTTGTTATATTATGTATATACATGCTGCTATTTTGAATTGGTTTTATGCATTGTGTGTTAATAAAGTTTGTATTATCCTCATCATACTAATTGCGCTCTCAGTTATATGCGCTGTCTTTTTCTCACTTTATATGTAATAATAATAAAAAATTCCACAACACAATTGGATGTGTTTTTAAAAAACAAAATAAAAAAAAATGTTCCTGTGGTGAGATAATTTTATATACATTGTGTCCACCCATATCCTGTCCACCGCCATTAACTTGAGAACGGCGGCAGCTATAGGCATAGAAGTGGTGTCTAGGTATAGTAAAGTATCCATGCGCTATGCAATGAAACCATCTATAGCGCCACCTGGTGGAAAATAATGGAGTTAGCATATTTATCTGGAAAATGTAACGAGATAGAGAAAAAACGGGAATTAAAAATTGTAGGGCATTATCAATTCGAATTGACACCTTGCATACAGAAATGCTATAATATGAAACCCATGACCCCCCCAAAACATTGAATTCTGGTCACGCATATGGCGCTCATTTAACTTTGATGCTCAAAATGGCCACCATCAGCTGCAATGCACATCTGGACTCTGGACAGCATACTGTTTCTTGCTGCACGTTGTTCAATATGGTAGGTGACACGTTTGCACAAGCATCTGTAATACATCGTCATAGGTCCTGCAATGTTGGTGGAGGGGTCGCATACACCTGCTGTTTGATGTTACCTCACAGAAAGAAGTCCAATGGGGTCAGGTCAGGTGAGTTTGAAGGCCACTTCACGCAGCCACCGTACCCAATGACTTGTAGGAAGGTCTCCATGAGGTATCGCTTCACGTCCGCAGCCTTGTGAGTTTTACACGTTCTAATCATAGCTTTTCTGTATGCAAGGTGTAGATTCATATTGAATTGATGATGCCCTACAATTTTGTAATTCACTTTTTTCTCTATCTCGTTCCGTTTTCGAGATAAAAATGCTAACTCCATTGTTTTCTACCAGGTGTCGCTATAGATGGTTTCATTGCGTAGCGCATGGATACTTTACTATACCTAGACACCACTTCTATGCCTATAGCTGTCGCCGTTCTCAAGTTAATGACAGTGGACAGGATATGGGTGGACACACTGTATGTGTCCCTGCTGTGTACTGTGTAATGGCCGTGTCTGACCGTGCAGGGACATGGTTTGATCATACCACAGCTCCTGGGCAGGGGAGGAAGTAAAAAAGTATACAGACATTACTGTATAGGATAGCAAATAATTATTTCTTTCAGGTAAAACATTTTTAAAAACGGTAGGGAAATGTTTTAACTTTAAAAAAAGAATCAAATATGATTTGGTGCTGTGATGTCTGTATATTCTTTTGCATCCTCCCCGGCCCAGGAGCTGTGGTATGATCAGACCATATCCCTGTACGGTCAGACATGGCCATTACACAGTACATAGCGGGGCACATATATAAGATTATATCAGCACAGGAACATTTTTTTTAAACACATCCAATTGTGGAAACTACCGTATTATTAGTCTAAGATGTATTGAATAAAATGAACATCAAATTAATTCTATTAGTGGGAAAACCCCTTTAAGCACTTCCAAAGCTGAAGTTTAGAGAAGTGGCATCCATCTCATTGAGGCTAATATGTTCTTAGGATAATTGTCACTTCTCGCTTATCCTAGACCCCTACAAAGTTCCCTTGGCAGTACTCACGCTCCAACACAACGTTCACATATACAATCTTTTGAAATTCTGTAGTAGAGCTGGATTCAATTATCCTAAGTTGGAGAAGCATCAATAAAACAATAAATAAATGTCGTCAACTCTCAGATTTCCTTTGGAGTTTAAGTAAAAGCTATCTCAAAAATCTAGATCTGAAACATCTTCTAATGTGGAAACCTAATTACAACTCCTCTTTACTATGATTCTAGCAAATACATTTTGCATTCTCTCATTGACCAAGTTTACATCATACAGAAGGGTTAAGGTGGCTTTACACACTGCAACATCGCAAACGACATCGCTGTAACGTCACCGGTTTTGTGACGTAATAGCGACCTCCCCAGCGACATTGCAGTGTGTGAAACACATCAGCGACCTGGCCCCTGCTGTGAAGTTGCTGATCGCTACAAATCGTTCAGTACCATTCTTTGGTCCTTTGTTTCCCGCTGTACAGCAAAGTCTCAGTGTGTAAAGGGGACTTAAAACACTGGAAACGAGTGATGTGTCACAATATCTGTCAATCACTATTCTCTGTCAGTCGGTCTCTATCTCTCGGTCTCTATTCTCTCTCTGTCGGTCCGTCACTATCTCTGTCCCTCTCTCACAGTCTGTCGGTCATTTTCCCCTCCTCTCTCATACTCACCGATCCCCGGCATTCACACTGCTGCGGCGGCTTTTACTATTTTGAAAAAGCCGGCCGCTCATTAAACAATTTCGTATTCCCTACTTTCCCCGCCCACAGGCGCCTATGATTGGTTGCAGTGAGACACGCCCCCACGCTGAGTGACAGGTGTCTCACTGCACCCAATCACAGCAGCCGGTGGGCGGGTCTATACTGTGCAGTGAAATAAATAATTAAATAATTTTAAAAAAACGGCGTGCGGTCCCCCCCAATTTTAATACCAGCCAGATAAAGCCATATGGCTGAAGGCTGGCATTCTCAGGATGGGGAGCCCCATGTTATGGGGAGCCCCCCAGCCTAACAATATCAGTCAGCAGCCGCCAAGAATTGCCGCATACATTATATGCGACAGTTCTGGGACTGTACCCGGCTCTTCCCGATTTGCCCTGGTGCATTGGCAAATCGGGGTAATAAGGAGTTATTGGCAGCCCATAGCTAATAAATGATTTTTTCAGTTGTGTGTGTTTATTTACTGTAATTTACAGATTAATCATGGAAGATTTCTCGGGGAGACGCCTGACATGATTAATCTAGGACTTATTGGCAGCTATGGGCTGCCAATAACTCCTTATTACCCCGATTTGCCAACGCACCAGGGCAAATCGGGAAGAGACGGGTACTGTCCCAGAACTGTCGCATATAATGTATGCGGCAATTCTGGGCGGCTGCTGACTGATATTGTTAGGCTGGGGGGCTCCCCATCCTGAGAATACCAGCCTTCAGCCATATGGCTTTATCTGGCTGGTATTAAAATTGGGGGGGACCGCACGCCGTTTTTTTAAATTATTTAATTATTTATTTCACTGCACAGTATAGACACGCCCACCGGCTGCTGTGATTGGGTGCAGTGAGACACCTGTCACTCAGCGTGGGGGCGTGTCTCACTGCAACCAATCATAGGCGCCGGTGGGCGGGGAAAGTAGGGAATACGAAATTGTTTAATGAGAGGCCGGCTTTTTCAAAATAGTAAAAGCCGCCGCAGCAGTGTGAATGCCGTGCAGCGCCGCTCCGGGGATCAGGGATCGGTGAGTATGAGAGAGGAGGGGAAAATGACCGACAGACTGTGAGAGAGAGACAGAGATAGTGACGGACCGACAGAGAGAGAATAGAGACCGACAAGGAGAGACCGACTGACAGAGAATAGTGATTGACAGATATTGTGACACATCACTCGTTTCCAGTGTTTGACTAGCTAGGTCGTTCTGCAGGTCCGGATCGCTGTTGCGTCGTTGGCCAGATTTGCCTGTTTGACAGCTCACCAGAGACTTTGTAGCGATCCCGGCCAGGTTGGGATCGCTAGTGGGATCGCTGAAAGTCTCAGTGTGTAAAGGGGCCTTTTCATTTTCACTGGGACTTATTGTGTAGGTCAGTGCTTAAAATAGGTTATGATGTAAATAAATGACACACATACAATAACCCAGGATAGTCCAGGAGTCACTAACTAAGGCTTATGATCACTACTTACAATTTATATTTATATGGCTCAGTTCACATTATGTTTGTGGACACTATCGGGTGCATGCGCTCAAGAGGTTTGCGCCGAACAGTGGTGCATAGTTATACCGCAGGGTATAAGTTTCTTTGTAGTGTAACAAACAGTATTCCAGCGCATACTGGTCATACGGAGGTTGAAGAGAGGCGATGCTACAGGATGTCTGAAAAGGGTTTCCGACGTATACTTTATATTAGGTGCACAGTCGCAGTGTGCAACTAACTTAAATGGTTATAAATCCGGTTCCGATCCAGAATCCGGTTTCCATATAAGTCTATGAGGACAAGAATCCGGAGATTTAAAATGTTTGTAGAAGGGATGGGGGATAGGAGATCGCAAGCTGTACTCACCTAGGATCTGGTATGGCAGCACAGTGCTTCCAGGTTGCACATTCACTTCCAGTGCCGCACATTAGGCTCATCACATATGCACTGCTTTCCCCGCCCACTAGCCATTCTGACGTCTGTGATTGGTTGCAGTCAGACACGCTCCCAGCCTACGTGACAGCGTCTGCTTGCAACCAATCATAGGCGCGCTCTGCGGGTCAGTATTGTGGTATGAAAATAAATAAAACAATTGCCATTGGGTCCTTCTATATTATGATTATCAGCACAGCTAAAGCCCATGGCTACAGGCTGCAGCCCCCAACAGGGCACTTAACTTGGCTGTGTATCAAAAAAGGAGGAACCGTGTGCAGCTTTTTTTTTTTTATTATCTTTAAAAAAAAAATAATTTAAATAAATAAATTTAAAAAAACCCACATGCGGTTCCCCTCAATTTTGGTACCCAGCCAAAATAAAGCTCAACAGCTGGGGGATGGTATTCTCAGATTGGTGAGGTCCATGCTTATTGGACCGCCCCCCAGCCTAAAACTAACAACCAAAATTGTCACATCTATTATATTCGACAAACCTGGCGCTTTACCCGGCTCCTTATGATTGCCCTGGTGCCGTTTCAATTAGGGTAATGATGGGGTTAATAGCCGCAAACAACAGCCACTAAGTTCTAGATTTGTAATGGCAGGCGTCTATGAAACAGCCCCATCACTAATCTGAAAGTGAAAGTAAACAAGCACAAACATCAAAAAAATCCTTTACTTTGAATAAAAAACACAATCTTTCACCACTTTATTAACCCCAAAACACCTGTGCAGGTCCAACATAATCCACACAAGGTTCCAGGATGATTCAGCTCTGCTTCATGTAAGTCACAGAAAGCGGCCATACAGCATGACTGACCACTGTGAGTGCAGACAGAGACTGAACCGTGTGATCAGCAGTGACATCACTCAGGTTTTTTGCAGTAACAGGTGAGAACCTCCAACTGTGACCACAAATCACCTGAGTGACGTCACCGCTGATCGCATGGCATGTCATTCTCTGCCTGCAGCTCACAGTAGGCAGTCATGTGAGCTGTTTTCTAAAACACATTTGTACTATATAAAATTGAAGGCATGTATCTCACTAATAGAGTTGAGCGCGGTTCGCGGTTCGAGGTTCGCGGTTCGAGTGATTTTGGGGGCTGTTCTAGATCGAACTAGAACTCGAGCTTTCTGCTAAAGCTCGATAGTTCTAGATACGTTCGAGAACGGTTCTAGCAGCAAAAAGACCAGCTAATTACTAGCTGGCTTTCCGCTGTAATAGTGTAAGTCACTCTATGACTCACACTATTATGAAATTTCATAATGTGATTCCACACAACGGAGTTAAATTATGCTCACTTTATTGAAAATTAGTTAAAACAATCACCAACACACGAAGTGAAATGCTAATACAATATAAAGGCTAAAAAAGTAGTCCTACTGTGTGGTGATCCAGATACAACATAAATAATATACCTGCATTACTTTTCACAATGTACTCACTCATAGCAGAGGTAAATAGTCAGGGATAAACCCATATGATGCAGGAGAACTACAATACAGCCCCCCCAGGGGTCTGACAATCAGGTACACCGTAATAAAGGTAAGGTAACAACCACTGTCAAGAATCATTCAAGTAAATAAAGTAAACGGCAAAACTTGCAGTGATCAGTTGTATCAGAAACGTACCGGATAGATCAGACGGCTGGGGGTGTATCCAGGATCACGAGCCCGAAGCGCTTTTCGGCAACCTTTCTCAAGGGCCGTTACACATTGTCTGTAAGCCGCCACCTTGTGCCCATAAATACCTCCAGGATCCATCCCCGTCCGCCCTCCTGTGACGTTTGAATAGCGCTCACCTGCGGCGAGGCTCAGGTATTAATCACATACACCCGGCGGCTCGACACGGCAATCCGCGCATGCGCCGGAACAAAAAGCTCCGTGATGTCATTCACGCATGCGCAGGGCCGCAAAAGGAGCCGCCGGGTATATGCACCCAAGCGTCACGCCCGCAGCCTGAGCGCAAATACGTCACTACAGGGGGACGGATCGGAGAG
This sequence comes from Anomaloglossus baeobatrachus, assembly GCF_048569485.1. Taxonomy (NCBI): domain Eukaryota; kingdom Metazoa; phylum Chordata; class Amphibia; order Anura; family Aromobatidae; genus Anomaloglossus; species Anomaloglossus baeobatrachus. The sequence continues at coordinate 223,759,938 of NC_134359.1, read as the reverse complement.
CAGGACAAAAAGGATCAAACAGAGGCATATTATATACATTTGCTGGCAGAGACTTATGACAGCCTAACATACTATGTACATCATTCCACAAAATCCCATGTACTCCGTTCAGACCCACCCAGATATGACTCTATATAAGATATAATCTATTACTCGTGGATATATATATATTAAGATAGGGGACAGGTCCCATGGGAGAATAATATACATAGAGGGGGAAACAAAAGTACAGATGAAATCCAATACATTGTAGAAATAACATCAAGGGCAAATTATGATCATACACCTGCGTCCCTATTAAATACAAAATGGATGTATACATAAACACAGTGTACTGTCTTCCTAAGTCAAAAAGGAACTATGGGCATATTGCCATCAAACAACCGCGTCCATATTAGTACAAAATTGATGGATACGTAAACATCGTATGCTGTCTTCCTGAATCAGAGGAGGCCGTCCAATTCTAATTCCAGATCCCGCCAGGCATTCGAAGATACAGAGCAACAAGGGGATATATGGCAGATCTTCAACCACAGAGGTATTACTATAAAGGACAAACAACATGTAATTAAAATCAACAATTAAAAGGAAGCACAGTGATTAGACTGCTACAGTATGCAATATATACAAACAGAGGTGAAACCAACCTCCATTCCCAGATGGACACTAATATAGAGGAAAATCAACTATAGGGGGGGGGAGTCCCTCATGCAATCAGGAAGGGGGCAAAGCTCAATTGTTCATTTAGGCCCATAGGTGAAAGGGTCCCAAGGGTGAAGATCCACCTAGCTTCCAGTCTGGCTAGGGCAAGTTTCAAATTACTCCCTCTAATACCACCCTTAATCAGGTCAATCCCCACCACCTTCAATCCAGTTGGATCACAGTTATGGTGGACCTTGAAGTGTCTGGGGAGAGACCTGAGAAGGGAAAGGTCCGTCACGGTTGGAGCTTTTTGAATATCTCGCACATGTTCACGGATGCGGACCCGTAACTGTCTAGAGGTAAGCCCTACGTAAACCAAATCGCATGGGCACTTAGCGTAGTAAACAACATAAGTACTACTGCATGAAATGTACTTCTTAATTTGAAAATGTCGTTTTTTGTCCGCTGAAAAAAATTCTTTACCTCTAATAATGTTCCCGGATCCACAAGCTAAACATGCCCCACACGTGAAACAACCCACCCTGGGGGTATTGTGTCCATATATGCCAACCTGTGTCTTAGCCACATAGTGGCTATCCACAAGCAGATCCCGTAAGCTCCTACCTCTTCTAGACATGACCAAAGGGGCCTCAGGTAAGTCAGTGGCCAGGACCGCATCAGTTTGCAGCACTGACCAGTGTCTCACCAGGGCATCCCTGACACGCCCCCATTGTCCATTAAATGTGGAAATGAACCTGGTTTGGTTCCCACCTTCATCCTTGGTTACCCTATTTGAACCATATAGCAGATGTTCTCTTGGGCTTTGTTTAGCCCTTAAGTAACCCTGTCTGACACCGCGGGCGCCATATCCCCGGTCCCTGAATCGTGCACTAAGGTCTCTGGCCTGGCATTCAAATTTCTGAGATGTCGAGCAGATTCGTTTTGCCCTCAGAAATTGTCCCGTAGGGATGGCCCTAATTGTGGATCTCTGGTGAGCCGATGATGCATGTAAAAAAGCATTAACCGATGTAGCCTTTCTAAAGAGATCTGTCTCAATCAAACCTCCTTCACCAACCTCCATCATAACGTCCAAGAATTCCATTTTTTTCTGGTCAGCCTTATAGGTTAACCGAATGTTCATATTATTCCGATTCAGATCTTCCATAAATTTGTCCAACAGAGGACGGGCACCTTGCCACAGGAACAGCACGTCATCTATGTATCTATACCAGCAGACTACTCTCTGGGCAAGTGGGAGCTCGTGTAAAACCGTTTGCTCCCACCTGCCCAGGAACAGCCCCGCATAAGATGGTGCACATGCTGCCCCCATGGCGGTGCCACGCCTCTGCAGGAAGAATCGGTCCTTGAAAGTAAAGACGTTATGATGGAGGATGAATTCAAGAAGTTCCATGATAAGCTCACACAGAGATCCCTCCAAAGGCCCTCCCATAAGGAAATATCTAGATGCCTCCAGACCCTGTTCGTGCTCGATACAGGTATAAAGGGACTCAACGTCCGCCGTGACTAACCACATATCTGCATCGACATGAACACCATCCAATTTCCTAAGGAGATCGTTGGTGTCCTTTAGGTATGACGGAAGGTTCTGTACCAAAGGTTTTAAGTAGAAATCTACAAAGGTACATATAGGCCCACAAAGGCCACCAATCCCCGAGACGATAGGTCGTCCCGGAGGATTGGCGGCATCCTTGTGTACCTTAGGTAGCAGGTAGAAGGTGGGCAACTTTGGAGTGTTGACCAACAGTCCATCTCTTACCTTTGATGTTATAATGCCCTCCAGGAGTGCCTCATCAAGGATAGACTTTAACCTAATCCTGAAGTCGGGGGTAGGGTTACTGGTGAGTCTGGTATATGTCTCCTTATTGTTAAGTTGTTTAAATGCCTCACGTTCGTATTTGAGGACAGGCCAAATCACCACATTACCCCCCTTGTCCGCACTTTTTATCACAACGTCCGTCATATTTTTAAGTTCCCTAATTGCCTGACGCTGCTGTTTAGTCAGATTTTCACCGGAGCTGTATTTGGGAATTTTCTCAAACTCCTTGGTTACTAATCTGACAAATATTTCTATTTGCGGACACAAGGACAAGGGGGGAAATGTGGTCGACCTGGGTAAAATTTCTTGGGGAAACACCCCAGACACACCCAGCTCGCCCTCCCTTTCTAAGCTTTCTAATACGGCAATAGCCTCCTGTTCCCTCTCAGTCAGGGCCTCATCACCTAACTTTACTTTATGATGTAATCTGTAAAGAAGCAATTTTCGGGCATATAGATGGAGATCTTTTACAGCAGTAAATAAATCAAAGGTGCCAGTTGGTACAAATGATAGACCAAGTTGAAGAACTTGAGTCTGTGCCTCTGTGAGGGTGTGGGTTGAGAGGTTAATTACCTGGAGTTGATTCTTTTTACTACGTAATTCCAGGGACATGGTGGGTGAAATTCCCTTCCTTTTCCCATGTGTCGCTCCACGATGGTTTTTAGAGGCATCATTACATTTTTTCACAGGATCATCATCCTTCTCTTCCATCCCCACACTCTCCCCAGAGGTACGAGATGACATGGAACCTGATCGGGGTCTTCCATGGTAAAATTGACCTGGACGGCCCTTCTTCCATCTATATACTTGTTTATTGGTGTGGTCATTCTTATCCCTCTGTAATTTCTTAGTTTTGGTACTTCTGATTTCATTTTCCCATTTGGCAAATTCACCCTCTACTTCAGTATTAAATTTGGTTAGTTGTTCTTCCGTTAGTTCTTTTTTAATTTTTTCTTGGATGGCTTCAATCTCCACCTCCATTTCACCCACATTTACTTCATTAAGTTTGATGAGCAATTCCATAAAATGTTTGGAACATGCATTGGCACTGTCCTCCCAAGCTTTAATAAACCATTCCTCTGAAATGGGGAATGAAGGGAATACCTGAATACGTAGACCACGGGGAATCAAACCCCGGGCTACGTATTGCTCCAGGAAACCTTTGTTCCACCATAATTTTGTCCTTTTATGGAGCAACTGTTTTAATCTCTGCATGTCTGCTTGGCAATCACTGTGCTTACTGTTAAAACCACAGGCCAGATCTTCTTTAAAAGCCTCATTTATATGAGAGCGCCAATTGTTATCGCGCGCTCTGAAATCCATGGTTTCTGAAAACAAGACTGTGATAAACACAGATATTACTATTAGAACAGTTTTCATGAAAAAAGGGGAGTTATAGTGAACCATATTACAACTTCGTGTTCTCACGTAATACTCTCCCAATTATACCAATTGTATGCATACTCCTCAATATTTTTAAACAATGTGATTCCACACAACGGAGTTAAATTATGCTCACTTTATTGAAAATTAGTTAAAACAATCACCAACACACGAAGTGAAATGCTAATACAATATAAAGGCTAAAAAAGTAGTCCTACTGTGTGGTGATCCAGATACAACATAGATAATATACCTGCACTACTTTTCACAATGTACTCACTCATAGCAGAGGTAAATAGTCAGGGATAAACCCATATGATGCAGGAGAACTACAATACAGCCCCCCCAGGGGTCTGACAATCAGGTACACCGTAATAAAGGTAAGGTAACAACCACTGTCAAGAATCATTCAAGTAAATAAAGTAAACGGCAAAACTTGCAGTGATCAGTTGTATCAGAAACGTACCGGATAGATCAGACGGCTGGGGGTGTATCCAGGATCACGAGCCCGAAGCGCTTTTCGGCAACCTTTCTCAAGGGCCGTTACACATTGTCTGTAAGCCGCCACCTTGTGCCCATAAATACCTCCAGGATCCATCCCCGTCCGCCCTCCTGTGACGTTTGAATAGCGCTCACCTGCGGCGAGGCTCAGGTATTAATCACATACACCCGGCGGCTCGACACGGCAATCCGCGCATGCGCCGGAACAAAAAGCTCCGTGACGTCATTCACGCATGCGCAGGGCCGCAAAAGGAGCCGCCGGGTATATGCACCCAAGCGTCACGCCCGCAGCCTGAGCGCAAATACGTCACTACAGGGGGACGGATCGGAGAGCAGGACAAAAAGGATCAAACAGAGGCATATTATATACATTTGCTGGCAGAGACTTATGACAGCCTAACATACTATGTACATCATTCCACAAAATCCCATGTACTCCGTTCAGACCCACCCAGATATGACTCTATATAAGATATAATCTATTACTCGTGGATATATATATATTAAGATAGGGGACAGGTCCCATGGGAGAATAATATACATAGAGGGGGAAACAAAAGTACAGATGAAATCCAATACATTGTAGAAATAACATCAAGGGCAAATTATGATCATACACCTGCGTCCCTATTAAATACAAAATGGATGTATACATAAACACAGTGTACTGTCTTCCTAAGTCAAAAAGGAACTATGGGCATATTGCCATCAAACAACCGCGTCCATATTAGTACAAAATTGATGGATACGTAAACATCGTATGCTGTCTTCCTGAATCAGAGGAGGCCGTCCAATTCTAATTCCAGATCCCGCCAGGCATTCGAAGATACAGAGCAACAAGGGGATATATGGCAGATCTTCAACCACAGAGGTATTACTATAAAGGACAAACAACATGTAATTAAAATCAACAATTAAAAGGAAGCACAGTGATTAGACTGCTACAGTATGCAATATATACAAACAGAGGTGAAACCAACCTCCATTCCCAGATGGACACTAATATAGAGGAAAATCAACTATAGGGGGGGGGGGGGGGGAGTCCCTCATGCAATCAGGAAGGGGGCAAAGCTCAATTGTTCATTTAGGCCCATAGGTGAAAGGGTCCCAAGGGTGAAGATCCACCTAGCTTCCAGTCTGGCTAGGGCAAGTTTCAAATTACCCCCTCTAATACCACCCTTAATCAGGTCAATCCCCACCACCTTCAATCCAGTTGGATCACAGTTATGGTGGACCTTGAAGTGTCTGGGGAGAGACCTGAGAAGGGAAAGGTCCGTCACGGTTGGAGCTTTTTGAATATCTCGCACATGTTCACGGATGCGGACCCGTAACTGTCTAGAGGTAAGCCCTACGTAAACCAAATCGCATGGGCACTTAGCGTAGTAAACAACATAAGTACTACTGCATGAAATGTACTTCTTAATTTGAAAATGTCGTTTTTTGTTCGCTGAAAAAAAATCTTTACCTCTAATAATGTTCCCGGATCCACAAGCTAAACATGCCCCACACGTGAAACAACCCACCCTGGGGGTATTGTGTCCATATATGCCAACCTGTGTCTTAGCCACATAGTGGCTATCCACAAGCAGATCCCGTAAGCTCCTACCTCTTCTAGACGTGACCAAAGGGGCCTCAGGTAAGTCAGTGGCCAGGACCGCATCAGTTTGCAGCACTGACCAGTGTCTCACCAGGGCATCCCTGACACGCCCCCATTGTCCATTAAATGTGGAAATGAACCTGGTTTGGTTCCCACCTTCATCCTTGGTTACCCTATTTGAACCATATAGCAGATGTTCTCTTGGGCTTTGTTTAGCCCTTAAGTAACCCTGTCTGACACCGCGGGCGCCATATCCCCGGTCCCTGAATCGTGCACTAAGGTCTCTGGCCTGGCATTCAAATTTCTGAGATGTCGAGCAGATTCGTTTTGCCCTCAGAAATTGTCCCGTAGGGATGGCCCTAATTGTGGATCTCTGGTGAGCCGATGATGCATGTAAAAAAACATTAACCGATGTAGCCTTTCTAAAGAGATCTGTCTCAATCAAACCTCCTTCACCAACCTCCATCATAACGTCCAAGACAGATCTCTTTAGAAAGGCTACATCGGCTAATGCTTTTTTACATGCATCATCGGCTCACCAGAGATCCACAATTAGGGCCATCCCTACGGGACAATTTCTGAGGGCAAAACGAATCTGCTCGACATCTCAGAAATTTGAATGCCAGGCCAGAGATCTTAGTGCACGATTCAGGGACCGGGGATATGGCGCCCGCGGTGTCAGACAGGGTTACTTAAGGGCTAAACAAAGCCCAAGAGAACATCTGCTATATGGTTCAAATAGGGTAACCAAGGATGAAGGTGGGAACCAAACCAGGTTCATTTCCACATTTAATGGACAATGGGGGCGTGTCAGGGATGCCCTGGTGAGACACTGGTCAGTGCTGCAAACTGATGCGGTCCTGGCCACTGACTTACCTGAGGCCCCTTTGGTCACGTCTAGAAGAGGTAGGAGCTTACGGGATCTGCTTGTGGATAGCCACTATGTGGCTAAGACACAGGTTGGCATATATGGACACAATACCCCCAGGGTGGGTTGTTTCACGTGTGGGGCATGTTTAGCTTGTGGATCCGGGAACATTATTAGAGGTAAAGAATTTTTTTCAGCGGACAAAAAACGACATTTTCAAATTAAGAAGTACATTTCATGCAGTAGTACTTATGTTGTTTACTACGCTAAGTGCCCATGCGATTTGGTTTACGTAGGGCTTACCTCTAGACAGTTACGGGTCCGCATCCGTGAACATGTGCGAGATATTCAAAAAGCTCCAACCGTGACGGACCTTTCCCTTCTCAGGTCTCTCCCCAGACACTTCAAGGTCCACCATAACTGTGATCCAACTGGATTGAAGGTGGTGGGGATTGACCTGATTAAGGGTGGTATTAGAGGGGGTAATTTGAAACTTGCCCTAGCCAGACTGGAAGCTAGGTGGATCTTCACCCTTGGGACCCTTTCACCTATGGGCCTAAATGAACAATTGAGCTTTGCCCCCTTCCTGATTGCATGAGGGACTCCCCCCCCCCCCCCCTATAGTTGATTTTCCTCTATATTAGTGTCCATCTGGGAATGGAGGTTGGTTTCACCTCTGTTTGTATATATTGCATACTGTAGCAGTCTAATCACTGTGCTTCCTTTTAATTGTTGATTTTAATTACATGTTGTTTGTCCTTTATAGTAATACCTCTGTGGTTGAAGATCTGCCATATATCCCCTTGTTGCTCTGTATCTTCGAATGCCTGGCGGGATCTGGAATTAGAATTGGACGGCCTCCTCTGATTCAGGAAGACAGCATACGATGTTTACGTATCCATCAATTTTGTACTAATATGGACGCGGTTGTTTGATGGCAATATGCCCATAGTTCCTTTTTGACTTAGGAAGACAGTACACTGTGTTTATGTATACATCCATTTTGTATTTAATAGGGACGCAGGTGTATGATCATAATTTGCCCTTGATGTTATTTCTACAATGTATTGGATTTCATCTGTACTTTTGTTTCCCCCTCTATGTATATTATTCTCCCATGGGACCTGTCCCCTATCTTAATATATATATATCCATGAGTAATAGATTATATCTTATATAGAGTCATATCTGGGTGGGTCTGAACGGAGTACATGGGATTTTGTGGAATGATGTACATAGTATGTTAGGCTGTCATAAGTCTCTGCCAGCAAATGTATATAATATGCCTCTGTTTGATCCTTTTTGTCCTGCTCTCCGATCCGTCCCCCTGTAGTGACGTATTTGCGCTCAGGCTGCGGGCGTGATGCTTGGGTGCATATACCCGGCGGCTCCTTTTGCGGCCCTGCGCATGCGTGAATGACGTCACGGAGCTTTTTGTTCCGGCGCATGCGCGGATTGCCGTGTCGAGCCGCCGGGTGTATGTGATTAATACCTGAGCCTCGCCGCAGGTGAGCGCTATTCAAACGTCACAGGAGGGAGGACGGGGATGGATCCTGGAGGTATTTATGGGCACAAGGTGGCGGCTTACAGACAATGTGTAACGGCCCTTGAGAAAGGTTGCCGAAAAGCGCTTCGGGCTCGTGATCCTGGATACACCCCCAGCCGTCTGATCTATCCGGTACGTTTCTGATACAACTGATCACTGCAAGTTTTGCCGTTTACTTTATTTACTTGAATGATTCTTGACAGTGGTTGTTACCTTACCTTTATTACGGTGTACCTGATTGTCAGACCCCTGGGGGGGCTGTATTGTAGTTCTCCTGCATCATATGGGTTTATCCCTGACTATTTACCTCTGCTATGAGTGAGTACATTGTGAAAAGTAATGCAGGTATATTATTTATGTTGTATCTGGATCACCACACAGTAGGACTACTTTTTTAGCCTTTATATTGTATTAGCATTTCACTTCGTGTGTTGGTGATTGTTTTAACTAATTTTCAATAAAGTGAGCATAATTTAACTCCGTTGTGTGGAATCACATTGTTTAAAAATATTGAGGAGTATGCATACAATTGGTATAATTGGGAGAGTATTACGTGAGAACACGAAGTTGTAATATGGTTCACTATAACTCCCCTTTTTTCATGAAAACTGTTCTAATAGTAATATCTGTGTTTATCACAGTCTTGTTTTCAGAAACCATGGATTTCAGAGCGCGCGATAACAATTGGCGCTCTCATATAAATGAGGCTTTTAAAGAAGATCTGGCCTGTGGTTTTAACAGTAAGCACAGTGATTGCCAAGCAGACATGCAGAGATTAAAACAGTTGCTCCATAAAAGGACAAAATTATGGTGGAACAAAGGTTTCCTGGAGCAATACGTAGCCCGGGGTTTGATTCCCCGTGGTCTACGTATTCAGGTATTCCCTTCATTCCCCATTTCAGAGGAATGGTTTATTAAAGCTTGGGAGGACAGTGCCAATGTATGTTCCAAACATTTTATGGAATTGCTCATCAAACTTAATGAAGTAAATGTGGGTGAAATGGAGGTGGAGATTGAAGCCATCCAAGAAAAAATTAAAAAAGAACTAACGGAAGAACAACTAACCAAATTTAATACTGAAGTAGAGGGTGAATTTGCCAAATGGGAAAATGAAATCAGAAGTACCAAAACTAAGAAATTACAGAGGGATAAGAATGACCACACCAATAAACAAGTATATAGATGGAAGAAGGGCCGTCCAGGTCAATTTTACCATGGAAGACCCCGATCAGGTTCCATGTCATCTCGTACCTCTGGGGAGAGTGTGGGGATGGAAGAGAAGGATGATGATCCTGTGAAAAAATGTAATGATGCCTCTAAAAACCATCGTGGAGCGACACATGGGAAAAGGAAGGGAATTTCACCCACCATGTCCCTGGAATTACGTAGTAAAAAGAATCAACTCCAGGTAATTAACCTCTCAACCCACACCCTCACAGAGGCACAGACTCAAGTTCTTCAACTTGGTCTATCATTTGTACCAACTGGCACCTTTGATTTATTTACTGCTGTAAAAGATCTCCATCTATATGCCCGAAAATTGCTTCTTTACAGATTACATCATAAAGTAAAGTTAGGTGATGAGGCCCTGACTGAGAGGGAACAGGAGGCTATTGCCGTATTAGAAAGCTTAGAAAGGGAGGGCGAGCTGGGTGTGTCTGGGGTGTTTCCCCAAGAAATTTTACCCAGGTCGACCACATTTCCCCCCTTGTCCTTGTGTCCGCAAATAGAAATATTTGTCAGATTAGTAACCAAGGAGTTTGAGAAAATTCCCAAATACAGCTCCGGTGAAAATCTGACTAAACAGCAGCGTCAGGCAATTAGGGAACTTAAAAATATGACGGACGTTGTGATAAAAAGTGCGGACAAGGGGGGTAATGTGGTGATTTGGCCTGTCCTCAAATACGAACGTGAGGCATTTAAACAACTTAACAATAAGGAGACATATACCAGACTCACCAGTAACCCTACCCCCGACTTCAGGATTAGGTTAAAGTCTATCCTTGATGAGGCACTCCTGGAGGGCATTATAACATCAAAGGTAAGAGATGGACTGTTGGTCAACACTCCAAAGTTGCCCACCTTCTACCTGCTACCTAAGGTACACAAGGATGCCGCCAATCCTCCGGGACGACCTATCGTCTCGGGGATTGGTGGCCTTTGTGGGCCTATATGTACCTTTGTAGATTTCTACTTAAAACCTTTGGTACAGAACCTTCCATCATACCTAAAGGACACCAACGATCTCCTTAGGAAATTGGATGGTGTTCATGTCGATGCAGATATGTGGTTAGTCACGGCGGACGTTGAGTCCCTTTATACCTGTATCGAGCACGAACAGGGTCTGGAGGCATCTAGATATTTCCTTATGGGAGGGCCTTTGGAGGGATCTCTGTGTGAGCTTATCATGGAACTTCTTGAATTCATCCTCCATCATAACGTCTTTACTTTCAAGGACCGATTCTTCCTGCAGAGGCGTGGCACCGCCATGGGGGCAGCATGTGCACCATCTTATGCGGGGCTGTTCCTGGGCAGGTGGGAGCAAACGGTTTTACACGAGCTCCCACTTGCCCAGAGAGTAGTCTGCTGGTATAGATACATAGATGACGTGCTGTTCCTGTGGCAAGGTACCCGTCCTCTGTTGGACAAATTTATGGAAGATCTGAATCGGAATAATATGAACATTCGGTTAACCTATAAGGCTGACCAGAAAAAAAATGGAATTCTTGGACGTTATGATGGAGGTTGGTGAAGGAGGTTTGATTGAGACAGATCTCTTTAGAAAGGCTACATCGGTTAATGCTTTTTTACATGCATCATCGGCTCACCAGAGATTCACAATTAGGGCCATCCCTACGGGACAATTTCTGAGGGCAAAACGAATCTGCTCGACATCTCAGAAATTTGAATGCCAGGCCAGAGACCTTAGTGCACGATTCAGGGACCGGGGATATGGCGCCCGCGGTGTCAGACAGGGTTACTTAAGGGCTAAACAAAGCCCAAGAGAACATCTGCTATATGGTTCAAATAGAGTAACCAAGGATGAAGGTAGGAACCAAACCAGGTTCATTTCCACATTTAATGGACAATGGGGGCGTGTCAGGGATGCCCTGGTGAGACACTGGTCAGTGCTGCAAACTGATGCGGTCCTGGCCACTGACTTACCTGAGGCCCCTTTGGTCACGTCTAGAAGAGGTAGGAGCTTACGGGATCTGCTTGTGGATAGCCACTATGTGGCTAAGACACAGGTTGGCATATATGGACACAATACCCCCAGGGTGGGTTGTTTCACGTGTGGGGCATGTTTAGCTTGTGGATCCGGGAACATTATTAGAGGTAAAGAATTTTTTTCAGCGGACAAAAAACGACATTTTCAAATTAAGAAGTACATTTCATGCAGTAGTACTTATGTTGTTTACTACGCTAAGTGCCCATGCGATTTGGTTTACGTAGGGCTTACCTCTAGACAGTTACGGGTCCGCATCCGTGAACATGTGCGAGATATTCAAAAAGCTCCAACCGTGACGGACCTTTCCCTTCTCAGGTCTCTCCCCAGACACTTCAAGGTCCACCATAACTGTGATCCAACTGGATTGAAGGTGGTTGGGATTGACCTGATTAAGGGTGGTATTAGAGGGGGTAATTTGAAACTTGCCCTAGCCAGACTGGAAGCTAGGTGGATCTTCACCCTTGGGACCCTTTCACCTATGGGCCTAAATGAACAATTGAGCTTTGCCCCCTTCCTGATTGCATGAGGGACTCCCCCCCCCCTATAGTTGATTTTCCTCTATATTAGTGTCCATCTGGGAATGGAGGTTGGTTTCACCTCTGTTTGTATATATTGCATACTGTAGCAGTCTAATCACTGTGCTTCCTTTTAATTGTTGATTTTAATTACATGTTGTTTGTCCTTTATAGTAATACCTCTGTGGTTGAAGATCTGCCATATATCCCCTTGTTGCTCTGTATCTTCGAATGCCTGGCGGGATCTGGAATTAGAATTGGACGGCCTCCTCTGATTCAGGAAGACAGCATACGATGTTTACGTATCCATCAATTTTGTACTAATATGGACGCGGTTGTTTTATGGCAATATGCCCATAGTTCCTTTTTGACTTAGGAAGACAGTACACTGTGTTTATGTATACATCCATTTTGTATTTAATAGGGACGCAGGTGTATGATCATAATTTGCCCTTGATGTTATTTCTACAATGTATTGGATTTCATCTGTACTTTTGTTTCCCCCTCTATGTATATTATTCTCCCATGGGACCTGTCCCCTATCTTAATATATATATATCCACGAGTAATAGATTATATCTTATATAGAGTCATATCTGGGTGGGTCTGAACGGAGTACATGGGATTTTGTGGAATGATGTACATAGTATGTTAGGCTGTCATAAGTCTCTGCCAGCAAATGTATATAATATGCCTCTGTTTGATCCTTTTTGTCCTGCTCTCCGATCCGTCCCCCTGTAGTGACGTATTTGCGCTCAGGCTGCGGGCGTGACGCTTGGGTGCATATACCCGGCGGCTCCTTTTGCGGCCCTGCGCATGCGTGAATGACGTCACGGAGCTTTTTGTTCCGGCGCATGCGCGGATTGCCGTGTCGAGCCGCCGGGTGTATGTGATTAATACCTGAGCCTCGCCGCAGGTGAGCGCTATTCAAACGTCACAGGAGGGCGGACGGGGATGGATCCTGGAGGTATTTATGGGCACAAGGTGGCGGCTTACAGACAATGTGTAACGGCCCTTGAGAAAGGTTGCCGAAAAGCGCTTCGGGCTCGTGATCCTGGATACACCCCCAGCCGTCTGATCTATCCGGTACGTTTCTGATACAACTGATCACTGCAAGTTTTGCCGTTTACTTTATTTACTTGAATGATTCTTGACAGTGGTTGTTACCTTACCTTTATTACGGTGTACCTGATTGTCAGACCCCTGGGGGGGCTGTATTGTAGTTCTCCTGCATCATATGGGCTTATCCCTGACTATTTACCTCTGCTATGAGTGAGTACATTGTGAAAAGTAATGCAGGTATATTATTTATGTTGTATCTGGATCACCACACAGTAGGACTACTTTTTTAGCCTTTATATTGTATTAGCATTTCACTTCGTGTGTTGGTGATTGTTTTAACTAATTTTCAATAAAGTGAGCATAATTTAACTCCGTTGTGTGGAATCACATTGTTTAAAAATATTGAGGAGTATGCATACAATTGGTATAATTGGGAGAGTATTACGTGAGAACACGAAGTTGTAATATGGTTCACTATAACTCCCCTTTTTTCATGAAAACTGTTCTAATATTATGAAATTTCAGTGTATAGTGTGCGGGAACAGCGCATTCAGATCATTGCTGTATGGATAATGGCGATCGCCATTTTTTTTTTTCCCTTGTCTTCCTTCCCTAAGCGCGCGCGTGTAGTGGGGCGGGCCAGCATGTCAGCCAATCCCAGACACACACAGCTAAGTGGACTTTTAGCCAGAGAAGCAACGGCATGTGTTATAGGATGTCCATGTCACATGTCCCTGCATTATAAAAACGGACATTTTCCTCCAGCACGCCATTATCTGCCTTCTGCGTCCTTGGTGTCAGTCACCGCTGACGCAGCTCCTATCTCCGATACTGCTGTGTACGCTCTATACACAGCGCTGTACAGAATAGGGATAGAAGTTTCTATTAGTCCTTTTAAGGGCTAATACCGGCAGGGTCAGAGCCATAGGTGACAGTCAGGTCCGTGGAAACAGAGTTTAACAGCTACACAAGATGACAGCGTCTGTGTAGCTAAGGTCAGGGATTTCCTCGCTGCATTTCCCCATTAGGAGGGATAGAAAGGCAGGCTTCCTTTCCTCTACCCAGACCCACAACCCTGCCACTGTACCCTCCTGCCCTTTGCACACTCAAGCTCATTGTTACTAAGCCATTATACTAGCAAAAGATAAACTGTGGAAAAAGAAGCGCAATAGGGTCTTACCCCGGTAGCAATGGGGGGGATGAAAGAGGTGGTACTACTCACTTATAGGGGTTGTGAAAGTCACAACTCCTATAACAGCATGTATGTAACTCCAAGCCACGGCAGCGGTCCCTCGATTGGCAGATAACAGGGAGTAGTAGAATAAGGGTTTCCAAGCCGCGCCAATGACTAGCCGATCATGAGAATTGTGGATTAATGTTGCTTTTATTCAATGCACAGGTCAACGCGTTTCGGAAGACACAGCTCCCTTCCTCAGGACAGACTGGCAAGAAACATCAAATCTGCTGTACAGAAAATCCTTACAGCACTATATACCCCACTGATGACGTCATGATCCACCCACTTTTAGAAAAAATCGGCGGGAATCTTACATTAAAAAAATATATATACAATGACGTAGTATGTTGTATTCACCAAGTTTCAAGGATAAATCACTTATAATCGTTTTTATCTATCCCAAGGAATGGAAGATAAAAAATGAAATTTAAAAATGAAATTAAAATCGTGCAAATTGTGTGTGAAAAAAGCTTCTTTTTTATATATTTAAGTCAGGAATTAACAAAATATATATATAACGAATGTATGTAAGGAGTCCCAACTTAGCCTAGAACACCTTAGAGTCCCGTGACATTAGATCAAGGATGTAGGGTAATTCTCCTATAAGCGGCCAGTGCCACTGTTAAGTTGTTATCAACTGTATCAAAATCCGAGAGGATTGTGAGAAAGTGAACATTGTGAAATGATTACAGAGAAAAGGAACGTAAGATCAAAGACTAATGATCCGTCCCGAAAAAAATAAAAAAGGAACACCGAGAAGGGAAAAAAAGGTTTTACCATAACACAGAAAATAAAATAGCAAACCATTCTTTAACAAAATTTTCCCTCAAAGGGACCAGAACCATAATGTGAATGCGATGTACGCAAAGGTGCAATGTATACACATATAAGCCCGGAAGGCTATCCCCTCAATGTGAATTAGACCAGGAAAAAAATCTCGATTTAACATACAGAACCCGGTTTGGGTATAATCGTAAGATGTGAAGTGAAAGGGATTCTTTTACTGAAAATATCACCACCCACCGCTATATGTACGTGTGAGTGCAAATGAATGACCACACTCTCAGGTCTCGTAAAAGTTTATACCAGGTCAAGAGCATGGGAAAAAACCAAACCGCGCATGCTCAGTATCAGGTATGTAGCAAGTGTAGAGATAGAAACGCCGAAGGGGTGAAGAAAGTTCAGAAGCGTGGGAAAAAACATTAGTGCGCATGTCTGAGAGCCATTTCCCAGAGGGAAGTATTAATTCAATATATATTGTGATCTATGTTATGTAAAATGATAAAAATAGTGCCAAAAAACCAAAGCATTAAAAATTAGCAGTTTAATAGAGAATAAAAATCGTGTTATTATGACCCGATAAAAATAAATATGAAGGACTGTAAAAAGTACATATAAAACATACATATATACACATTAATTATTAAAAGACTACATATGAAGGTATAAATTATGAATATAAATAGTACAGACATAAAATTAGTATACGCTAAGAGAATTATTATTTTATATAAAATGATGATTAATAAAAATAATTAGAAAAATAGTATTAGTCAATTTATTGTTATACTCCACGGATAGGATGCTAAGTTGCTGATTTATAGGTTCTCATGAAGGGCAGTGAGAATATTCAGGGTATGTAGATAACTAATATAAAGACAAAACTATACGATACCCTACAGGATAGCAAACACTTTAGGGATATTTAGAGGACCTAATAGAACAAATCCGTCACCTCGTTGAGACCCAAGGGTTTCAGCGTGTTGAGTTTATAAATCCAATATGTTTCTTTTCTTTTTAGTGCATCCATACTATTATGAGAAAAAGGAGGTATTTGTTCAATAGGGGTAATTTTGAACTTAGAATTCCCATTATGATTCATCGTAATATGTCTTGACAGGCCATGCAACATAAATCCTATTTTAATATTATGTCTATGGGAATTAACCTTATTATGTAGGGCCTGAATCGTTCTCCCAACATATTGTTTATTGTACTCGCATTCAATCAAATATATAACATAATTGGATTGACAAGTTAGATGTGATCTGATGGGAAACACATCCCCCCCTGCAGTTGAACTGAATTCGAACCTTTTATGCTGAACAGACTTACAACATAAACAATATTTAGACCAATATTTGAACGATCCCATGGTTTCATTAACAGGATCCGAGGTTTTATTCTCTCTAAGACGGCTAGGGGCCAATTGATTTTTTAGGGTGGAATCTCTCTGATAGGTAATACCAGGTACCTCTGGGATGGCACCCTTCAAAAAAGGGTCATTCAGAAGAATTCCCCAATGTTTCTGGATGATGCTTTTGATCAAAGCACTATCATTACTGTATGTAATAAGTAAATTAGAAGCATAATTTAACCCAGTATTATTGACCTGATGGACAGTTGGCTTGATCAGATCAACCTGTGTCAAATTTTTATTTTCATGGTACGCATTTTTAATTAGTGAAAGGGGATAGTCCTTGTCTAAAAATCTCTCTTTCAAAATGTTGGCCTGTAATTTAAAATCTCCATCCAATGTACAATTCCTTCGAATCCTTTGGAACTGATTTTTAGGGACATTATGTAGCCATTTGTTATAGTGATTGCTGGAAAAATGGATACAACCATTACTGTCCACCTTTTTGAAGAAAGTTTTTGTGTAGATCACTCCATCAATATGTGTGATAGTAAGATCTAAAAACTCAATCCTGTCTTTTTTCACAATGGGGGAGAAAGTGAGACCCCAAGAATTGTTGCTTATCTGTCCCAAAAATTCCTCCACATTATCCTCTGAGTTGTTCCAAATTAGAAACAGGTCATCAATGTACCTTCTATATACAATCACATGTTTAAATAATTCGGAGTTAAAAATGTACTGCAATTCAAACATACCCATAAACAAATTTGCAAACGTAGGTGCGACCTTTGACCCCATCGCAGTCCCGCATCACTGGTGATACAGTGTATCTTGGAATGTAAAATAGTTATTTGACAATATAAATTTCATTCCTTCCAAGAGGAACTCTTTTTGCCTATCAGGCAACCGCTCATCTACTATTAGAAATTGTTTGAAGCACTCCAATCCTAGTTGGTGGGAGATGTTGGTATATAGAGCTGATATGTCAAGGGTTAAAAATACAAAGGAATCCTTCCATTCCATATTCTTGATTACATTAATGAGATCTGTGGAGTCTTGAAGATAACTCCTCAAGCTGGTGACATGTACTCTCATAATCCGGTCTATATAAGCGGCTAAATTAGCTGTCAAAGAGTCAATCCCCGAAATAATGGGTCTTCCGGGGGGGTTTTCAAGACTCTTATGGATTTTGGGTAGGTGATAGTAGAAGGCCATTTTAGGGTCTTTTATGTTGAGAAATTTGGTCTCATCTTTGTTTAACCCCTTAACGACCCATGACGTACTAGATACGTCATGGATCGTTTCCCGGTAAGCCCCGCCCCCTGCCGCCGGCGGGCGGCGGCGAGACGCGCACATATCAGCTGTTATCAACAGCTGATATGTGTGCCTGCTAGCCGCGGGTGGAATCGCTTCCACCCGCGGCCATTAACCCCTTACATTTCGCTGCCAAAGTCTTGGCAGCGATATGTATATGGGCGCCGCCATGACAGTGACTTACCCCGCCCCCGCCGGAAGTCACGTGACATGATCACGTGACTTTCGGCGGTTGCCATGGTAGCACAGGGTCATGTGATGACGCCTGTGGCTAACATGAGTCACTTCCTCTCAATGCCGGAATACAGCCGGCATTGAAAGTGAAGCAGCAAATCTGCAGTTCTCAGCTCTGTAGCTGAGATCTGCAGATTGTGCAAAGCGATCGGATTGCTGATCGCAATAGCCCCCTAGGGGGACTAGTAAAATAAAAAAAAAAAGTAAAAAAAAAAGTTTTAAAAAATTAAAAAGAAATAAAAAAACCTAAAAGTTCAAATCACCCCCCTTTCACCCCATTGAAAATTAAAGGGTTAAAAAAATAAAAAATACACACATATTTGGTATCGCCGCGTTCAGAAATGCCCGATCTATCAAAATATAAAATCAATGAATCTGATCAGTAAACGGCGTAGCGGCAAAAAAATTCCAAACGCCAAAATTACGTTTTTTGGTCGCCGCAAATTTTGCGCAAAATGCAATAACAGGCGATCAAAACGTAGCATTTGCGCAAAAATGGTACCGTTAAGAACATCAGGTCAAGACGCAAAAAATAAGCCATCACTGAGCCTCAGATCCTGAAAAATGAGAACGCTACGGGTTTTGGAAAATGGCGCAAAACGTGCGCCACGTTTTTCGGACAAGCTTGTGAATTTTTTTTAACTCCTTAGATACAAGTAAACATATACATGTTTGGTGTCTATAAACTCGCACCGACCTGAGGCATCATACCCACACATCAGTTTTACCATATAGTGAACACGGTGAATAAAATATCCCAAAAACTATTGTACAATCCCACTTTTTTTCCAATTTTTCCGCACTTGGAATTTTTTTGCCGTTTTCCAGTACACTATATGGTAAAACTTATGGTTTCATTTAAAAGTACAACTCGTCCCGCAAAAAACAAGCCCTCATATGGCAAGATTGATGGAAAAATAAAAAAGTTACGCCTCTCGGAAGAAGGGGAGCAAAAAACAAAAACGCAAAAACGGAAAGTGCTCGGGGGCTGAAGGGGTTAATACGCCTGCTGTTACTGCTTTATTTATTAGTTCATGGTAATCTACAATCGCTTGGTTATAATTAGCCATTTCAGCAACCTCATAATGAAGTGGATTGGAAAGGTTTCTGACAGCCTCCTGTATGTAGGTATTTTTGTTTTGCAGCACAATCCCCCCTCCTTTATCCGCACTCCTGATAATTAGATCAGGGTTATTTTTCAATGAGAGAAGGGCTCTTCTCTCCTCCATATTAAGATTGGTCCTGACTGAGGTCCTATAGCTGGAAAGTTTTTGGAAATCCTCTAATACTAGGTCACTAAACGTTTCTAAATGATGACCTTTGCTACGTGTCGGGTAAAAATTGGACTTCAGCTTAAGATCTGTATGGTGAAAAACATCGGGACCCTCTGTATTAGTCCCAGGATGAGTTTTATGTACCTGAAAATGTCTGGTCAAAGTGAGTTTCCTTACAAATTTGTGAAAGTCCAAGTATAATTCAAAATCATTAGCACTCGTGGCAGGACAGAAGGATAGACCCTTGCTGAGGATTTTGAGCTCCCCTTTGGATAAAGTGTGGTCAGATAAATTGAATATCCCTAAATTTAATGTTTCGTGTGGTAGACCTCTTTTTTCTTTTTTGCTGGACCCTAAATCCAGCCCTTGTTCCTCTGTGGTGCTTTTTCTCTTTCTTATTCTTGGTGTCATGAAACTGGTTATGTGGCTCTGAGTGTTCCTGGCCAGGGACAAAAAAGGAACACAAGTGTTCCCTTTCTGGGAATTATCAATAGTGATGGTGCCTTGGGTCTCAACGAGGTGACGGATTTGTTCTATTAGGTCCTCTAAATATCCCTAAAGTGTTTGCTATCCTGTAGGGTATCGTATAGTTTTGTCTTTATATTAGTTATCTACATACCCTGAATATTCTCACTGCCCTTCATGAGAACCTATAAATCAGCAACTTAGCATCCTATCCGTGGAGTATAACAATAAATTGACTAATACTATTTTTCTAATTATTTTTATTAATCATCATTTTATATAAAATAATA
Source organism: Anomaloglossus baeobatrachus (assembly GCF_048569485.1). Taxonomy (NCBI): domain Eukaryota; kingdom Metazoa; phylum Chordata; class Amphibia; order Anura; family Aromobatidae; genus Anomaloglossus; species Anomaloglossus baeobatrachus. The sequence continues at coordinate 223,739,807 of NC_134359.1, read as the reverse complement.
ATTCTCTTAGCGTATACTAATTTTATGTCTGTACTATTTATATTCATAATTTATACCTTCATATGTAGTCTTTTAATAGTTAATGTGTATATATGTATGTTTTATATGTACTTTTTACAGTCCTTAATATTTATTTTTATCGGGTCATAATAACGCGATTTTTATTCTCTACTAAACTGCTAATTTTTAATGCCTTGTTTTTTTGGCACTATTTTTATCATTTTACATAACATAGATCACAATATATATTGAATTAATACTTCCCTCTGGGAAATGGCTCTCAGACATGCGCACTAATGTTTTTTCCCACGCTTCTGAACTTTCTTCACCCTTTCGGCGTTTCTATCTCTACACTTGCTACATACCTGATACTGAGCATGCGCGGTTTGTTTTTTTCCCACGCTCTTGACCTGGTATGAACTTTTACGATATTTGAGAGTGTGGTCATTCATTTGCACTCACACGTACATATAGCGGTGGGTGGTGATATTTTCAGTAAAAGAATCCTTTTCACTTCACATCTTACGATTATACCCAAACCGGGTTCTGTATGTTAAATCGAGATTTTTTCCTGGTTTAATTCACATTGAGGGGATAGCCTTCCAGGCTTATATGTGTATACATTGCACCTTTGCGTACATCGCATTCACATTATGGTTCTGGTCCCTTTGAGGGAAAATTTTGTTAAAGAATGGTTTGTTATTTTATTTTCTGTGTTATGGTAAAACCTTTTTTTCCCTTCTCGGTGTTCCTTTTTTATTTTTTTCGGGACGGATCATTAGTCTTTGATCTTACGTTCCTTTTCTCTGCAATCATTTCACGATGTTCACTTTCTCACAATCCTCTCGGATTTTGATACAGTTGGTAACAACTCAACAGTGGCACAGGCCGCTTATAGAAGAATTACCCTACATCCTTGATCTAATGTCACGGGACTCTAAGGTGTTCTAGGCTGAGTTGGGACTCGTTATATATATATTTTGTTAATTCCTGACTTAAATATATAAAAAAGAAGCTTTTTTCACACACAATTTGCACGATTTTAATTTCATTTTTTAATTTCATTTTTTATCTTCCATTCCTTGGGATAAATAAAAACGATTATAAGTGATTTATCCTTGAAACTTGATGAATACAACATACTACGTCATTGTATATATATTTTTTTAATGTAAGATTCCCGCCGATTTTTTCTAAAAGTGGGTGGATCATGATGTCATCAGTGGGGTATATAGTGCTGTAAGGATTTTCTGTACAGCAGAATTGATGTTTCTTGCCAGTCTGTCCTGAGGAAGGGAGCTGTGTCTTCCGAAACGCGTTGACCTGTGCATTGAATGAAAGCAACATTAATCCACAATGCTCATGATCGGCTAGTCATTGGCGCGGCTTGGAAACCCTTATTCTACTACTCCCTGTTATTATACTAGCAAACACTAAGTGAACTTAGTGGCATCCTAAAAGTGGCTGTTGGACTTCTGGATTGTCCCACTAGTGCAAAGATATTTGCAGCACGTCTGCCTACATTGCACACTCAAACTCATTGTTACTAAGCCATTATACTAGCAAACACTGAGTGAACTTAGTGGCATCCTAAACGTGGCTGTTGGACTTCTGTATTGTCCCACTAGTGCAAAGATATTTGCAGAACGTCTGCCTGCATTGCACACTCAAACTTATTGTTACTAAGCCATTATACTAGCAAACACTGAGTGAACTTAGTGGCATCCTAAACGTGGCTGTTGGACTTCTGTATTGTCCCAGTAGTGCAAAGATATTTGCAGCACGTCTGCCTGCATTGCACACTCAAACTCTTTGTTACTAGGCCATTATACTAGCAAACACTTAGTGAACTTAGTGGCATCCTAAACGTGGCTGTTGGACTTCTGTATTGTCCCACTAGTGCAAAGATACTTGCAGCACGTCTGCCTGCATTGCACACTCAAACTCTTTGTTACTAGGCCATTATACTAGCAAACACTTAGTGAACTTAGTGGCATCCTAAACGTGGCTGTTGGACTTCTGTATTGTCCCACTAGTCATATATATATACTTGGCAGCTGAATTACCCACATGATTACTATTTAATTCATATCATCTTAGGTTAATACCTATAATCATGTATATGTGGATATCCATGGACAATCTTAGGACAGTCGTAATAAATGCGTGCAAAGAAAAGAGGGAAGAAACGACCAAAGTCCTATTTATTGCAAACAATTTATTTATTAACAAAAGACAGAGGATAAACACCACAGTGTACGATTAAAAACAATTGAAAAAGAGGACTGTGATTGACCATACATATATGACTATATCAACAAATTACAAGTCATTGGCAGGCATGGTTATAACCTCATTAGACATCATCGGATAGTATTTAAACTGCATGTGTGACACTACCATAGCCCATCATCATAGTTATAGCTATAGTCAGAAACTGTGCTGGGTATCCACCAATCTAGTTGTGTGGACCTACACATAATCAGGGCAGATTATATAATGCGAACACCTAGCGAAGCTCATATGTAAATAAATAATCATAATCCATTTTAGATAATACACTCAAGGTGTCCGCACCAAAAATCTATCCAGCACTCACAAGCAGGGCCATACAATACATTATCCACTATTAGAATTATGCTGTGATCGCCTGGCAATTAATGCAATTCATCACAAGCTACAAATGGTTATAGTTGATGTGACTGCACAGGGATTGCATATAACCCTTTAATGCTGGGTGAAAAAACCATCTGACTATCCTCTCTATAGTATAGTATATAAATCCCAACCAAGCACATATGTTAATGTATAATCCAAGGTCAATATCGACATCAGCCACACAAAATGATATCTACTCATATAAGTATACTGTAATTCACCAGATAACTTGATATAGATTCATCCCAAACTACAAAATGTGTGGCTACAAGGGGTTTACTTATAACATAATAATGCTGGAGGACTCAGCAGAGCACATCTATATTATTTGATCCAAAGCCATAATGACTATCAGCCATTCAATCCCAGTAGTAGCGATGTGTATGTGACAATTAAACCACCAGGTGTCAGTATACCGCACTATCCGATTTCTCAATAGTTAAGCTAATATACAATATACACTTTACCTGCGCTAAATACTGATCAACCACAGTCCAGGACGCCCTACGCGCGTTTCGGCAACGCCTTCGTCCAGGGGCAACAATAGAGTGGTAACTGCAGTCTTTTATATTCATTCCCGCATATCAGGAAGCGGGCAACACCCATGGTGACGCACGCGTTGCCATGGCACCCCCAGACGCCCGCCGGCCGCCGCGTCATGTAGGGCGGCACCCGATCCAAGCACATGATCGGAATGACGTCCATCCATAAAGATACGGCGGCCGGCGAGGGCCAGGGAGACCACCGCACGCATGCGTACTAGGCGCCCGCATACCGATATGATACACAGACACTGCAATAAGCACTAAAGCAGTGTAAGGATACTAGATTACCGCTGCAACATAAGGTGCCAATATGCATACAGGTGAATATTCTCATCTGATAAAGACATTATATCAAAAATATATCTACGATACTTTAATCCAATGATCAAATATGTCATATAACATCCATATTTAATTTAATACAATATGTCGGCATACATAAAGATCTATACAAAACATCAATTACATCAAACAATAGAATCAACTTCAGATATTCAATTTCCACCCATAGATATAATCCAGAAGATGACTGTAGGGTTGATTAATTGACTCCAAACCGATCAGACATAAACGTCACAGTAGTGAAATGATATGCGAATTAGATTACCACCCTAAAAAGATAAATGTAAAACCACGTTACCGATGAGTGATGATCAACAAGATCTTGATGCCCTATTCGGTGATATCCAGAGAGCTCTGACTAAACGTACTAAACTGTGGTGGAACCGCATGTTCCTTGAGAAATACATTACATTACATCTGATACCACGTGGGTTACGGATTCGCGTTACCCCTAGTTTTCCTGTTGATGATGAATCCTTTGTGTCACGATGGGAGGAGGCTTGTAACATTTGCTCTAATACATTGATGAAGTTGTTGGTGGATCTCAATACTGCTTCTATAGCAAAATTGGACCAACAGTTGGAATTACAACAAACTAACTTCAAGTCAATATGCCCTGAAGATAGGTTAAATGAATATGAGACGTCTATGGGCAAGAAACTTGACAATCTAGTTCAAAAAATTCATGAGACTCAATCCTCCAAAGTTAGAAGAGATCAAACTGATCATATGCAGAAAAAGATCTATAATTGGAGACAATTTCCTGTGATAGTAACACCGAATGATGAATTACATACATCAACATCGGTCACATCATTAAGTGACTCTTCTGACGGTCAATCCAGTGCCAGAATTACACGGTCTGGAATAAGGAGGAATTTTACCGGAAACTATAATTATCGATCGCATAGACGATATCAATCTAAAACCGGGAATGATGATAAGTCGAAGGTAATTAACCTGAGTTCTATCGATCTTTCCCCTTTTGACTTGTCGCTGCTCGCCAGGGGTCTTTCTTTCTCTCCTACTATGGGCTTTAATGAGTTTACTGCCATCAAGGACCTGCATTTATTTGCACGGTCCCTGATTTTTAAAAAACACTTCTATGATGAAACATTATGTTCTTTGTTTCCATCAGAAAAAGAACAATCGGCCTTGAAAATTCTGGAGGAATTGTCTATTGAGCATTCATCTGGGGAGGGAGGTAAGATTCCGGCGTGTATTGCGTCAAAGTCAACTAAATTTCCCCCTCTCTCTACATCTACAAATGTAGATTTATTTGTACAGATTGTGTCCAAAGAATTTCAAAAAATTCCCAAGAAAATCACCAATGATAATTTGTCATTGGGTGAACGGACACGTTTGCGTGAACTCCAACAATTAGCCGGAGTGGTTATTAAACCAGCGGACAAAGGTGGTAACGTTGTCATTTGGCCCACCCCAATGTATGAAAAAGAAGCCTTCCGACAATTGCATAATACAACTTGCTATAAAAGGCTTACCTTCAATCCTTTATTGAAATTTAGGCAGTTGTTATTAGATATCATTGGGGTGGGGCTAAGTGACAACGTTATCACCGAAAATCTGGCTAGCGCTCTACAGATGAAGGAACCATCTATTTCAACTTTCTACTTGTTGCCAAAATTGCACAAAAATATGGAAACACCTCCTGGCCGCCCTATTATATCAGGGTGCGGCAATTATCTGGAAAATGTCAACAAGTGGATAGACTATTATCTCCAACCGATGGTGGAATGCCTTCCATCCTTTCTGAGGGATACTGGAGATCTTCTCAGAAAGGTGGATGGCTTACATCTTGATAAAGATACCCTTATGGTCACTGGAGATATTGAGTCTCTGTATACGAGCATTAGACATGCGGACGGTCTACGGGCTACTAAATTCTTTTTAGAGACATCAAACGTACCGAGATCCACCAGCAATTTTCTTATGTCACTTCTGGAATTCGCACTGATGCATAACTTCTTCACATTTAAGGGTTCCTTCTACCTGCAGCTCCAGGGTACAGCAATGGGCGCATCTTACGCACCATCTTATGCTAATCTGTTCCTGGGGCTGTGGGAGAGGGACCTTCTCCTGTCAGATCGGGAGTCGTCGATGGACCGCGTCCTTTTTTGGGCGCGGTACATCGATGATATTTTCCTGATCTGGCAGGGGACCCCTGATGAATTACATCAGTTTATGAGTCATCTAAATGTGAATGATCTAAATATCAAGGTCACGTATCAGTGGTCTTATGATCTGATCGAATTCCTAGATGTGACATTAAAAAGAGATGAACATGATGCGATACAAACGGATCTATATAGAAAGCCTTCTGCTGCTAATGTGTTGCTTCACGCATCCTCCTCCCATCCAAGATTTATGGTGAATGCGATTCCAACTGGACAATTTCTAAGGCTACGGCGTGTATGCTCTACAGACGCCGACTTTGAAAGACAGGCAACAGATCTTATTGCCCGATTTAGAGATCGTGGGTATAGTAAGAGAATATTGAAACGTGCATACCATAGAGCGAAGTACTCTACGAGACACGCCTTACTATACTCTCAAAAGAAAGAACGATCTGGTGATAAAATTCGCTTTATTACAAATTTCCATTCTGAATCGGAATCCATGCGGAAGTGTTTGCAGCGGGCATGGCCTGTATTACAGGCCGATCCTGTTTTGGCAAAAATTATTCCCATTAGACCTCTAATTACATTTCGGAGGTCTAAAAATTTACGAGACCATTTAGTGCGTAGTCACTATGATGTGAGCCAACAAAGGACATTGTGGGACATTGATAGGAAAATGGTCGGCAAGGGATGCGCCCCCTGCGGAGGTTGTGTTGCATGTCCCAATGTAGTAAAATGTCAATCTTTTACGGACTCGAGTGGGACAAAGACATTTAACATCACTAAAACAATCAATTGTAACACTCGGGGCGTAATTTATTACGCCACCTGTCCGTGTCCAAAAATCTATATTGGACTAACGACAAGACAGTTAAAAGTTCGTGTAAGAGAACATGTACTTGGTATTTTGGCAGCACCCGATGTGAGTGATGCATCCACATTGAAAACCATTCCCCGGCATTTCTTACAACATCATCAGGCTAATGGATCTCTATTGATGGTTCGAGGCATCGATATGATAGAAATGGGGATTAGAGGTGGGAATCTGAGTAAACGGTTGGCCCAGCTTGAGACCAGATGGATATGGATGTTGTCCACGGTATGTCCATCTGGTCTCAATGAAAATCTTAGTTTCGCCCCATTTTTATAGTTTTATTGTCTAATACGGATGTATATGTGTGCGCATCTGTGATGTACACACATATACATTATATCGTGTATATGTATATGTGTAGATGTATGCATAAGTATTGGAGTTCACTCATCGGTAATTATGTGTTTTTTGTAGTTTTAATTGGTTTTACATTTATCTTTTTAGGGTGGTAATCTAATTCGCATATCATTTCACTACTGTGACGTTTATGTCTGATCGGTTTGGAGTCAATTAATCAACCCTACAGTCATCTTCTGGATTATATCTATGGGTGGAAATTGAATATCTGAAGTTGATTCTAGTGTTTGATGTAATTGATGTTTTGTATAGATCTTTATGTATGCCGACATATTGTATTAAATTAAATATGGATGTTATATGACATATTTGATCATTGGATTAAAGTATCGTAGATATATTTTTGATATAATGTCTTTATCAGATGAGAATATTCACCTGTATGCATATTGGCACCTTATGTTGCAGCGGTAATCTAGTATCCTTACACTGCTTTAGTGCTTATTGCAGTGTCTGTGTATCATATCGGTATGCGGGCGCCTAGTACGCATGCGTGCGGTGGTCTCCCTGGCCCTCGCCGGCCGCCGTATCTTTATGGATGGACGTCATTCCGATCATGTGCTTGGATCGGGTGCCGCCCTACATGACGCGGCGGCCGGCGGGCGTCTGGGGGTGCCATGGCAACGCGTGCGTCACCATGGGTGTTGCCCGCTTCCTGATATGCGGGAATGAATATAAAAGACTGCAGTTACCACTCTATTGTTGCCCCTGGACGAAGGCGTTGCCGAAACGCGCGTAGGGCGTCCTGGACTGTGGTTGATCAGTATTTAGCGCAGGTAAAGTGTATATTGTATATTAGCTTAACTATTGAGAAATCGGATAGTGCGGTATACTGACACCTGGTGGTTTAATTGTCACATACACATCGCTACTACTGGGATTGAATGGCTGATAGTCATTATGGCTTTGGATCAAATAATATAGATGTGCTCTGCTGAGTCCTCCAGCATTATTATGTTATAAGTAAACCCCTTGTAGCCACACATTTTGTAGTTTGGGATGAATCTATATCAAGTTATCTGGTGAATTACAGTATACTTATATGAGTAGATATCATTTTGTGTGGCTGATGTCGATATTGACCTTGGATTATACATTAACATATGTGCTTGGTTGGGATTTATATACTATACTATAGAGAGGATAGTCAGATGGTTTTTTCACCCAGCATTAAAGGGTTATATGCAATCCCTGTGCAGTCACATCAACTATAACCATTTGTAGCTTGTGATGAATTGCATTAATTGCCAGGCGATCACAGCATAATTCTAATAGTGGATAATGTATTGTATGGCCCTGCTTGTGAGTGCTGGATAGATTTTTGGTGCGGACACCTTGAGTGTATTATCTAAAATGGATTATGATTATTTATTTACATATGAGCTTCGCTAGGTGTTCGCATTATATAATCTGCCCTGATTATGTGTAGGTCCACACAACTAGATTGGTGGATACCCAGCACAGTTTCTGACTATAGCTATAACTATGATGATGGGCTATGGTAGTGTCACACATGCAGTTTAAATACTATCCGATGATGTCTAATGAGGTTATAACCATGCCTGCCAATGACTTGTAATTTGTTGATATAGTCATATATGTATGGTCAATCACAGTCCTCTTTTTCAATTGTTTTTAATCGTACACTGTGGTGTTTATCCTCTGTCTTTTGTTAATAAATAAATTGTTTGCAATAAATAGGACTTTGGTCGTTTCTTCCCTCTTTTCATTGTCCCACTAGTGCAAAGATATTTGCAGCACGTCTGCCTGCATTGCACACTCAAACTCATTGTTACTAAGCCATTATACTAGCAAACACTGAGTGAACTTAGTGGCATCCTAAAAGTGGCTGTTGGACTTCCATTAGTGCCCCACTGGTGCCAAGCTATTTCTAGCACCTCTGCATGACACCCTCCTGCTCTGTTTTTAATAAGCTATAATGATAGCAAAAAAAGCTGACATTTAGTGGCATACAAGAACTGGCTGTTGTATTTCATTAGTGTCCCACTGGTGCCAAGCTATTTCTAGCACCTCTACATGACACCCTCCTGCTCTGTTTTTAATAAGCTATAAAAATAGCAAAAAATGTTGCCATTTAGTGGCATACAAGAACTGGCTGTTGTATTTCATTAGTGTCCCACTGGTGCCAAGCTATTTCTAGCACCTCTGCATGACACCCTCCTGCTCTGTTTTTAATAAGCTATAATGATAGCAAAAAAGCAGCCATTTAGTGGCATACAAGAACTGGCTGTTGTATTTCATTATTGTCCCACTGGTGCCAAGCTATTTCTAGCACCTCTGCATGACACCCCCCTGCTCTGTTTTTAATAAGCTATAGTGATAGCAAAAAAAGCTGCCATTTAGTGGCATACAAGAACTGGCTGTTGTATTTCATTATTGTCCCACTGGTGCCAAGCTATTTCTAGCACCTCTGCATGACACCCTCCTGCTCTGTTTTTAATAAGCTATAATGATAGCAAAAAAAGTGCCATTTAGTGGCATACAAGAACTGGCTGTTGTATTTCATTAGTGTCCCACTGGTGCCAAGCTATTTCTAGCACCTCTGCATGACACCCTCCTGCTCTGTTTTTAATAAGCTATAATAATAGCAAAAAAAGCTGCCATTTAGTGGCATACAAGAACTGGCTGTTGTATTTCATTATTGTCCCACTTGTGCCAAGCTATTTCTAGCACCTCTGCATGACACCCTCCTGCTCTGTTTTTAATAAGCTATAATTATAGCAAAAAAAGCTGCCATTTAGTGGCATACAAGAACTGGCTGTTGTATTTCATTTTTGTCCCACTGGTGCCAAGCTATTTCTAGCACCTCTGCATGACACCCTCCTGCTCTGTTTTTAATAAGCTATAATGATAGCAAAAAAAGCTGCCATTTAGTGGCATACAAGAACTGGCTGTTGTATTACATTAGTGTCCCACTGGTGCCAAGCTATTTCTAGCACCTCTGCATGACACCCTCCTGCTCTGTTTTTAATAAGCTATAATAATAGCAAAAAAAGCTGCCATTTAGTGGCATACAAGAACTGGCTGTTGTATTTCATTAGTGTCCCACTGGTGCCAAGTTATTTCTAGCACCTCTGCATAACATCCTCCTGCTCTGTTTTTAATAAGCTATAATGATAGCAAAAAAGCTGCCATTTAGTGGCATACAAGAACTGGCTGTTGTATTTCATTATTGTTCCACTGGTGCCAAGCTATTTCTAGCACCTCTGCATGACACCCTCCTGCTCTGTTTTTAATAAGCTATAGTGATAGCAAAAAAAGCTGCCATTTAGCGGCATACAAGAACTGGCTGTTGTATTTCATTATTGTCCCACTGGTGCCAAGCTATTTCTAGCACCTCTGCATGACACCCTCCTGCTCTGTTTTTAATAATCTATAATAATAACAAAAAATGCTGCCATTTAGTGGCATACAAGAAGTGGCTGTTGGACTTCCATTAGTGTCCCACTGGTGCCAAGCTATTTCTAGCACCTCTGCATGACACCCTCCTGCTCTGTTTTTAATAAGCTATAATAATAGCAAAAAATGCTGCCATTTAGTGGCATACAAGAACTGGCTGTTGTATTGCATTAGTGTCCCACTGGTGCCAAGCTATTTCTAGCACCTCTGCATGACACCCTCCTGCTCTGTTTTTAATAAGCTATAATAATAGCAAAAAAAGCTGCCATTTAGTGGCATACAAGAACTGGCTGTTGTATTTCATTTTTGTCCCACTGGTGCCAAGCTATTTCTAGCACCTCTGCATGACACCCTCCTGCTCTGTTTTTAATAAGCTATAATGATAGCAAAAAAAGCTGCCATTTAGTGGCATACAAGAACTGGCTGTTGTATTGCATTAGTGTCCCACTGGTGCCAAGCTATTTCTAGCACCTCTGCATGACACCCTCCTGCTCTGTTTTTAATAAGCTATAATAATAGCAAAAAAAGCTGCCATTTAGTGGCATACAAGAACTGGCTGTTGTATTTCATTATTGTCCCACTGGTGCCAAGCTATTTCTAGCACCTCTGCATGACACCCTCCTGCTCTGTTTTTAATAAGCTATAATAATAACAAAAAATGCTGCCATTTAGTGGCATACAAGAACTGGCTGTTGTATTTCATTATTGTCTCACTGGTGCCAAGCTATTTCTAGTACCTCTGCATGACACCCTCCTGCTCTGTTTTTAGTAAGCTATAATGATAGCAAAAAAAGCTGCCATTTAGTGGCATACAAGAACTGGCTGTTGTATTACATTAGTGTCCCACTGGTGCCAAGCTATTTCTAGCACCTCTGCATGACACCCTCCTGCTCTGTTTTTAATAAGCTATAATGATAGCAAAAAAAGCTGCCATTTAGTGGCATACAAGAACTGGCTGTTGTATTTCATTAGTGTCCCACTGGTGCCAAGCTATTTCTAGCACCTCTGCATGACACCCTCCTGCTCTGTTTTTAATAAGCTATAATAATAGCAAAAAATGCTGCCATTTAGTGGCATACAAGAACTGGCTGTTGTATTTCATTAGTGTCCCACTGGTGCAAATTTATTTGCAGCACCTCTGCATGACACCCTCATGCACATTTTGCTACGCTAATTTTATAGCAAACTCAGGGAATTCCTTGCTGCATTTGATCATTCGGAGGGATAGAAAGTGAGGCTTCCTTTACTGTCCTGGTACCCACAGAACACAGCCACTGTACCCACCTGTCCACTTTTGCCACGCTATTTAATTTGCCCAAAGAGTTGACTCTTTTTCTGCCTTCCTAAAATTGTCTGTAATATTAAGTTAGTGTTCCTTTGCTGCCAAGCAAGGTACAACACATGTGCATTCTACACTCATTTCCATTTCTGGAATGCAATTATTAAATGCAGGTAGTCCAGCCAATCTGATGAAGGTGCAGGTGTGGATATAATGTAGCCTGCATCCAATGTTGGTTTTCTCGATGTCTGACAGCTCAACAATACCATCTGTTTCCACTTCCAAAACAAGTGATGACCTGCCAATCACACTCCCTTTTGCGTGTAAAGGGGTGGATGTTCAGTGTGAAAAACCATGTGAGACTGCTGTCCCCAGTCACAGAGGATGAAGAGCATGCAGATACACTTGATGGGGCAGGCGGTGGTTGCACAGGCACGCTAGGCCGCATTGTAGCACAGTGAAATTCACATTGCGACTTCTGCTTCATTTTAAGTCGTGTACTGGGTGGGCTCCCCAGTATGCAGCAAAACCAGGCAACAGGAAAAGGACTCTAGTCAGTTGGGTTGATAAATGATTGTTTAACTTTACCAAAACAAACAATAAGAACCATGCATACAATTTAAATAATTGAACAATCTATTCTGTTGCCTACTACCTGCTAATCCCTCTGCGTAGCAGTAATTGTGTGTTTGTGCATGTGTGTGTGTGTGTGTGTGTGCGAACACGACTTACCAGTGGCGCATCACAAGAGCTTCCCAGTTATCTACGTAAACATAGACAAAACACATTACCCCCCCTGAATACCCTTGTTAGCTAAAGCCTCACAGATAAGGCAGATGATAACAGTGTGAATGCAAACCACACAGCTCTGCAACACAGTCATGGAAATCTTGAAAATCAACAGTCAATGCAAACATGTGTCGCTTTCCCTCTATGATTTAAAGTGTACGTGACAATTTGACAGTGCAGAGGCAGCAAGTCTTATTGTCTATAAATAGTCGTCCTACCCAGAACAGATATGTGTTTTGCTAATAAAACAAAGTTTTGCGTGCCCGCATTATTGTCTGGGCACAGCCTACCGTACCCGGGTACTGTGATGTCCAGTTGCCAGAAATACAGACTTTACGCTCCTCTCACGGTAAGCCGTATAGACAGCACCGTAAGAATGTTGGTCTGTGGCACAGGATGCTGCTCACTGGCGTTACGGTACTCCTCACCAAACTCCAAAATGACTCCCCTCACAATTGAACGAAGTGTTTCCGCGGTGGCTCCTTGCTGTAACACACACCTTTAGCTTTTCCTTCTGTTCATAGACAGCATCTCCAAGTCCACACCCGAAGAGCAATTTCTCCTCCACGTCTAAGTGTGGAGAGGCAGCTAGTGCGCATGCGTGTGCCGATTTACCCCAGCCGCAGCCTTATTACAGTGTTTCGCCTAGTGAGTATGCTCAGCCTGACTGTGCCATTCCTGAGGCTAAGTCTTCATTTCGGGATACAGCGCATGCTCCCACACTTAGTGCGAAAAGCCTCTTTGCACAGGTACTTGCACTCCGTGCCGGGTCTAAGTCCTGTTTTGTGCCTAGACACCATTGCTAAAGCTGATAGTCTTTTTTCAGAGACTGTATTTCATGCTACTGAGCATGCTCAGACACTTACTGCATCAGAGACTAGGTCCGGTAATGAACTCTTTGGCCCTGCCCCTGATGTGGGGGGCCCATATACACCACAGGGTATCAGGTGTCCTGACGATGTGGCCAGGCCACTCCCAAATGGCTTGCAGAGGCCCGCCCCTATGACTTGTCACCTCATTATTGATGGTCAGACGATGACTGTGAGGTGTTTGTGTCGTGGCAACCATGAGGTCATTATTGAAGTTGCGGTTCCAAATAGGACGCTAGTTATGCCACTCATGACGTGTCACTCTGCTTTTGTCTCCAGGAGGTGCATTGTGGTCCACCCTGGTTTGGGGCGGACCCAGGTTATAAAACGGGCTGGAGCCAACAAGGAGGTGCACAGTCTTCTATTATGCTCCGAAAGAGCACACCTCCATGTGTTGAAGCCATTGCGGCTTTAGGCCAGAGGTAGGCAGGGATAGGGCGTCGATGCAGGCCGCCACCACAGTTGGTAACGCAGAACGGTTAAGACCAGCTCCTGTCCTACCAGTCCTGCTTGTGCAGCCCAGTGGCATTAACAGGGACCCTATATAACAAGAAAAAACAGCATAAAAACAACCTCCACTTCAAAAATATTATGTATTGCAAAGTGTGCACAGTACCAACATTCCAAGCTGTACTATTGAAAAAATGAGATTTTTGGCAAAAAATTGCAATTTTTCGAGCCACCCCGCCAACGTCACGGCAAATCTCCTGGGGCAGTCCTAACACTAAAATATTTTTATTTAAAGTGTGCCATGTGGCCTCACATATGCAAAATTAGGACTGCACAGCACGTACCTTGTGCTTTTCAGTCACCGTCTCCATGACTGATTCATGGTTGTGGGCGGGACAGGCCCGAGCACATGCTGCTTAGAATAAATAGCCAGTGGACGGGGTTGGATGGCCAGTGTGAACAGCCACCAACCGCCAAAAATCAGGACAGATGGAAAAATAAACATGAGGTGCACTGCAAGATGAGAATCAACTGGGACCCTATATAACAAGAAAAAACAGCATAAAAACAACCTCCACTTCAAAAATATTATGTATTGCAAAGTGTGCACAGTACCAACATTCCAAGCTGTACTATTGAAAAAATGAGATTTTTGGCAAAAAATTGCAATTTTTCGAGCCACCCCGCCAACGTCACGGCAAATCTCCTGGGGCAGTCCTAACACTAAAATATTTTTATTTAAAGTGTGCCATGTGGCCTCACATATGCAAAATTAGGACTGCACAGCACGTACCTTGTGCTTTTCAGTCACCGTCTCCATGACTGATTCATGGTTGTGGGCGGGACAGGCCCGAGCACATGCTGCTTAGAATAAATAGCCAGTGGACGGGGTTGGATGGCCAGTGTGAACAGCCACCAACCGCCAAAAATCAGGACAGATGGAAAAATAAACATGAGGTGCACTGCAAGATGAGAATCAACTGGGACCCTATATAACAAGAAAAAACAGCATAAAAACAACCTCCACTTCAAAAATATTATGTATTGCAAAGTGTGCACAGTACCAACATTCCAAGCTGTACTATTGAAAAAATGAGATTTTTGGCAAAAAATTGCAATTTTTCGAGCCACCCCGCCAACGTCACGGCAAATTTCCTGGGGCAGTCCTAACACTAAAATATTTTTATTTAAAGTGTGCCATGTGGCCTCACATATGCAAAATTAGGACTGCACAGCACGTACCTTGTGCTTTTCAGTCACCGTCTCCATGACTGATTCATGGTTGTGGGCGGGACAGGCCCGAGCACATGCTGCTTAGAATAAATAGCCAGTGGACGGGGTTGGATGGCCAGTGTGAACAGCCACCAACCGCCAAAAATCAGGACAGATGGAAAAATAAACATGAGGTGCACTGCAAGATGAGAATCAACTGGGACCCTATATAACAAGAAAAAACAGCATAAAAACAACCTCCACTTCAAAAATATTATGTATTGCAAAGTGTGCACAGTACCAACATTCCAAGCTGTACTATTGAAAAAATGAGATTTTTGGCAAAAAATTGCAATTTTTCGAGCCACCCCGCCAACGTCACGGCAAATCTCCTGGGGCAGTCCTAACACTAAAATATTTTTCTTTAAAGTGTGCCATGTGGCCTCACATATGCAAAATTAGGACTGCACAGCACGTACCTTGTGCTTTTCAGTCACCGTCTCCATGACTGATTCATGGTTGTGGGCGGGACAGGCCCGAGCACATGCTGCTTAGAATAAATAGCCAGTGGACGGGGTTGGATGGCCAGTGTGAACAGCCACCAACCGCCAAAAATCAGGACAGATGGAAAAATAAACATGAGGTGCACTGCAAGATGAGAATCAACTGGGACCCTATATAACAAGAAAAAACAGCATAAAAACAACCTCCACTTCAAAAATATTATGTATTGCAAAGTGTGCACAGTACCAACATTCCAAGCTGTACTATTGAAAAAATGAGATTTTTGGCAAAAAATTGCAATTTTTCGAGCCACCCCGCCAACGTCACGGCAAATCTCCTGGGGCAGTCCTAACACTAAAATATTTTTATTTAAAGTGTGCCATGTGGCCTCACATATGCAAAATTAGGACTGCACAGCACGTACCTTGTGCTTTTCAGTCACCGTCTCCATGACTGATTCATGGTTGTGGGCGGGACAGGCCCGAGCACATGCTGCTTAGAATAAATAGCCAGTGGACGGGGTTGGATGGCCAGTGTGAACAGCCACCAACCGCCAAAAATCAGGACAGATGGAAAAATAAACATGAGGTGCACTGCAAGATGAGAATCAACTGGGACCCTATATAACAAGAAAAAACAGCATAAAAACAACCTCCACTTCAAAAATATTATGTATTGCAAAGTGTGCACAGTACCAACATTCCAAGCTGTACTATTGAAAAAATGAGATTTTTGGCAAAAAATTGCAATTTTTCGAGCCACCCCGCCAACGTCACGGCAAATCTCCTGGGGCAGTCCTAACACTAAAATATTTTTATTTAAAGTGTGCCATGTGGCCTCACATATGCAAAATTAGGACTGCACAGCACGTACCTTGTGCTTTTCAGTCACCGTCTCCATGACTGATTCATGGTTGTGGGCGGGACAGGCCCGAGCACATGCTGCTTAGAATAAATAGCCAGTGGACGGGGTTGGATGGCCAGTGTGAACAGCCACCAACCGCCAAAAATCAGGACAGATGGAAAAATAAACATGAGGTGCACTGCAAGATGAGAATCAACTGGGACCCTATATAACAAGAAAAAACAGCATAAAAACAACCTCCACTTCAAAAATATTATGTATTGCAAAGTGTGCACAGTACCAACATTCCAAGCTGTACTATTGAAAAAATGAGATTTTTGGCAAAAAATTGCAATTTTTCGAGCCACCCCGCCAACGTCCTAATTTTGCATATGTGAGGCCACATGGCACACTTTAAATAAAAATATTTTAGTGTTAGGACTGCCCCAGGAGATTTGCCGTGACGTTGGCGGGGTGGCTCGAAAAATTGCAATTTTTTGCCAAAAATCTCATTTTTTCAATAGTACAGCTTGGAATGTTGGTACTGTGCACACTTTGCAATACATAATATTTTTGAAGTGGAGGTTGTTTTCAGTGGCATTAACAGGCCTGCTGCTGCTGATGCGCCTGCTGTCCACAGGTGTGGCCCCAATGCACACGGTCAGCGTACTCAATGGCCCCTGTGATGTTAACAGGGAGTTCCTGGGCTGGGTGGGCGTGTTGACCCTGTGACTCTAACAGGGCTCCCAGTCTCCAGATCTGAGTGGCGTCTAACTCGGTTCAGGCTACTATTAGTTTCATAGCCACACAGCTCTGTATCCTCCACCTAACCTTCCAGTTGCCAACCTCTCCTTTTCCATCTGGGAGCACGGTGGACACTGACTGCTGATGGGGATATATACCTTTCTCTTTCTTTTCTTATTAATTTTTGTTATATAGCGGTAACATAGACAAAATACTGCGCCCATTTGTATTGTCTCTTAATTCCTACTTGGGGGACACCACTGAATTCCTGAGGAAGATTGATGATGTCTTCCTTGAGGATGGAATGGTCCTCTGCAGTATAGATGTTGAGATGCTTTACTCCTCGATCCCTCATGATATGGGGATCGAGGCAGTCAGGTACTATTTGAACTCCAGAGGGAGCCATCTTGCTGCACATAATGATTTTGTGATCCAAGCCCTTCGTTTCTGTCTGACAAGAAACGTGTTCATCTTTGGGGGGAAGTACTTCCACCAGCTCAGGGGTACGGCGATGGGGAGTTGTTGTTCCCCATCGTGTGCCAACTTATTCCTGGGCTGGTGGGAGGAAACCGTGGTATTTGGAGGTAAACTTGACACGGAGGATGTGGTAATGTGGGTCAGGTTTATTGACGATATTTTTTTAATTTGGAAGGGCTGTGAAGATGGTTTAAAGGAGTTTGTGGGTTCACTTAATGTTAATGATTTGGGCCTTAAATTTACTTTTGAAATGCATCACAGCAGACTGGCCTTTCTGGATGTCCTTGTTGAGAGGGGACCTGAGGGGAAGCTTATGACAAGCACGTACAGAAAAGAGACGTCATCTAACTCATTGTTAAGATGGGAAAGTGCGCACCCCAGGTCTCACAAGAAGGGCATCCCTAAGGGCCAGTTCATCAGAATGAGATGGAACTGCTCTAGTGATGAGGCATTTGGAGTACAGGCAGTGGATTTAACGAGGCGACTGGAGGAGAGAGGCTACCCTGCCAAGGAGGTTAGGAGAGCCTTCGAATCAGTGTGTCAGATGGACCGCACGAGTATCCTGAATCCTAGACCCAAGAAGGAAAATTCAAGTGAACCTTTAAGATATGTTACCACATATGATAATGGGGCAATGGGTCTACGTAATATCCTTTGTAAAAATTGGCCAATTCTAAAGATGGATCCGACTGTTGGAAAGAACATACCTGACCATCCTTCTATAACGTATCGTAAGGCTAGGTCCTTAAAGGACAGACTGGTCCACAGTTTTTTCAAAGAGGACAGGCCACCATGGTTGGTATGTAGGGTGAAGGGATGTTTCAAATGTCATAATTGTGTGAATTGTTTCCTCATAGAAGAGGGCAAGGCCTTTCTTAGTGGGTCTAATGATAGGACCTTTGAGATCAGGTCACTGATTACTTGCAGAACTAAAGGGGTTATATATAGAGTGACGTGTCCCTGTAACAAACAATATATAGGAAAGACCATCAGGGAATTAAGGAAGAGGGTTGGTGAACATAAGAATGACATCAGAAATAGGAATGATACCCCATTGCCTAGACATATTAATGCCTATCATGAAGGTGATGAGAACTGTATTAGAATAATGGGTATTGATCATGTCAGGCCACCGCCGAGAGGAGGCAACTGGGATAAGATGATTCTTCGTAAAGAATGTTTTTGGATTTACACACTGGGCACCATGGTTCCGGTCGGCCTTAACGAGCAGCTTTCTGTTACCCCCTTTTTAGGTACACCTTAGCTTGTAGGAATAGCCAGGAGGGTCAGCCGACGGTGAGCGGGGGCACCATTGGCGGAGGTATTTAAGGTGCCGACCTCTGCAAAAAGGTAGGGATAGGTGTATGAGTGAGGGCTACGTGTAGTGTGCACTTAGCTTCCCTTCCTTCCTTCCTTTTTTATCCCTCCTTTTTTATCCCTATCCTTGGAAAAGTGTTGTTTAAAATCTCTGCAATCTAGAGTTATCTTTGCCTTGTCTGTAAGGAATGGTGGTCTGTCCTCTTGATAGGTGGGTCATTTATGTATCTATTAAATTTCTGCAGTTGGGATGGTAGTAACAGCAACACATCTCTATATTTCTCCTATCATTATTCTTCCTTCCTTCGGCCCAGTTTCATTGTACTCTATGTGGTTAGTATGAAATACGTTTTTTTCTTCCTGAGTTTTTTTGAGCATGTGGAGTATGACTGTTTCTGTAGGAGGAGGGGGTTCTTTCGCCATAATATCACTGCAATCTTTGGTGTATTTGTAATATGAAAAGGTCTGTATACCGCTACGGATGGACTACAATATGTTTATAAATGGGTCTTGTACCTATTTATTATTGGTATATTTTAATAGATGGAACGCAAGCTTTGGTAGGATGCGGATGCGATCAATATGATGTGCTGTTTCGGTTTGTGTTCCACACTTCGGATGGAGCGTCACCGGATGTGTTCACCGGCACTGTCTGATGATATGTCGGCTATTGGAGATGACGTACTAGCTTCCGGTATTATGGGTTTCCGGTTTGTGCGTCACACGCCTGAATGGGGTGTACTGCGCAGGTGCGCGTGATATAAAATGGCGCTGGCCAAAGTCTTGGAGCGCGGCACATTTAAACTGAAATTTCACATGGAGGACGTGTATGGTGAGTGTTCCCACTTGGGACAATTTTCCTTCTATGATGATTTAATGAGTGGTGGATTTATAGAGATTTGTCTGTTCTAGTTTGCGTCCGGTAATGGGCGTTCAGTGTGAACTAGGACCAGGATTCAAAGAATTTTTTTGGTGAGTGTCCCATTTGGGATTTAGTACTCTCTGTAGAGATATGTTTAAATGGTGGACTTATGGTGTTTTCTGGTTTCATTTTCAGTTCGGCAATGAATGTCCATTGGGACTATTTGCCTTTATGAATATGGAAAACCCTGATTATTAGTAACTTCCCTGAAGATTCAATGAAACGCGTCGGAAGCTGTTTGCTGTTTATTTGAGTAAACCGATATAATAAGCATATTTGATGCAGGTTTACTATATAAATGAAGCCCGCCTGGATATGGTGAGACCTTTCCTTTTTTTGTAGTAGGACCCCCCGGTTGGATGAGGGTGGTTTCCTGAATTATAAGTGATAGGTTTGGATCTCATTTTCCATGACCACTCCAAGGTCCATTTTATAAGTGGACTTTTCTTATTTTTGGAGTGAAGTGGGTCCTTTGTGACCACTATTTGCATGGATTCAATCTGTGTCACGTGCACTGGGGTCGATCCTTGAATGGCTTGAGTCAGATACTGTGTGTTTTTGCATAGATCATACACACTGGTATTGACTTGTATGAGGCTGTGATCGTACTCCATGTGTGTGTTGTTCTTCTTTTAATATAAATCACGATTACCAGTGACCCTGTTCACTTTTTATTAAGGTCTTTAATAAACGTTAAGTTTTATATTAGTGTCTCCTAGGAGATTTTTGTACATTCAACCTTATTGCTAGATTTATTACCTTGATCTGACACCACTCCAGCAGCATGATCTGCACCACCTCTGGATCAAGTTAGCCCAGGGTATACGTCATACCGTATTTCAGCAGGGCTCTGCGGTGCTGCCACAGACGCTGCAACATGTGCAGATTCCAATTCCTGTGTGTCGGAACATCGCATTTCAGGCGTTTAACCGCCAGACCCTAAGACTTCCGGAGCGATGAAAGTTGTTGAGCTGCTGGGTGCGAAGGATGAAAGTGAGCACATAGCAGCGTGCCCGCTGCACAAGGCCATGTAGGCCGGGATGGTATTTTAAAAATTGCTGGAGAATCAGATTCAACACGTGAGCCATACAAGGCCCGTGTGTCACATTGCCCTGACGAAGGGCCGCAGACAGGTTTGCATCATTGCCGCACACGGCTGTTAAGTCACCAACCTAGTCCACTCAATCAATTTGTACTCCGGTCGCCAGGTGACAACGTGTTCCTTTCGTGCATAGTGCTGATGATGGGAAAGGAGTCGATGCCAGCGGCGCAGGTGGACGCAGGTTATGCTCACCCACTGGGCTGCGTTACCTTGACAGATGCAGAACCACAGGCTGAATGGAGGTGGTGGGTATCTCACAGATGAAGTACCATCATTCAGCTACAACCAATGGGAATACACCACACCCTTTTTTAGGCCCCTCCTGTCTGCAGACCACTGCCAGACAAAGCTATGAACCTCTTGTTACTGTTACCCCCAGTTCAGTTTTATGATTTTGTGTGCTTGTTACCTGACTACTTTTCCTGCTTGCTGTTTATGTACCTCGTTGGCCGATCCGCATTTCACCTCTGCTTGTTTTCTGATTAAGTCCTGGCCATCCCATTCTGTTCCTCTTCCTCAATTAATGTTTTGACCCTGCATGACTACTATTCTCTGGAACTGAAGCCTTCCACAGGTATTGATCAACGTGGGCCCTGTGTAATTCCAAATCACTGGATAGGGGTTAAAGGGTTTCAGGGTTCTGGGTGTCCAGCTTGGTGAGTGGCTTCCCTCTAGCCTATCCTTTACAGCCCATCTGAGTGTCGATCCAGGCAGGCGTTACACCGTGCCCTCTGCAGAAGGCCATGTAGGCCGGGATAGTGTTTTAAAAATTGCTGGACAACCAGGTTCAACACGTGAGCCATACAAGACACGTGTGTCACATTGCCCTGAAGAAGGGTCGCAGACTGGTTTGCATCATTGTCGCACCTGGCCTTCCCTGGCTGCTGGTTGAGTGGAGACAACCATTGATGAAACTCGGTCTCACTCTCCAGAGCTTACCGTCCACAACTCATCAGCGGTGTGACTCACATTTCCCAGACATTTCTAAGTAAAGAGTCGACCGCATCATGCTGTTGAGCTCTGCTGCCAGCATAGTAAGGAGGTGTGTGGGATTCCTTGGGCGCAGTTACAAGGAAGGGTGGCCTGACCACACAGGGTTTGGGCCGAAGTGGAGGACCCACACGAGGTTGAGGAGGCAGAAACAGTGGAGGAACTTGTACATACAGAGGAAGGATTGACACACAACTCGTGGGGACGGCAAGACTTGTACAGCAAACCCTTCTCCATCTCTCACCATAGTTACCCAGTGCCCAGTCAGCAACATGTAACTCCCCTGTCCATGCTTACTGGTCCAAGTATCTGTGGTGAAATGCACCCTGTCACACACAGAGTTTTTCAAGGAATCGGTGATGTTGTGTGCGACCTGCTGTGGTAGCGCGAGCACGCCTTTCTTGGAGAAGGAGTGACGACTGGCCATCGGCTCTTGGGGCACTGCAATGGGCATAAGGTCTCAAAAATACTCGGTCTCAAAAGGGTGTAAAGGCAGCCTTTCTGTAGCCAACAAGTTGCAGATGCTGAAACTCAACCTCTTAGGCATGTCATGCCCTTCGAAAATCATGTAAAACACAGCGAGGGGACTCCAACCACAGTCTCCCTCATTTCCACTAATTGGGCCACACACACCCCACTTGACTGGCATCAGTTGACCCCCCTTTTCAAAATGAAAAAGATGCTTTGCATGAAGCACTCTCAAAAATACTCATGCCTTTCACCTCCCCTGGATGACCCAGGGGAAGAAAAGTCCTCTGAGAGCCATGACTTGTTCATCTTGGTTCTTTTAGAAACACAGCGAGGGGACTCCAACCACAGTCTCCCTCGTTGCCACTAATTGGGCCACACACACCCCACTTGACTGGCATCAGTTGATCCCCCTTTTCAAAATGAAAAAGATGCTTTGCATGAAGCACTCTCAAAAATACGTGTGCCTTTCACCTCCCCTGGATGACCCAGGGGAAGAAAAGTCCTCTGAGAGCCATGACTGTTCATCTTGGTTCTTTTTTCAAAAGCGAGGGGACTCCAACCACAGTCTCCCTCGTTTCCACTAATTGGGCCACACACACCCCACTTGACTGGCATCAGTTGACCCCCCTTTTCAAAATGACAAAGATGCTTTGCATGAAGCACTCTCAAAAATACGCATGCCTTTCACCTCCCCTGGATGACCCAGGGGAAGAAAAGTCCTCTGAGAGCCATGACTTGTTCATCTTGGTTCTTTTTTCAAAAAGCGAGGGGACTCCAACCACAGTCTCCCTCGTTTCCACTAATTGGGCCACACACACCCCACTTGACTGGCATCAGTTGACCCCCCTTTTCAAAATGAAAAAGATGCTTTGCATGAAGCACTCTCAAAAATGCGCATGCCTTTCACCTCCCCTGGATGACCCAGGGGAAGAAAAGTCCTCTGAGAGCCATGACTTGTTCATCTTGGTTCTTTTAGAAACACAGCGAGGGGACTCCAACCACAGTCTCCCTCGTTGCCACTAATTGGGCCACACACACCCCACTTGACTGGCATCAGTTGATCCCCCTTTTCAAAATGAAAAAGATGCTTTGCATGAAGCACTCTCAAAAATACGCGTGCCTTTCACGTCCCCTGGATGACCCAGGGGAAGAAAAGTCCTCTGAGAGCCATGTTCACATTGTCAGTGGACAGACGCGTGTGCTTATCTGCCAGCAGACCCCAGCAGCACTGAAGAAAGGTTCCGAGAGAACGCTGGTTGCAGGACACGACAAGATCCCCAAGGCGTACGTGGCAAGCTCAGGCAATTTATCCAGATTGGAAGCCTAAAATTAGCAGGGCTCAAGTTGCACAGTAATGGCATCGATGTTTCCTTTCATATACTCATATAGCTGTGTCTCCTCCTCTTTTTCCTTGTCCAGCTCTTTTGTTTTCGCATGAGTATATGTCCTTGTCACTTTCCCATGTGTTTGTGTTGTGTTGAGAGTTATTTGTCACCTTTTGGACACCTTTGAGGGTGTTTTCTAGGTGTTTTTCTGTGTTTGTGATTGCCTGCCATTGTTTTCTATGCGGTTCGAGTTCGGTTCGTCGAACATTCGACGAACCAAACTCGAACGAGACCTCCGTTCGGCGAACTGAACTCGAGCCGAACCGGGACCGGTTCGCTCATCTCTACTCACTAGACTTCTGTATTGGTCCTAATACTGCTCCATACAAAATGACCCATAATACTGCCATTTGCCTGAGACGTAATATTCTATACATTTTTTAAGGGTTAGTCATACATGGATATGGTTGGATGGAGATTGCAAAAACAAGAAACTTTAAAATTGTTATTAAATATTTTTTGCGGTTCTGCTGATAACAGGAAAAGTTATCTATGTTTATTGTTTATAGCTTGTTACCAAGGCTAACCGACCACTGTCACTTTCTACAGTCAAGGAGATAATTATATGATCAATTGCTGATTTTGTAAGTTTGTCCACTGACAAAGACATGAACAGTCTATAATTTTAAGGGTAGGTAATTATAACAGTGAGAGATGGAATATCAAAATCCAGGAAACCACATTGTATAAATTATATAAATTTATTTGCATTTTGAAGAGAGATATAAGTATTTGATCCCTCTGGCAAACAAGATTTAATACTTGGTGGCAAAACCCTTGTTGGCAAGCACAGCCATCAGATGTTTTTTGTAGTTGATGATTAGGTCACCAATATTTAAGAAGTTTCCTCAAGAGAAGGGTTAGAAGGGGACACCGAGACAGGTGACAACTGTGGTGCAGTTACAAAATATAAAAGGTGGGGCCAGTAGCGAGAAGGTGGAGTTGGAGCCAAGATTAGCATGGGAGCAGACATGCCGCTGCAGGGCAGCTCTGTGTCATCTGTCTAGGAATAATCTGGAAGAGTACTAAGCCCAGAGAAACTCGAAGACCAAATATTGTCTCTAGTGGCACCCAATGACTGAAAACCATTGCCAGAGGATCTTGAAGACCGAATACAATCACCAGAGGAACCTGAAGACCGAATACCATTCCTAGAGGAACCCAAAGGCCGAATATAGTCATCAGAGGAACCCAAAGACCGAATTCCATTGACAGAGGAACCCAAAAGCCAAATATTGTCATTAGAGGAACCCGAAGACTGAACACTGTATATCGTTAACAGAAGAGAATCAGATTACGTGGTCAAATAGCGAAGATTGAACATTGAGAACTAGAGACTGAGAAACGAAAATTTGTTCCAGAGCTGCATTCAAGTGAGTTGGGCCGTTACTTCCCACTTTTACATACAGTACTGAGAGATAATAGTTGATTACTAAAGTTAACTGTCGGTGTAGTCTACTGTAATATAACTGCGCCACGTTTAGTGAACCACTACCATATATAGGTCTATGAATGTCAAAGTTTTCCTTGTTTAATTACATATTGTAACTATAAGTAAGGGTGACACTGTCACTCCCCTGACAGAAGGATTGGGTTATTGTTAAGACTATCTGTTTGTAATAACCTTTAGTGATTGCACATACCTGATCAGTTGAGTCTAACTGTGAAATGTTCTAACTGGAATTTGATTTTTTTTTTGCCTTAAACTTCTGCATTGCACTTTGCTTATCCATCCCTTCTTCATCTCCCTGTTCCACCTAATAAAAATCTGTTGTTTTCGTCACAACTGAATCATCCTTGCTGTGTGTTGCATATCCGGCCTAAGTCTTAAGGGTACTTTACACGCTGCGATATCGGTACCGATATCGCTAGCGAGCGTACCCGCCCCCGTCGGTTGTGCGTCACGGGCAAATCGCTGCCCGTGGCACACAACATCGCTAACACCCATCACACGGACTTACCGTCCCTGTGATGTCGCTCTGGCCGGCGATCCGCCTCCTCTCTAAGGGGGCGGTTCGTGCGGAGTCACAGTGATGTCACACAGCAGCCGTTTAATAGCAGAGGAGGGGCGGAGATGAGTGGCCGGAACATCCCGCCCACCTCCTTCCTTCTGCATTGCCGGTGGACACAGGTAAGGAGATGTTCGTCGTTCCTGCAGTGTCGCACACAGCGATGTGTGCTGCCGCAGGAACGATGAACAACATCGTACCTGCAGCAGCAACGATATTAAGGAAATGAACGACATGGGAACGAGCAACGATTTTTCACGTTTTTGCGCTCGTTGATCGTCGCTCATTGGTGTCACATGCTGCGATGTTGCTAACGGCGCCGGATGTGCGTCACTAACGATGTGACCCCGAAGATATATCGTTGGTGATGTCGCAGCAGAAATCGGGAGGCTGGTGAACAGTGCGCTCCAGAAGAAAAAAATCAAGAATAACCCTTTGAGGCTTGCATTTGGTTTATTATTGTGATAGAGAGCTATCTGGCAATTATGTTTACACACAGATTAGTTTCTTCACCTGAATGTGCCTCTATAACTACACACAGAATGTGAGTTTGAAACTTAAAACGTCAGCAGCTTTGAAATGTCATCAGGTTTCAGCCGTGCCCCAGGCTTTGTTCTGGGTAGGAATCTAATAATGGAGTTTCTGAGTGCAATATTTGATACTGAATAGGGCAAAGATAATATTACTGTGAATGACAGTGTTTTCTTTTTAAACATTCAATCTATGTGTATCATGGGAACTAAACTTTGGTAGCGGGCAGCAGGGGGTTAATTTTATAATCTTGAAGGAAAGGATGAAAATTAAAGTGAAACCTTATTCCTACATAAGAATTGTTCTGTTCTTACATTTTTATAGTGATCGTAGCTCTTATTTTGTTTTTCAGAGGCATTCGCTGGTTGAAGTCTGGGCTTGAACTGAAAGACAAAAATTTTCTACTGTGCGTAAAACACAACTCACCTGTAGACTGAGGTCTAAAACTACAGAGGTTTTCATCCTATATAGAATTCATATTTTCTTTATTGACTAGTTGACTGAACCATGAACTAAAATTTTGAGAAAATGTTTCACAATATTTAATTTAGTTCCATAATTTTTAGAGGACAGACAAATTTCATAGGAAAAATCCTTAAAGAGGTAGTCCATAGCCAAATTCATTTTCATGCAAACATCTAAATCCTTATCTATTTAGTGCTGTAATCTAAACTAATTTCTAATATACTTGCAGTAAAAATTCCCTACCATTACCTAACTACACTAACTGCTATTGCATTTTTTTCCTACTTTCTCTCTGATGACGCTTCATTTCAGAATACCACTGCATGCTGGGATACAAACAAACAAAGCATCATCAGGGTGCAGAAGCTGCGGTCACTGCACAGCTTCTGCCTCCTCCCTGAAATGAAGTGTCATCAGTTACACTCGTTTTCAGTTGCTGCATTAGGCGCTACACTGTGAGATCAACACAATAAGGGGTACTTTGCACACTACGACATCGCAGGTGCGATGTCGGTGGTGTCAAATTGAAAGTGACGCACATCCGGCATCGCAGGCGACATCGTAGTGTGTAAAGCCTAGATGATATGATTAACAAGCGCAAAAGCGTCGTAATTGTATCATCGGTGTAGCGTCGACGTAATCCATAATTATGCTGACGCGATGGTCCGATGTTGTTCCTCGCTCCAGCAGCAGCACACATCGCTGTGTGTGAAGGCGCAGAAGCGAGGAACATCTCCTACCAGCATCACCGCGGCTCCCGTAGGATATGCGGAAGGGAGAAGGTGGGCGGGATGTTTACATCCCGCTCATCTCTGCCCCTCCGCTCCTATTGGCCACCTGCCGTGTGACATCGCAGTGACGCCGTACGACCCACCCCCTTAATAAGGAGGCGGGTTGCCGGCCAGAGCAACATCCCAGGACAGGTGTGTCCATGTGAAGCTGCCGTAGCGATAATGTTCGCTACGGCAGCTATCACACGGAGGCGACGGACTATCGTGCTCGGCATCGCAGCATCGGCTTGTGATGTCGCAGCGTGCAAAGTACTCCTAACAGTGCACTTTTTGTTACTTGCTCAGATCAATAGTAATGAATAGGTAGGCAAGCAGAGCAGCCCGCGCAAGTGATGTCACTGGTCTTTTCATGCTTGGTATTCTGTTAATGCGCACTGACAACACACCCTACTCTATTGCTGCCCCGCTAATGTTGATCTGAGCCGGCAACAGAGTGTGCTGTCATTGTGCACATATTACAGCGCCCAGTGGCCAGGGAGTAGCCCAGCCCCTGAAAATAAGCGTCACTGATGACACTTCATTTCTGGGAGGGAGCAGAGGCTGTAGCATTGATCACAGCTTCAGCTCCTAATGACGCCTCATTTGCGTATTATCTCCATAGACTGTGCAGGGGACGCAGGACGCATGCAGTTATGCTGCGCTACAAAGCGCAGCGTAACTGCATGTATTTACGCAACGTGCGCACATAGCCTTACACCATTTTTTTTTATTTAAAGAAAAAACAAAATGTAGTTTTCCATATATATATATATATATATATATATACAGTTAGGTCCAGAAATATTTGGACAGTGACACAATTTTCACGAGTTGGGCTCTGCATGCCACCACATTGGATTTGAAATGAAATCTCTACAACAGAATTCAAGTGCAGATTGTAACGTTTAATTTAAAGGTTTGAACAAAAATATCTGATAGAAATTGTAGGAATTGTACACATTTCTGTACAAACACTCCACATTTTAGGAGGTCAAAAGTAATTGGACAAATAAACCAAACCCAAACAAAATATTTTTATTTTCAATATTTTGTTGCGAATCCTTTGGAGGCAATCACTGCCTTAAGTCTGGAACCCATGGACATCACCAAACGCTGGGTTTCCTCCTTCTTAATGCTTTGCCAGGCCTTTACAGCCACAGCCTTCAGGTCTTGCTTGTTTGTGGGTCTTTCCGTCTTAAGTCTGGATTTGAGCAAGTGAAATGCATGCTCAATTGGGTTAAGATCTGGTGATTGACTTGGCCATTGCAGAATGTTCCCCTATTTTGCACGCATGAACTCCTGGGTAGCTTTGGCTGTATGCTTAGGGTCATTGTCCATCTGTACTATGAAGCGCCGTCCGATCAACTTTGCGGCATTTGGCTGAATCTGGGCTGAAAGTATATCCCGGTACACTTCAGAATTCATCCGGCTACTCTTGTCTGCTGTTATGTCATCAATAAACACAAGTGACCCAGTGCCATTGAAAGCCATGCATGCCCATGCCATCACGTTGCCTCCACCATGTTTTACAGAGGATGTGGTGTGCCTTGGATCATGTGCCGTTCACTTTTTTCTTCCCATCATTCTGGTACAGGTTGATCTTTGTCTCATCTGTCCATAGAATACTTTTCCAGAACTGAGCTGGCTTCATGAGGTGTTTTTCAGCAAATTTAACTCTGGCCTGTCTATTTTTGGAATTGATGAATGGTTTGCATCTAGATGTGAACCCTTTGTATTTACTTTCATGGAGTCTTCTCTTTACTGTTGACTTAGAGACAGATACACCTACTTCACTGAGAGTGTTCTGGACTTCAGTTGATGTTGTGAACGTTTTCTTCTTCACCAAAGAAAGTATGCGGCGATCATCCACCACAGTTGTCATCCGTGGACGCCCAGGCCTTTTTGAGTTCCCAAGCTCACCAGTCAATTCCTTTTTTCTCAGAATGTACCCGACTGTTGATTTTGCTACTCCAAGCATGTCTGCTATCTCTCTGATGGATTTTTTCTTTTTTTTCAGCCTCAGGATGTTCTGCTTCACCTCAATTGAGAGTTCCTTAGACCGCATGTTGTCTGGTCACAGCAACAGCTTCCAAATGCAAAACCACACACCTGTAATCAACCCCAGACCTTTTAACTACTTCATTGATTACAGGTTAACGAGGGAGACGCCTTCAGAGTTAATTGCAGCCCTTAGAGTCCCTTGTCCAATTACTTTTGGTCCCTTGAAAAAGAGGAGGCTATGCATTACAGAGCTATGATTCCTAAACCCTTTCTCCGATTTGGATGTGAAAACTCTCATATTGCAGCTGGGAGTGTGCACTTTCAGCCCATATTATATATTTAATTGTATTTCTAAACATGTTTTTGTAAACAGCTAAAATAACAAAACTTGTGTCACTGTCCAAATATTTCTGGACCTAACTGTATATATATATATATATAGTTGAAATCTACAATCACATTCAATACCATTCATTGTTTAGTGTGCTTCTCTGAAATGTTTTAAATATCCTACATAATTTGCAAGGGTGTGATGTTTGTCTTGCCGGAATGGAACAATATATCTAGAGTTTCTTTAGAGGTGATGGAATATTTATTCTGTTTGTCACATAAGCATCGGAATGATGGTTGTGATAACTTATACATGTAAAGATGCATTTGTGGCGCCCCTGACCTGGTCAGGCACCACTGAGTACTGCACCCATGCTGGGGACAGTACAATACAGGTAATCCAGAAGGCTGACCGGGGTGTGGTACACAGGCGCATAGTGATCAGGTCTCACACATGTACCCATGAGAGGACCCCTGGGGATCCCAGGAGGGGGAAAAGCCTTCACCTTCACTGGAATAGTGGAGGGGGCCAAAAGCCTCCATCTCCTCTCAAGGGGTGTGGTAAGAGAGTCTGGTGGCTAGGTGGCGTAGGCAGGCACAAAAGGGAAAAGAGAAGGAGGAGTAAACAGTCTAGAGTCTGCAGCAGAGTGTGGAGGAGTGAGGAGCAGGAAAGTGAAGCTCTGACAGGAGCAGCAGTGAAGGTCCCAGATGTGAGCCGGTTCAGAGCAGAGTCCAGGGAGCTCTGAGGAGAGCTGACCCCTTCCCCTGGGCTGCTGTAGTCTGACAGCGTCCGCGCAGTGGCTACCGACGGGGGAGAACGGTCAACTAGGAGTGCTACCCGAAACCCATCTCAGCTAGAGAGAAGAGCACGGAGTGGGAAGTAAGGAGACTGCTGGAGAGTACCAGGCCCAAACGGGCGGCAGATCCCGAAGCGGAGATAGATCCAGCTTTCTTTTGCTAAACCTGCCGGTGTGGGGCTCTCAAAGCCCACGCCACAACACCACAAAAGCCGCAGCCACGTAGCCACAGTTAGGGCCCATAGGTCACAGGAGGCAAGCAGCTGGAGTGAGCTGGTCCAGGCCACAAGCAAACGGCAAACGAAGGGGAGTGAGGCTTCAGCAACTTCCCTGGGTGACCCCCATAGGGACTAAAAGTCGGGGTCACCCCAAACCACCAAGGGCTAAGGAAGGCGAGTTAGTAGTCACCCTCAGAAGTCAGCCTGAAGGATACCTGGTTCCCGCCTCGTTCATCCCAGCTACGCCCGGGTTACTCACCCTGCCACCTGAAGTGAGTAAAAACCCTGAAAGACATCCTGCCTGTGTTGAGTCATTCTGCGCCTTGTGGTACTACGCACCTACACCGGGCCCTGGGGCTTGCCTCACTCTCAGGAGGCTATTCCAACTAACTGCACACACCATCAGCCCCAGGCGACCCTCAACCTGCAGTGGCGGTCCCTACTGGCCGCAATACTGAGAGTGGCGTCACGACAAGAAGAAGATCTCCTACCTGTGACAGATCCAGCCGAGTGGAGTCCCTGAAGGTAATGCACCGACACAACACCTGTGGGGCTTCACATCTGGCGTCACGAACAGGATAAGGACTAGACCTGTTCAGACAGGTGACCATGTGCCTGGGCGGTCCGCTTGAAAAATTGGAAGCGCCGCCATATTGCCACCATGAAAAGCGCGCTGAAAAACAACAGCAGCCCGCGCTGGAAGAAGTTACCGCCCACGAAGAGGTGTGGCTACCCAGAGATCCCCTGCAGAGTTCTGACCTTGCCAGCTATGAGAGTGGAAGCGTCCAGAGACGTCGGGACAGAAAGGGAGCCAGAAGCCTGCTGCTGGGAGAGGAGCTGCTGAAAGAGGCAGAGCAGAAACTGAACAGCTTGCTATCAGAGGCAACGGCGAGTCCACAGCTGGAGAGTCGTGCAGAAGAGGGCGCAGAAGAAATGGCGTCTGACCGCAGAAATCCAGAACCGGGCTCCGCTGCCTGGTGGTATCGGGAGCTGGCCCAGTTCTGCGACCGACTGGAGACCCGGGTTGTGGAGCAGATCCGGGAAGAACGGATGGAAATGCTGGAGATGACCGCGGCGGTTCGGGCCTATGAAAGGAGAACCGCGCGCCGAGTGCCAGACAGGGCGGTGACGACTCAGACCCCGATGCTGCTACCGATGGGTGAGTCCAGTGTTGCCCCTGCCGGCCCGGATGCCCCGACCCCTGCTGCCACGCCCGCGGTCCCTGAAGAGGCGCCCGGTGTGGCGACGCTGAGCCAGGCCGCAGCCATGCCAGGTGCGGCCCGCCAAGCCCAGCCCGCCGCAGCGATGCCCTGCTCGGCCCGCAAAGAACCGGCTGCCACCGCGACCCTCATCCGCGCCGCAGGCGTAACGCTGACCCAGGCCGCCGCCCTGCTAGGCCCGGCCCGCCAAGACCCCACCGCCGCAGCAACGCTCGTCCGCGCCGCAAGTGAGGTGCTGAACCAGGCCGCAGCCACGCCAGGCGCGGCCCGCCAAGCCCAGACTGCTGCAGCGACGTCCAGCCCAGCCTGCACAGAGCCCCCTGCAACAGCGACACAGATCCAGGCCGCCGCCAGCCAGGGCGCGGCCCGCCAAGACCAGGCCGCCGCCATCCAGGGCGCGGCCCGCCAAGACCAGGCCGCCGCCAGCCAGGGCGCGGCCCGCCAAGACCAGGCCGCCGCCATGCCAGGCGCGGCCCGCCAAGAAGAGATTACCTCATCATTTACCCCGGCCTGCAAGGCCAGAGCAGACACCGCTCCCCAGTCCAGAGAGGTCCCTGCTAGGAAGACCCTGATAGGGGAGGACCCCGAATACTGGAAGCTGAAGGCTGACCTAGAGGCCCAGTTCCCGCAAGAGATGGTGGATCGGTATCTGCTCCCTCCGCATACCCCCAAGGAGATTCAGGCAACCCCTGCAGCCGCGCCAGAGAGTCCACCGCCCAGACCAGCTGAAGAAAGCCCATCCCCAGCACTGCCACCAAAGGAGTGCCAAGAAGAACTAAGGGGGAGAGGAGGCCAGGCAGCTGAGGAGCTGACTCCGGAGCCACCGGCAGTGGAGCAATACTCAGAGCCGGAGATGTTACCCTATTCCCGTTGGGATGAGGAGGACTTGACACCGTCTGCTGATGAAGACCAGCCCAGAAACCTCACCTGGGGCCCTGCAGGCATTGAGGTAACAGCCCAGCAGAACCCAGCCCGCAAGACAAGGCGTCGCAACAGAACAACGCTGTCCCCTGCACCACAGTCTCCAGAGCAGAGAGAAGTCACAGCCAGAGACCTACAGGAGAAAAGGTTACTGAGAAGGTCCAAAGCCCAGGTTAGAGGACCCCTTTGCAGAGGAGTTGTGGAGGACTTTAACTTGAAAAGCGGATATGGCTTTATTGTAGCCCCTGGTATCAAAGAAGGGATATTTGTCAACAGAAGAGATGTGAGCGCTCATCTGCCTAGAGGACACCCTGGCAGAAACCTAAAGATGGGGGATTCAGTACAGTTTACCATGCATCAAGGCGAAAGAGGACTGTACGCGCTTGACGTAGCACTATGCACCAGCAAACCTTACAGCCACCCCATGCTACAAGAAAGAAAAGACAGAGATAAAGACACAGATGAAGATCAAGAGAGAAAAGACAAGGAACCTACAGATGAAACTACCTCAGACGACGACAAAGAGCAAGAAAGCAGCAGGTGCCGCAGCCCAACAGGCCAAAGCCCTGGTATGGAGGAGTAAAGTAAAGTAAAGTAAAGTAAAGAAAGAAGTTACCAGTTAAAGTTTTGAAAAAGTTTGTTTTGCAACGTTCTCAAGTTCAAGTAATGTGCCCACAAAAACTATTGTGAGAAAACCATAAACCTTAAGGCTATGAACTGGCTATAGCCACAAACTCTCGCAGTGTAAATAGTTACACCAGAGGGCACCACCACCACCAGAGTCAGCCTGTTTAGGGGCTTGGCTCGTCTGCAACCAGGAGGAGTCCGTCCGTATATAGGGCCTTGGCTTACCTGCAACCAGAGAGCATGCCTGTTTATGGGGCCTGGCTCTCCACCACAAAGAGGGTACCTGGTCAGCACCAACTGTGGAGGCCGCCTCTGCATCCTGCCAGAAGAGGCTGAAGGCGCGGATCCACCAGGCCAGGTATACCCTGAAACCACCAGCCCATGTAAGCCGCCTCTACATCCTGCCAGAAGTAGCTGAAGCCGCGGCCAACGTGAGAGGGTTTTGGGTGGGTTAACGGACTTGTGGGTGGAGGGTGGTGATGTATGGTACCTGGTGCTTTTAAAAATGTTTTACATGTTTTAATGTTTTATGCATTTTAAAATGTTGTCTTGCAGCCCGAGGACGTGCTGGTGATAACTAAGGGGGAATGTGGCGCCCCTGACCTGGTCAGGCACCACTGAGTACTGCACCCATGCTGGGGACAGTACAATACAGGTAATCCAGAAGACTGACCGGGGTGTGGTACACAGGCGCATAGTGATCAGGTCTCACACATGTACCCATGAGAGGACCCCTGGGGATCCCAGGAGGGGGAATAGCCTTCACCTTCACTGGAATAGTGGAGGGGGCCAAAAGCCTCCATCTCCTCTCAAGGGGTGTGGTAAGAGAGTCTGGTTGCTAGGTGGCGTAGGCAGGCACAAAAGGGAAAAGAGAAGGAGGAGTAAACAGTCTAGAGTCTGCAGCAGAGTGTGGAGGAGTGAGGAGCAGGAAAGTGAAGCTCTGACAGGAGCAGCAGTGAAGGTCCCAGATGTGAGCCGGTTCAGAGCAGAGTCCAGGGAGCTCTGAGGAGAGCTGACCCCTTCCCCTGGGCTGCTGTAGTCTGACAGCGTCCGCGCAGTGGCTACCGACGGGGGAGAACGGTCAACTAGGAGTGCTACCCGAAACCCATCTCAGCTAGAGAGAAGAGCACGGAGTGGGAAGTAAGGAGACTGCTGGAGAGTACCAGGCCCAAACGGGCGGCAGATCCCGAAGCGGAGATAGATCCAGCTTTCTTTTGCTAAACCTGCCGGTGTGGGGCTCTCAAAGCCCACGCCACAACACCACAAAAGCCGCAGCCACGTAGCCACAGTTAGGGCCCATAGGTCACAGGAGGCAAGCAGCTGGAGTGAGCTGGTCCAGGCCACAAGCAAACGGCAAACGAAGGGGAGTGAGGCTTCAGCAACTTCCCTGGGTGACCCCCATAGGGACTAAAAGTCGGGGTCACCCCAAACCACCAAGGGCTAAGGAAGGCGAGTTAGTAGTCACCCTCAGAAGTCAGCCTGAAGGATACCTGGTTCCCGCCTGGTTCATCCCAGCTACGCCCGGGTTACTCACCCTGCCACCTGAAGTGAGTAAAAACCCTGAAAGACATCCTGCCTGTGTTGAGTCATTCTGCGCCTTGTGGTACTACGCACCTACACCGGGCCCTGGGGCTTGCCTCACTCTCAGGAGGCTATTCCAACTAACTGCACACACCATCAGCCCCAGGCGACCCTCAACCTGCAGTGGCGGTCCCTACTGGCCGCAATACTGAGAGTGGCGTCACGACAAGAAGAAGATCTCCTACCTGTGACAGATCCAGCCGAGTGGAGTCCCTGAAGGTAATGCACCGACACAACACCTGTGGGGCTTCACACATTCACACACCTGTGTTTCATGGTCAGTGCATGGATATCAATGTCTGGACTTGACTGCAGGTCTCATGATCCAAACTAACAACCTAGGTATATACTGCTGTATAATTGGATGGGGTCATGTGGACCGAACTCAGACTATTTGGTGGCACTTGCAACAATGATGGGTGGCACATGATCTTTGCATTCAGCTGGCCAGTGTCTATGACAGACAGCTATTGTGGCCAATTAGAGCTTGATTAACCAGCTAATCAGTGGAACAAGTCAGTAGACTAATCTCAGGATGGCATATCAACTGGCTTGGAAGCTGCTTTATCTTCGATGTATGCTAGACACTGCAAATTATTGTAGTTTGCTATATACCTGGTGTGACATTCTGTTTTGTTTTTTTTTAGTTTTTCGAATTACAGTAGTAATTTGTTCTTAAGTACTCTGAAATAATAATGAACACCCATTCTCACTTGACTCCAGGCTGTTTAATCCTTTTTTGTCTGTGAACTCTGCCTCAAATTCTGCACTCTGAGCCTAACCCTGGATTCCGATTTTGTTCTTGTTAGTTCCTCTCTGGTTTTCACTGTGGCTAGTTTTGTCTTTCCTCAACTTGCTCCACCAGTTAGCAATTACTCTGCAAAACTAACCTATGCAGCGAATGACTCTTGGAATGACCCTTCTCTTCGGAGTCAGTTCTGCCAGGGACTGTCAGATTAAAGACAAAATGATTTACAATTCCTGTCCATAGTGTTTGGAGGAAACCATGACCCTTGCTATTTGTCTCAACAGGCATCTGCGAGATAGATTCAAGGGTATTTTGGTAGAACCTTCTTCAACAATTGAAACTAGTGAACCTATGACAATTGGGTCTTACCGGGAGGTTACTTAACACGGAGTTCCAACTTGTTTTTTACTTGTACTGTGGTTGTTCTGGTCATGTTATGGTTCATTGTTTCATGTACATTCATGAATTTCAAAAAGAGAAAAAGAAAAACCTGAAGTGTGAAGATGCTGGTTCTAAAGGGTGCTTTACACGCTATAACATCGCTACCGATATATCGTCGGGGTCACGTCGTTAGTGACGCACATCCGGTGCCGGTAGCGACATCGCAACGTGTTACACCAAGGAACGACGATCAACGATCGCAAAATCATTCAAAAACGGTGATCGTTGACACGTCGCTCCTTTCCTTAATATCGCTGCAGCCACAGGTACAATGTTGTTTGTTCTTCCTGCAGTATTACACATCGCTATGTGTGACACCGCAGGAACGACGAACATCTCCTTACCTGCGTCCACTGGCAATGCGGAAGGAAGGAGGTGGGCGGCATGTTACGTTCCGCTCATTTCCGCCCCTCCGCTTCTATTTGCAGGCCGCT
This sequence comes from Anomaloglossus baeobatrachus, assembly GCF_048569485.1. Classification (NCBI taxonomy): domain Eukaryota; kingdom Metazoa; phylum Chordata; class Amphibia; order Anura; family Aromobatidae; genus Anomaloglossus; species Anomaloglossus baeobatrachus. The sequence continues at coordinate 223,703,026 of NC_134359.1, read as the reverse complement.
TAGTGACGCCGCAGTGACATCGCTATGACCCCGAACGCATCTCCCCCTTGAGGGAGGGATTGTTCGTTGGTCACAGCAAAGTCGCTGACCAGGTATGTGCGTGTGACGCTACCGTAGCGATAATGTTCGCTAAGGCAGTGAGCACAAAATGTCGCACGAACGACGGAGGCGGGTGCTGTCGCGCTTGACATCGCTAGCAATCGCTAGCAATGTCGCAGTGTGTAAAGCACCCTTAAGAGTTTGAGATTAGCTCTGGTACAAGCATCAGGGGATTTTTTTTTACAGCTGTCCTTAAAGACTAAAACAGGTTTTGTTTTTATACCTAATCTATTATTTAATCTTATTGATTGTGACTTCACTACTAACAGTAGGTATAATGTCTATAATTTCAATCATCTCATTCAAGTTTCAGTAATTGATAATTCTCTTTTTTCTGAAAGACACATAACCTTGAAGGTCAAGGATGTATGTATGAAGGTAGGGGTATTAAACACTGAATTCATTACATTCATAGTGTTTCCTTCTTTAGCTGAAAAAATAGTGTTAAGGGTTCTTTACACGCTGCGATATCGGTACCGATATCGCTAACGAGCATACCCGCCCCGTCGGTTGTGCGACACGGGCAAATCGCTGCCCGTGGCGCACAACATTGCTAACACCCATCACACGGACTTACCTTCCCTGCGACGTCGCTCTGGCCGGCGATCTGCCTCCTTTATAAGGGGGTGGTTCATGCGGCGTCACAGCGATGTCACACGGCAGCCGTAAAATAGCAGAGGAGGGGCGGAGATGAGAGGCCCGAACATGCCGCCCACCTCCTTCCTTCCTCATTGCCGGTGGACACAGGTAAGGAGATGTTCGTCGTTCCTGCGGTGTCACACATAGCAATGTGTGCAGCGGCAGCCGCAGGAACGATGAAGAACATCGTACCTGCAGCAACAACGATATTAAGGAAATGAACGACGTGTCAACGAGCAACGATTTTTCAAGTTTTTGCGCTTGTTGATTGTCGCTCATTGGTGTCACACGCTGCGATGTCGCTAACGGCGCCGGATGTGCGTCACTAACGACGTGACCCTGACAATATATCGTTAGCGATGTCGCAGCGTGTAAATCACCCTTTAGTCTTGCCTTGTCTAGATAAGCACAATCCTACTATCAATTGAGAGACTGTGGAATTTAAGGGTACCGTCTCACTAAACGACATACCAGCGATTCCGACCATGATACGACCTGGTCAGGATCGCTGGTGCATCGCCACATGGTCGCTGGTGAGCTGTCAATGAGGCAGATCTCACCAGAATCCAGCCACCAGCCACCAGCGACTCGTGTAACGATACTGCGCTTGGTAACCAAGGTAAAAATCAGGTAACCAAGCAAAGCGCTTCGCTTAGTTACCCGATATTTACCCTGCTTACCAGCGTATGCTGCTTACACAGAGTCGGTGCTCGTTGATCTCCCGCTGTCAAACACGCCGATGTGTGCTGCACAGCGGAAAACCAATGAGCAAAAAATGAACCAGAACAGTGTGTAACGATCAGCGATTTCACAGCAGGGGCCAGGTCGCTGCTTAGTGTCACACACAGCGAGATCGCTGATGAGGTCACTGGTACGTTACAAAGCCTGTGACTCAGCAGCGATCTCGCTAGCGATCTTGCTATGTGAGAAGTATCCCTAAGTCTTAGGGCCACTCTTGTTTTTCTAGTTTTTTTTTATCTACACCCTTGGCTTCTGAATTTATTTTCTGAGACAGAGTGGGAACTTCACCTACCACATAGCCAATATGATTGCGTTATCGAATTCATGCCAGGTGTGAAGATGCCTGAGTCTTGTTTGTTAAACCTCTCTGTTTCAGAAAGAGAGGCTTTGAAAGAGTATATTCCAAAAAGTCGGGCCATGGGGTGTATACGGCCATTCACTTACACAGTCACCATGGGGTTTTAAATTTGTTACAATAAAAAGGAGGTTTGCATCCATGTTTGCACTTTAGAGAGACTAATAAAATCATGGACCATGATCCGTATTCTTAACCCCTTATACTGGACCTGTTTAATCAATTAATTAGAGCTAAATGGCTTTCTAGACTTGACTTGAGGGGGGCATATAACCTCATAAGTGTTCAAAAAGGTGATGATTGGAAAACCACTTTTAATACGTCTGACAATCATTTTGAAAATCTGGTGATGTTGTTTGAGTTAACCAATGCTCCACCAGTTTTTCAGAGCTTCATAAATTACATTTTTTGCTCTCTGGTGGGTAGATTTTTGGTGATTTATCTGACATATTAATTTACTCATGTTCTCAGGAGGAACACCGGGAGCATGTCCAGCAGGTCCTTCAGATTCTTTGTGACAATCATTTATTTGCTCAGCGGGAGAAATGTCAGTTTGAAGTGCAGCAGGTCCACTTCTTCTTCATCTGGTTTCTGCTTCAGGATTTTAGATGAATCCTGTTAAGGTACAGGCTGTCCTGGATTGGACGCAACCGAGTAACCTTAAAGTCTTGCAGAGATTTCTAGGCTTTTCAAAACATTTCTGGAAATTCATTAAGCACTTTTCAATCATAGCCAAGCCTTTAACTGACATGATAGACTTTTCTTCATGGTCAGCTGAGGTAAAAAAAATCTTTTCTGCCCCTCAAGAAAGACTTTTTTAAAGGCCCTGTTCTCAGGCAATCCAATATTGATCTCCTTTTTGTGGTTGAAGTAGACACTTCTCCTGTGGGGATGAGGGTGGTTTTTCACAAAAAAAGAATGGTTGCTTTCATCCATCTGCCTTTTTATTCTCAGAAATTCTCTCAAATCTAACTATGATATTAGTGATCATGTGCTTTTAGTGGCTAGAAAAGCCTTTGAGGAATCGAGACACGGCTTGGACGGGGCTAAACATAAGGTAACAGTCTTTATTGATGTATTATATATTGATGCTGTCAAATGTCTAAACACCCGAAAGACCTGGTGGGAACTTTTTGTTGCTCGGTTCGGTTTCTTTGACTTGTCATCTAGGATTTGATGCTTTTTTGCCATGAGAATGGTGTATAAATTCCAGCTTCAAATCTGCAACTCTTGGCAAAAAAAATGATGTTTTCTGCCAAGAGACGAATGTCTCATTGAACGCAATGAGTTCACCTAGGCTGAGGTCTCTGAGTTCAATGAGTTCACCTGACGTGAGTTTAGCTGCTGTCACAGGTGGAGTACCGCTGGAACCTCCAGCTGTAACTGCAGGTAAACTCAGTGAAGTCACTGCTCACAGCTGTGGCTCAGTGTCTGCCAAAAGCTACCATGGGTGGTCATGTCTTCTAATGTGCCTTTGCACTGTAACTTCAGTATGTAGAAGAGCAGGGATTATTGTGAGGCCTTGTGTGGATTACGTCGGACCTGGGTGCTGTGGGGTTATAAATGGGAGAAAGAGGGTGTTTTTTTATGTATTTTATTTCAAATAAAAGATTTTTTTGGTGTTTTTGTTCATTTCTTTTCACTTACAGAATTAGTAATTACCCATTACTAATCTATGGCTTAGTGTCAACTGTGAGCTGTCATTAACCCCTTATTTTACCTCGATTGCCACCACACCAGGGCAATCGAGATGAGTCGGGTAAAGTGTCGTAATTGTTGCATCTAATTTATGTGACAATTTGGGCGGCTGCAAGCTGCTTTTTTAAGTTGGGAAGGTCCAATAACCATGGGCCTCCCCAGCCTGAGAATAGTAGCCCCTAGTAGTTGGCTTTATCATGGCTGGGTATCAAAATTAAGGAAACCGCACACCGCTTTTTAAAATTATTTATTAAAATAATATAAAAAAAGCCGCATAGGGTCCCTCTTATTTTGATACACAGCCAAGATAAGCACACGCTGGTGGTTGCAGCCTGTAGCCGTCTGCTTTATCTGCACTGGGTATGAAAATATGGGGAAACCCTATGCAATTTTTATAATGTATTTATTTTTACACCACTATAGGGACGCAGACAGCGTGTGTGATTCCAACCAATTACTACTCTGTTACACAGGGTGGGGGCGCGGTCTGACTGCAACTAATAACAGACGTTGGGACTGACGGTTAGTGGGAGAAGCAGTGAATATGTACAAGTGCTAATGATTGGACTCGGAAGTAGTGTTACAGCTGTGTGGAAGGTCAGTAAGAATAACAATCCTGCTTTGTTCCTTGTTTTATTTCTCTTTCCTTTTCTTGTTTTTTAAATTTCCTCCATTATCTGGGTGGCTGAACCCGTACAGTAACATGGACTTCCCTGAGAAATCCATGTTTGTGGTCCGTGCACGGGAACAAGGTATCTAGTATGGACCCTACAGCCGGGTTCTTCCATAACTATTTGTAAATGCAAAGTCTGTGCAAGGACTTATGTTTCTCATCCGACACAAGCAGGTTTTCTCCTGCTTACTGAGAGTCAGACACAGCAATGGACCCACTTGTCCTTGGACTTTGTCACTGATTTCCATAATTCTGGCAATAATACTGTTGTGTGGGTGGTGGTGGATCATTTCAGCAAGATGATTCATTTGGTCCCTCATCTAAAATTACCTACTACTATGAGGTTAGCTATATTGCTCATTTTTCATATTGTTAAAAAACATTATTTCCGATACAGGAGTCCAATTTTGGCTAGCTTTTGGTGTAGTTTCTGTTCTAGATTGGGTAGCAAATTGTCATTTTGCACAGGGTACCCTCTTGAGACTAATGGATCGACTGAGAGGATGAACCAAGAGATAGAGGTGGATCTGGAGGAGGATCGAGAGTATAAGGTGGATCCAGTCCTCAGATCCAGGCTGGTTATGTGCCTTCTGTAGTGTCTGATCAAGTGTAAGATTTATGAGATTTAGAGATGAGTGGACCTGTGGAAGTTCGTTTCAGCTGGTTCAGCTGGACTTGTAATAAAGTTCGATTTGGGACCCAGACTTGACCTGAACTCCAATGGAAGTCACTAATTGGGCAGTTTGGGTCTCCGCCCACATGCAGCAAGCCATAAACAAAACACTTCTGTGGGAGGGTGGGCGGGGTTTTAACATTTTTTTTTGTGCATACTACATCCAACCACACTATTGTTACCCCAGTGTAAGCCGATCAAACACTGCAAGCGGCTTTCACTGGGCTGAGCAAACGATGCTCGCTGGAGGGGTCAGTAAACATAAAGCAACAGAACTCAAAATCCAAACTATGTTTTTTTATAAAGTCTGTGTTCGGTACGAACAAAAAATACTGAACTTCGGGTTTGCTCATCTCCATTCCTGAGGATAACTCCTGGGTCAATGTGGAGATCCTTCATACTGATAGCTTGATAATAGAATTTCATCAGTTTAATAAGAGGATGGATGTATCTGTGTGATCAGTGACTCCTTAGAGAAGGAGGGGTACTGTCATGGCTCAATTCCACAGCTTGATCTGGTGACCTCTAGTTGTGTGGTTTGTTTACCTCTCTGTTAGATATACCACATTATGAGTTGCATTGGTCCAACCGCTGTTAGTTCTCTTGACGTTCATTTGCCTTGCCTTTCTGTTTTATTTCTACTCAGGTGTGATACAAGTAAAATATATCTTTGTACCGTGTTAGCCAGTAGAGATAAAAAGTCTCTACTCAGGTGTGTTCACTTTCTTGTTTTGTCTGCCCTATCACATCTTGGGAGAGCCATTTATACTCACCATGCACATGCCTCATTGCTGGCTGTATTCCTAGGTTAATGGATGTATGGAGTTCCAACTACCAGGTCAGGATAATCTTGCTGAGTTATCACTTTTTTCTTTTCCCTGCGGTTTGTTTTCCTTCCGGATAGTCAAAAGTTACTGTCAGAAGATAACGCACTAGAGAGATGTTGATAAAAGATGAAGATGCCAGAAGGTAAGTATATGATAGGTGGCCAAGGGCTTAAATTTAAAAAGCCATTACAGGGCTGAATCCTACTCCACTGGAGTGGTGCTTTAAAGGTTGCCTGGCCAGGTGCTGACATGTCATTGATGCAACTGCACAGGAGCCCTGAAGGTAAGGGGACCCATTTCCACCTACAAAGCAGGTATTATGAGCTATTGGATTGCAAAAGGCCCATGCACTGTTCTTGCACATGGGCCCTCATCTGTATGTGTCCATCGCTGTGTCTGGGCATGGGTATTTTATGCCTTCTCTACGGGATAGGTTATCTGCAGCAGATTGGTGGGGGTCTAACACCCAGCACACCCATCGATCTGCTGTTTTTTGCTCTGCCCACAGCAGGATGTAATAAAAGTTTTGAACAGAGCTGTCTATTGAGCCCAGCTCCATTCCGAGTGTATTGGACACTAATGGACGTTGCTCACTACTACAATGCAGCCTCTGTTCTTTTTAATATAACCTGTTCTGCAGTAGCCGGCAACAGCCACTACACTCTGAATGGAGCTGCGCTGTGGTGTGGGCTGATATAGAGCTGAATAATAGAATCATAATTATGAATTAATAGTAATAGTCAATTACTTACATGAAGGTTTATTATACATTGCTGTGGTGCTAAAGACACTCATTTACTAATGTATTTTGTCTGCTAATGTTCCTTTAGTCAAACAGGAAAACGAGTATTACCTATTCCAGCAAAAGCCTCTAGCCAAACTTCTATAGCTGTAGACATTTGACCGCGAAAGCCAAATGTAACAGAGCATAAAAATATTCTTGGCTGTTCCTATTGTTATTTGAATAAGGGTTTGTGTTGTGCAGAGGTTCGCGTCCTTTGAGTCCTGTAAAAATTGAAATTAGAAGTTGTCTGCAATCTGGAGATCACTGCATCCTTGTTTCACCATTGAGTCACCCTTTACTTGTTTTCCAGACAATAGAGACTATGGATTTAAATTCTAATTTTCTGTATCTGGTGAGAATAAGAATAATGTTAACTTAAATTTATATTTATATTTGTGGCAAAGTTTGTTCCTTCTATTCAGACAAACCCTCTTCTGCTTTACATGTAAGTCCGGGGTCTGATACATCCTGGGACTACACTGTGTATGGGCCCTTGCCTTCGAAACAATTTATAACTGTAGCATGGGAAAGAAGGGCAGTGAGCCCCATAGGGGTGAACGGACCCCATGACGATCGGGAGGGTGCAAGGTTAGGAAGGGGTTAAGTGGTTTATTTGGGATAGGGGATATATGGGCTTATAGGCTTGGTAGAAGAGAGCTGTAGGGGGATTGGAGGGGAGCAGGGAAGGGGTGGGGGTGTTGTGGGAGGTATAAGAGAGGTGGTGTCCTGATTACCTCCCCTTTTGTCGCCGGAAAGTTTGTGTCCCACCCGCCCGCCCTTATATATATATAAAAAAAAAATAGTGCAAAGGTGATGGTTTTAAAAAAAAACAACAAAAAAAAACACATTAAAAAAAAAAGAAAAGAAAATACAAGGTTGATTTGCCAATTTGTTTGTTGTCACAGCGGGGTGATAGGTCCGTCAGAGAGGTTGGGAGTACCGACCGACAGTCAGTTTGTTGGTACGAAGTCGCTCAAGGGGAGTGGCTTCGGATTGGATGGGAACTTGTGGGCGGAGGTCCCGCAGGTTCTGGGTAGGGGTAATTAACGATGGAAGGTTGTTACCCCTCACCTTGAGCCGGGTGGTCACGGCCGAGGTGGTCCTCTGGGCTGGTTGGAGGTTACGGCCGGGGGGTTAGGAATGATGGTTGGCCTCTCGGGCGGATCTATCGGTGGTTTGGTTATACGGGTATATATGTATAAGGTTAAGTTTAACAATTGGGTGGCATGTTGAGCCACGAGTTTTGGTATACATATATACGGTTAAATAAAGCTGTGGCCATTCCTGCAATAAAGTCGTAGTTCTCGTCTTTATTTAGGTAAATATGGTACGAGGGGTGTTTAGCATGGTAACCTGCTTATCCCTTATAGATACGTCATGTGTGGTATCCCTGGAGCACTGTATGACCCAATGATTTAGGCACAATTTGACGCTAAAAACCTTGAGTATTGTAATATGTTGTGGACATAATGGAGAATGGTTTGCCCAGGAAACTCAAGAGATTTAATCCAGCCCTGAGTATAACTTTATTTTTCATTATTTTACCAATTCTATCTTCATTCAGCAATATAAAGAATTCCATTCTGGCCAATGTATAGTGCAAGTGGAAGTAACTTTTTTTTTCTAGTCTACTAGTGTGAAAATAGTCTACCCTTTTGAAAAGTATCAAAAAATATTAAGAGTGATATATTGTATGGACTGTGAGTCAATTTCCACATCTAATGTGATATGTCAATTCTGGGCAACTGCGGGATGGTATTTTTAGGCTGGGGGGCTAATATCTTTGTCTCCTCCCATCCTGATAATACCAGGTAACACCTGTCTGCTTTACAGTGGCTTAAGTAAAAATAGGAAAGGGGTAGGGGAAGCTCACCGTCAATTCAGCAAACCCACAAGTGCACTGACCAGGCTTGGCAACCATATACAGTAAAGCAGGAGAAGGAATGAAAGTCAAGCACCAAATTCCTTACATCAAATACACAGTATTAAAAACATGTGTATACCCATGATGTAGACCCCATGTGTATGTGACGTTTCAATAAAGAAGAAATTATGAATTTTTAAGGAATTTGGTGCTTGACTTTTCTTCCTTTTCCTGCTTTACAGTGGCTGGATGATAAAAATGTTTTTTTCCCCCTCTTTTGATATCCAGCTAGTACAGCTCACAGATGGAAGTTGCATCTTGCAGCTGTTGTTTTACCTACACTGGCTATCAAAATATGGCGGAAGCCTATGTAATTTTTTTAAAATTATTTATTTATTTTTAGACTACTATATAGCAAACTAGCTGCGACCAATCACAGATGTGGACGCAGGGTGGGGGGGGGTGTATAGCAATCTGCAAATAATCACAGACACTGGCAAAGATTGAGGGTGGGGGAAGCAGTGAATATTAATGAACCTTAATTAGCCGGTCCGGAAGACAGTCTGACTGCAGCGTGATCCTCCAGGAAAACATCGGGAAACATGGTATGTATAACTATCACTATCCTGCTCTTACTTCCATTTAGCTTTTATTTGTAGCCCATGTAATTTTGTTTTTTTACAGTGATTTTCCTGGCATGGCTGCGATAGCTCTGGAAGTGCCCACAGCCTAAAAGCTTGCTGACTAGATCCTATGCAACCTTTCAACAAGCTTTTTTTCGGGTGACAAACCCGAATAGGAACCAGACCTACACAGTCAAATGTCTGTGCTAGGGGTTCAGCACCAAACACAAGGTGCTTGATATGGACCCCGAACTTTACAGTTCCGCTTTGTTCATGCCAGCTGCCAATCCAACACAGATGGAAAGACACCACTGCAAGAAGAGGAGCCAAGGAGCAATTTGGAGATTAGGAAAGTGAGTAACATTTGGCTGACCATTAATAATATAAAAAAACCCAAAATATCCTACTTTATAAGTATATTTCAGGTAAAATAAAGAAAGCTTAATCAGCAGTATGACAACCATATTATAGATGCAGGTCACAATGCAGGTAGATGAAGGTGTAACAATGTTTAACCTTCTTTTGCAACTTCGGGTACATACCCCCAAACCACTTTACTCATTCACTCAACTTCCCATCAGGATGGGGGTGTACAATATTGAGAAGCGTATCTTCATGGTGTGATGATTTTGTGTTATTAATTCATTTAAGTGATGTCTGAGGGAATTTAGGAAGAAAAATGATGTTACTTTACTGTCGTGGGCGGAGGAGGGGACGCCGCGCTCTCCCACTGCTGCTCGGGTCCGGCCGCCGCGGCTGCTGCGGCCTGCTGCTGCTCGGTGGCTCGAGCGATGAGCCAGATCCCGGGGACTCTAGCGGCGCTCCTCGCCCGTGAGTGAAAGGGGGTTGTTGGGTGTGGGGATGGTTTATTGTCCGTGACGCCACCCACGGTTGTGGTGATTTATTGGCACCACCGCTGCTCTGTACGGGGATCCCGGGAAGGGTGGTATGGAGCAGCCAGTTGTTGTGTTGCCCCTCCGTGGGTAGGGGTTGGTGATCCCGGGGCCCAGTGATGAGTTGGGAGATGCAGGGCTTGGTGGGCGCAGGGACGCGGGGGCAGCGCGGTGCCTTGCGGCACTGTGGTACTCACTCAGCCTGAGACGTTGACACAGTTTTTCGGTAAACCACACGGCTGGAAAGACGGTTCCCACGAACGGCTGCACTTGCTCTCCCAGTAGGTAACGGTGATGTCCCTTTGACCTGCACCTAGTATTTCTATGTTGGTAGCGATGGGTTCCCACCGGTAACCCGCTCCCCGGCTTGGATATGGGCCAGAGGAGCCCTGCTTTGCCCGCAGACCCTGGCCCCGAGGAACTGGTGCCCTGGCGGTGGCGGTGTTCCTCCTTAATGGTTGGACTTTTGCCTTCAGTCGGGACTTGGTTGTTGGGGGATCGACGTCCCCTTCACTGACGGATTTGGCAAATTATGGCGACTCCTAGCCTTGCCGGGGTCCGAGAGGCCCCTGCCCTGGGGCTGACTGTCCTTCGTATACTGCTCCAGACCGCCGGGCCACTACCCGACCGCGGTCCTTCCAGCAACCTCCGAGCAGTCCCCCTCCAGACAATCACCGCTGTTGCTGACCTTGCTGACACTGTCCTGCACTTAGCCGGACCAACTTCAGGGCTTTCTACGCTCACTTTTACTCTTTTCTTCTTTGCTCCACTACCACTTCACTTTCACTTAGCTCCTCTACCACTTCCTTCTACTTCCACTCCCTTTTCTTATCTGCTGGTTCTCCCCGCCTCCAGAGCTGTGAACTCCTCGGTGGGCGGAGCCAACCACCTGGCCCACCCCCTGGTGTGAACATCAGCCCCTGGAGGAAGGCAACAAGGATTTTAGTAGCTTTGGTGTTCCTAACTGGGATGTAGGGTGTGGTGGTGTGATGACCTTTGACCCCTGGCTTGCCAAGGGCGTCACATTACCATAAATGAAATGTTCACTTTTAATACTTTGTAGAGAATCCTTTGCAGGCAATGACTGCTTGAAATCTGGAAGCCATGGACTCCCCCAATCACAGGGTCTCCTCTTTTGTGATGCTTTGCTGGCCTTTACTGCAGCTAACTTCAGTTGTTGCTTCTTTGTCAGTTTTTCTGCTTTAAGTTTTGTTTTAATTATGGGAAATGCAGCTTGATGTCTGGTTGACATCTGGTGATTGGCATTGCAGAATATTACACTTCTCTGCCTCAAAAAACTCCCAGTATGTTTTCAGTCATTGTCCATCTGTATTGTGAGGCACCATCCAATCAACATTGCTGCATTTGGTTGACTTTGAGCAGAAAGTCTCGCCCTGTACATGTGCCGCCCCCATGCCAGTGTGGCGCCCTGGGCAAGCCAGGTCATCACAGGTACTGCAACAACACACCCCACACCCCGAGATAGGCACACCAGTCACACACAAATCCTTGTTGCCTCCCTCCAGGGGCTGATGTCCACACCAGATGGGGTGGAGCCAGGTGGTTGGCCCCACCCACTAAGGAGTTCACAGTCCTGGAGGCGGGAAAGGAAGTCAGAGCAGAACAGCTAGGGAGAGAGAAAGGGAAGGAGTAGTAGAGGAGCAGACTGACCGTGTGCGGGTACGTGGCCCGGGCACCGAGAGCAAGGTTGGAAGACGGTGGTGGCTGTCTGCAGGAGAGGCCGATGGACACGGAACCGTAGGACCGGGGACTGATGGTGGCCCGCCGGTACCGAACCGGGGAGCGAAGAAAAGCCAGCACAAACCGGCAGGGCCTACGGACCCCGACCAGGCTTGGAGTCACCGTTAAACCGATCAAATCCGTTAGCGATCGGAACCTCCGGGATTTCCTAGCAACAAAGACCCGACTGAAGGCAACCGACCAAACCGAGAAAGGGAAATACAACTACCACCACAGTTAGAATTTCCAGGGCCAGAGCCTGCGAGCAAAAGGGGCTCCTCCAGCCCATATCCAAGCTGGGGAGCGGGTTACCGGTGGGAAGCCATCGGGACCGAAGATACACAACAGGTGCAGGGAAAGGCAGCCACCACCAACCTACCGGGAGTAACCACAGCAGCCGGCTGCGGGACCCGTCCATCCAGCCGTTTGTTTTACCGGAGACTCTGTATCCATTCTTGGCTGAGTGAGTACCACCGTGCCGTCCGGCACCGCGCTGCCCCCGCGACCCTGCACCTCGCCAACCCGGCCTCCCCCGTCACCTCACCGGGCCCCGGGACCACCAAATCTCCGTACCCACGGAGGGGAAAGAAACATCTCAGCTGCTCCCTGTCATCGCTCCCGGGATCCCCGTCCAGAGCAGCGGTGGTGCCCCAACCTCACCACAAACCTTGGGTGGCGTCACGGACGAACTCCCCAAACCCCAAAATCACCCATTTCACTCGGACCCGAGCGCCAGCGAGAGCGCAGCGGCGGCGGCCTCCTCCCCGCCCGCGACACCAGCAGCCGCCGCTACTCGGATCCGGATCTCCTAAGGGGGGTGGCTCGAGGGTCTCCGGACCTGGGGGTCTTGCGGACACGCCGAATAAAAAGGGGGGGACGTAGACGTGGGCAGAGATGGTTGCCCCGGGACCCAGTGACTTTGTGCAGGGTGTAACGACAGCAATGGGGATGTTTAATTACTCACAGTCAATGAATCACACGAGTCTTTGGTAAACCAAAGTGCTAGTGGCCGGCGCCATGGCCGGTTGCATTTGGATCCCCCATCCTAGCTGGTGGTCTCTATCCTTTTCTCTGCACTGCTTTTAGTGTAAGGTGGACTTCCTAGTCTGGAACTCAGGAGTCCGCTCCCGGCTGGATGTGGGCTAAGGAGCCGTGCCCGCAGACACTGGCCCATGGGATCTATGGGCCCTGACGGTGGCCTCCTATCCCTATCGGTGGGCTGTTGTCTTCTATGAGGGACTTTGGGTGGGACAGGACCTATAATCCTGGCCTCAATCGGTTAATTAACCAGGCCGCTAGTTTCCGGTTCTGGCTTCAGGGTCCGAGTGCACCGCTTTGTGCTCCAGTTTCCGGGTCGGTTCCCCGTGTCGCTATCAGCGGACTACAATCCTGTCCCAGTCCAACTCGGTTCTGCCGAGCCGTCTTCCCGTCTCCTGCTGACGGAGACCACCATCTGCCTCCTAGCCAAGGCACCAGGGCTCCTACCCTGGCACCGTTCAACTTGAACTTTCTCTGCTGGAGCTACACTTAGCTCCAGCCCACACTCCTCTCCACTTGAACTACAAACTGAACTAACTCAGACTGCTTGTTTTCCCGCCCCGGGCTGTCTAGAACCCTGGGTGGGCGGGTCCAACTGCTTGGTCCCGCCCACTGTTGTGTCTATCTTTCCTTAAGGGAGGTGACTAGGGTTTCAGGTCGGCTGTGTGTTTCCTAAGTGAGGGAGGGGTGTTGTGCAGGGGCCTATCTGTGACTACCTGGTTTTGCCAGGGTGTCGCATACAATTCAGAATTCATCCAGCTGCTTCGGTCTTCAGTCACATCATCAATAAACACTAGTGACCCAGGGTCATTGGAAACCATGCATGCGCGGCCATCACACTGCCACCACCATGTGTTACAGAGGATGGGCTGTGCTTTGGATAATGAGTCGATTGAAGCCTTCTCAATACTGTCTTCTCATCATTCTGGTACAGGTTGATCTTAGTTCATTTGTCCATACAATGCTTTTCCGAAACTGAGCAGCTTCTTTAGATCTTTTTTTTTTTTTTTTCCAAAAGTCTAATCTGGTTTTTCTATTTTTAAAGCTGATTAATGGTTTGCACCTTGTGGTGGACTCTCTGTGTTTGCTCTCATGAAGTCTTCTCTTTATGGTAATATATTACATAATCAAGCTAGGCACTCCAAAATGTTGCAAAGTTGATGCTTTTATTAACAACAGCCAACAGTTCAGTCATCATCAAGACGTTTCGGTCACAATATCGACCTTCATTAATAGGAACTGGTATGCAAATGTGACGCCCTGGACTAGCCAGGTAGTCACATACATACCAACATACATCCCCCCACCCTAGGCAGTTACAACAGTCAATCAAAAATCTTTGTTGCCTCCCTCCAGGGCCTGATGTCCACACCAGGTGGGGAGGAGCCAGGCGGTTGGCCCCACCCACCGAGGAGTTCACAGGCCTGGAGGCGGGAAAAGAGTCAGTTCAGTTTTGGAGGTGAAAGTGAGAGGAGTGAACACTTGAGGTGTCTGGGTAGGAGCCCAGGCACTGACAGCAAGGTTGGCAGACGGTGATGGCCGTCTGCAGGAGTTGGTGGAGCTCCGCAGAGCCGTAAGGACCGGGGTCGGGCGTCGGCCCGCTGGTACCAGACCGGGGAACGGACTGAAGCTAAGCACACAGGCAGGGCCATCGGACCCCGACCGTCAATAGTCAAATCCGAATGTGACACGAACCCCCAGGGTTTCCTAACAACCAAGTCCCAGTTGAAGGCAACAGTCTACACCGTGAGGATATACAGCCACCGCCACAGGCTAGAGATCCAAGGGCTAGCGCCTGCGGGCAAAACGGGCTCCTACGGCATCTATACACTGGGGAGCGGACTACCGGTGGGCAACCACAGGAGTCAGAACATTCTAAAAGGTGCAAGGAAAGACAGCCACCATCAGCCATCCGGGGAGAGCACAACAACAACACTGCAGCCGGCTGCGGGACCCGTCCATCCGGCCGTTTTGGTTTACCAGTGACTCTGTCAGTGATTGTCTGAGTGAGTACACCAGTGCCGTCCGACACCGCACCGCGCAGTCCCTGCACCCCAGCCATCCAGCCTCCCCGTCACACCACCGGGCCCCGGGATCCCCAACCCCCTACCCACGGAGGGGACAACATCCCAGCTGCACCCTACCATCTCTCCCGGGCACCCCGTTACCAGCAGCGGTGGTGCCAACATCACCACATCCCGTGGGTGGCGTCACGAACAATCTACCTAACCAAACCACCCCTTTTCACTCACGGGGGAGGAGCGCTGCTCGAATCCCCGGGTCCGGCCCACCGCTCGAGCCACCGAGCAGAAGTAGCAGAAGCCCCGGACCCGAGTGTGGCGAGCGCGTCCCCTCCGCCCGCGACAACTTGGTGTCACGAACAGGATAGAACCAATCTACCTACCGGTAGAAGTGCGCCTTGCAGTCCCCGGCGGTGGCGTCCGGCCGAAAAATTTGAAGCGTCGCCATCTTTGGCGCAAAGATTTCCCGCTCGAGCGTCTTCCCCGAGCAAGGAAGGCGTGAAAAGCAAAGCCCCGCCCCCACAGAGGAAGTGCTCGAAAGAACCAAGGGGGGACGGGTGAAAGCCTGCCTAATGTAGCCGAGGGCATAAAAAGCTGGGACGCCAGGACTCTGCAACATATCCGGTTCCTGGAAGTCTGCCAGCAAGCATGTCCGTCCCGTCTGGTGGTGCCGAAATTCCCGAGCCCACGCCAGGAACGGCGGCGTGGGTGGAAGCCCGGACCGCACAAATGTGCTGCTGCCTTCAAACCCAGGTCCGGTTCTTGATGGAGTGCTGGGTGGCCGAGATGGAGGAAGTGGCGGCGGCCGTGTGGAGACGCGAGGTGGAGGCAGTGATGGAGGAGTGGGTAAGTGACCCACGCCCCTGTGTCTGAGAAGGACCGGCCGATGCGGCTGAGGGGCCCGGTCTGCGTCCGCTCACCCTCCTGCCTCCCCCGCCATCCGTATCGGTTGCTGTTGCCCCTCCGCTCGGTCCGCTACCCCCAACATCGGTAGCAGAATCTAACCCAACCGCCCTAGAGGACCGGCCTGGGGGCGTCGTCCGTGAACGGCCCGCATCCCTCCCGCTGCTGTGGAAGATCCCGCGGGAGGTGCCCGTCTGCGACAAGAAGCCGTCGGCCCCGGAGGCAGCCGCACCCGAGACTGTCTCGACCCAGGCAGTCCACCCGGCCGTGGAAGAACAAGCCGCTGCGGGCCAGAAGGCCCAACCGGTGAGGCCAGCTGTCCCGGAATCCCACGCCTTGGTTGAGGCTGCGCCGGGCCGCCACTGAAAAAGCAGCAGTCCAGGCCACGTCACCGCAGGACCCCCACAAGAAAGTACCGGTTGTGGCCGGTGTGGGCGCGGTCCAGCGGGGCCCGACCCGAGCGCAGGGGAATGCCAACGCCCCTTACTGGGACAGGGAGCCAAATCAGTTGGGCTGAGAAATTGCCGCCAGGGAGCAGCAGAGGGCCGAAGTGATGGCGCGAGTAATTAAGGAGAAAGACGCTCTCCGCAATGCCATCTTTCGGGTGTGGAGCCTGGTGTATGAAGGCCATGTTTGGCAGTTTGACCCGCGAAGGGGGTTCGGCTTTATTTATGAACCGGGCCTGGAGGCCGAAGTGTTTGTGGCTCGCCGCGATGTGAACTCGTACCTCCCAACGGGCCACCCAGGTTGCGATCTGTTGCCGGGCGACCTGGTGACCTACACCCGACACTGCGGGGAGAGGGGCTGGTTCACCCTGGACATTAAACAAAGGGAAAGCCGCGGTGTGCAGATGCGGCCCCAGCTCCCTCCTCCACTGTGCCATCCGGATATCGAACTGGAGGAGGTCCTTGATGAGTGCGACCTCAAATAGTGGCAGCGGTCCTCCGTTGCAACCAAGTTGTCCCTGTTGGAACCCTCAGTTGTGAATGAATGAATGCAAATCAAACCCGAGTTTTCATCTGCTTGTCGACAGTGATTATCCCGGCCGTTGCCGGCAAGTTGTCCCCGGAAGGACCCTATGTGTTTTACCGTCCGCATGAGGAACTGCTCATGGACATGGCCGAGAACTAGCAGGCCACCCACAAACTTGTGGGTTTGTAAAAAGTTTGGTGAGCTGGTTTCCGTCTGTGCCGCCTCAGGAGAGGCAGATTGGAGGAAGGGCCCGCAGCAGAGGAGGCTGGGGTCCGGCCACCACCTGGACCGGAGGCCATCCTCTGGGGGTCAGGGGTCCCCCTTGGACGTGGGGTCCCCTGTAGTGACAGCCGGGTGCGAGACACTGTACCCGTTCCCGCTCGGGTATCCTGGACCAGGACTGGGGAAGAGGGGTGCTGCCCATTTCTTAGGGGCAGCACCAGGTCTAGGTTGCTTGGGTGGGAGAGCAGATGACCACGAACCCGTCCGGTTAATAAAAATGTTCAATATTTGAAACGTTAAAGCACTGCACCTCCCGTAAGGGAAGACTTGAAAATATACGTATGTTGAATGTTTTCATATGTTAATTTATCTTTGCAGTTTGAAAAAATAAAACCGGTGATGGACGGGCAGCCCGCGGACGGTCTGCATTTTACCAAAGGGGGAGTGTGACACCCTGGACTAGACAGGTAGTCACATACATACCAACATATACACACCCCCACCCTAGGCAGTTACAACAGTCAATCAAAAATCCTTGTTGCCTCCCTCCAGGGCCTGATGTCCACACCAGGTGGGGCGGAGCCAGGCGGTTGGCCCCACCCACCGAGGAGTTCACAGGCCTGGAGGCGGGAAAAGAGTCAGTTCAGTTTTGGAGGTGAAAGTGAGAGGAGTGAACACTTGAGGTGTCTGGGTTAGAGCCCAGACACTGACAGCAAGGTTGGCAGATGGTGGTGGCCATCTGCAGGAGTTAGTGGAACTCCACAGAGCCGTAAGGACTGGGGTCGGGCGTCGGCCCGCCGGTACCGGACCAGGCAACGGAGTGAAGCTAAGCACACAGGCAGGGCCATCGGACCCCGACCAGGCTTGGAGCCACCGTCAATAGTCAAATCCGAATGTGACAGGAACCCCAGGGGCTTCCTAACAACCAAGTCCCGATTGAAGGCAACAGTCAACACCGTGAGGACATACAGCCACCGCCACAGGCTAGAGATCCAAGGGCCAGCGCCTGCGGGCAAAACGGGCTCCTACGGCACCTATACGCCGGGGAGCGGACTACCGGTGGGCAACCACAGGAGTCAGAACATTCTAAAAGGTGCAGGGAAAGACAGCCACCATCAGCCATCCGGGGAGAGCACAACAACAACACTGCAGCCGGCTGCGGGACCCGTCCATCCGGCCGTTTTGGTTTACCAGCGACTCTGTCAGTGATTGTCTGAGTGAGTACACCAGTGCCGTCCAGCACCGCGCCATGCAGTCCCTGCACCCCAGCCATCCAGCCTCCCCGTTACACCACCGGGCCCCGGGATCACCAACCCCCCTACCCACGGAGAGGACAACATCCCAGCTGCACCCTACCATCTCTCCCGGGCACCCCGTTACAAGCAGTGGTGGTGCCAATATCACCACATCCCGTGGGTGGCGTCACGAACAATCTCCCTAACCAAAACACCCCTTTTCACTCACGGGTGAGGAGCGCTGCTCGAGTCCCCGGGTCCGGCCCACCGCTCGAGCCACCGAGCAGCAGCAGCAGCAGAAGCCCCGGACCCGAGCGTGGCGAGCGCATCCCCTCCGCCCGCGACACAAACATGTACAAAATAGAAGAAATTAACATAGGTAATAATGTCCAATTCCAATATATACAAAAGATTATGACCCAGTGGTGTACACACTAGAAAAAGGTGGGTCAAAAACAAACAATACATGTAAAATGGGGAGGGAACACGGAAAAGGAAAAGGGAAGGTAACGGATGTACATGGTGTATAAGTCACAGATTCCTAAAAATGACTAAGGGTGCCAAATACACTGGAACAGAATAACCCAAATAGTGTTATAGAAAATAATAACAGGTAAATACCAAATTATCAAAAGGTTCCATGCATGTAATATTATGGGCATAGATGCCCAGGCTGTATGTACAAACAAAACTGAAATTACCAAAAAAGACCATACAAAGAGCCTTAAAATATAATTTTTATTAGTTTAAAAATAAAAACAAGGTATAGACAAAAGTGATTGAAGAAACACCAACATAAGCAGCAGGGGAGAATTGAGTGAAATAAATATGCCAGTACAACGCTATATATACAGCACTGCTTGTACTATCAGAAAAGTTTTTAGTAGTAATAAAACAATTGTATGCATAAGCAGGCGAGGTCATAAATAATAGAGGGTACAGGTAGCAATCAGAGTTATACCATCACATTAAATCCATAGCGATCAGAGTAATACCCTCAAAGTAGATCCATAGCAATTACCTAATGGCATCTCCTCCTGCTGGTGCTGGCGTCCGTCCCTACACGTGTTTCAGCATAAAGCCTTCATCAGGGGGCGCCCCCTGATGAAGGCTTTATGCTGAAACACGTGTAGGGACGGACGCCAGCACCAGCAGGAGGAGATGCCATTAGGTAATTGCTATGGATCTACTTTGAGGGTATTACTCTGATCGCTATGGATTTAATGTGATGGTATAACTCTGATTGCTACCTGTACTCTCTATTATTTATGACCTCGCCTGCTTATGCATACAATTGTTTTATTACTACTAAAAACTTTTCTGATAGTACAAGCAGTGCTGTATATATAGCGTTGTACTGGCATATTTATTTCACTCAATTCTCCCCTGCTGCTTATGTTGGTGTTTCTTCAATCACTTTTGTCTATACCTTGTTTTTATTTTTAAACTAATAAAAATTATATTTTAAGGCTCTTTGTATGGTCTTTTTTGGTAATTTCAAGTCACAGATTCCTGTAGAGGAAAAAATAGCAAATGGATGAAAAAAGCGAATATAAATCGTACCTAGCTGTGTATATCAACTGAACTTAGGAGATGAAAAAGAATGAAGAAAATAGGAAAAAAAGAAACAGAAAAAGTCAAAAAAAGTAGAATAACAGTACTGGTCTCCTTACCCGGGAGTCAATGATGTGTAACAAGAAAAAAAACCTAATTTTTCTTGCTACATATCATTGACTCCCGGGTAAGGAGACCATTACTGTTATTCTACTTTTTTCGACTTTTTCTCTTTCTTTTTTTCCTATTTTCTTCATTCTTTTTCATCTTCTAATTTCAGTTGATACATATGACACACCCACGGGGTCCCAAGGGTTATTTGTTACCGAGCCGGTGCGAGGGTTTAGGATGTCCCAGCGGCTAAGCCCAGTTCCGTGACCCCGGCGGTGTCAATAAATAAATGGGGTAGGATGATGGGGATAGTAGTTTTTCGTGACGCCGCCTGTGGTGTGTGGCTAGGATAGGAGCAAGAGGTTTCCTCTGAGGGCAGATAGTAGTGCAGAGCTAAGTTGGTACAGCTCTCCACAGGTAGAGCTCAGGCCCACAGGGAGGTTGGGGGTAGTAGTCCACTCTAATAAAGGAGCACGGGGCGTGGAAAGGACTGGACGACACAGCGGTTGCAGTTACAGTTCTTTACTCACTGAGAATCCTGGATAGTTCGGAGATCAGAACTGGTGTTTTCCTTCTGTAACTCCTTCCTATTTGCGCTGCGTTGTGTGAGTCCCTGCGGCCTACAGCCATGCGAGTACCCAAATCCTTGAATGGAACCCATTCCTGTCCTGTATAGCAGGCAGTGCAAGTCCATTGCTGGTGCCGCTCTGTTGTCATGACTCCTGGCTCTATATGCTGCTGTGCTTCGGGCGCTTGGTGGGGGCCAGAACACTTGAAATCGTCCGCCCGGTGGATTCTGCTGGTGGGATGTGAATTGCCCACCAGCCTAGGGCTCCGCACCCTGTAGTGTGTGCTCGGTCCAGAGGGAGCTATGGTGCAGCTCTCCCCTCAGCGACCGTGTTCTCCCCACGTCTCACTTGTTCTGTGTCTGTCACTATCCAGTGTCAGTGTCTAACTGTCTGAGTGTGTGTGTGTGTCACCTTGCTCCCCTGTGTCAAGCTCCGCACCAGCCAGGTTCCTGAACTAGGGAGCATAGGGTCCACTACATTAGTGATGGCCACCCCCCCAAGTCTCTACCCTAGCCCATTCCCAGTGAGAGGGCATCTAACTGTGTGTTGCGGTAGATTGTGTTGGTTTTCCAGCAATGACCTTCACCTTAGCCAGGATGAATACTGCACCTCTTGTGAGGTTCAGTACCCTGTGGCGACTAAAGCCTCAAGAGCGCCACAAATACAGCTAAGTAAGCTTTATATTGACTTTTTTACATCCATTTGCAATTTTTTCATCTTAAGCTATCTGTAGCTTATACACCATGCACATTACATACCTTCCATTTTCCTTTTCCCTGTTCCCTCCCCATTTTACATGTATTGTTTGTTTTTGACCCACCTTTTTCTAGTGTTTATACCACTGGGTCTTTATCTTTTGTATATATTGGAATTGGACATTATTACCTATGTTAATGTCTTCTATTTTGTACATGTTTGCATACCAGTTCCTATTGATGAAG
Organism: Anomaloglossus baeobatrachus; assembly: GCF_048569485.1. Classification (NCBI taxonomy): domain Eukaryota; kingdom Metazoa; phylum Chordata; class Amphibia; order Anura; family Aromobatidae; genus Anomaloglossus; species Anomaloglossus baeobatrachus. The sequence goes on along the minus strand of NC_134359.1, from coordinate 223,681,851 downwards.
GTCGATATTGTGACCGAAACGTCTTAATGATAACTGAACTGTTGGCTGTTGTTAATGAAAACATCAATTTTGCAACATTTTGGAGTGCTTAGCTTGATTATATTGTCCTATGGACTTGGATCCTTCTGGAGGACTCATCCATCACCAGAAGTGCAGTGTCCATTTTTACTATTGATGTTCTCTTTATGGTAGACTTAGATATTGAAACACCTATTTTCTGGAGAATGTTCTTCACTTGAGTGGATTTACTGCTGGGCCGTTAGCGCTCGGTCCTGGAAAGCTTGAGATAGCTCTCTAACAGCGACCATTCTCTTTCACTGCTACTAGAGTTCTGAGCTTTCTCTTCCTGTTCGTCTCTCTCTAACCCCTCCTCAGCCCAGAATGCACAAGGAAACTTGCACCAAACAGGACTTGAACTCCCCCTTCAGGCCTGGATTAGGATGTGTTGTGTGTGTGATTGTACCTGGCATAGAGATCTCCCCGCTCTGCTTGCAGGCATAGCATTGCCCTCTGGTGAGAAGAACAACGCCACTCTGGTTCCCATGACCACTGGGGTGCCACATACCCATTATAGAACTTATGAGATAATTGTCCAATTACTCTCGGTCCTTTCGAAAAAGAGGCAGCTACATATTAAAGAGTTCTAATTCCTAAACCCTTACTCCAAATAGGATCTGAATACCCTCAAATTAACGCTGAGAGTCTGCACTTTAAGCCATATTGATTATTTAACTACAGTAAGGAAAATAAGCATTTGATACACTGCCAATTTTGCAAGTTTTACCACATACAAAAGAATGGAGAGGTCTGTGATTTTTATTGTAGGTATACTTCAACTGTGACTGATAGAACCATCCTCAAAAAATCCAGAAAATCTCATTGTATGCTTTTTAAATAATTAATTTGCATTTTATTGCATAAAATAAGTATTTAATACAATAGAAAAATAGAACCTAATATTTGGTACAGAAACCTTTGTTTGCAATTACAAAGGTCAGACATTTACTGGAGTTCTTGACAAGCTTTGCACACACTGCAGCAGAGATTTTGGCCCACTCCTCCATACAGATCTTCTTCAGATCTTTCAGGTTTTAGGGCTGTTACTGGGCAACATTCAGTTTCAGCTCCTTCCAAAGATTTTCTATTGGCTTCAGGTCTGGAGGCTGGCTAGACCACTTCAGGACCTTGAAATGCATCTTACAGAACCACTCCTTAGTTGTCCTAACTGTGTGTTTTGGGTCATTGTCATGTTGGAAGACCCCCTTCTTCAATGCTCTTACTGAGGGAAGGAAATTGTTGACCCAAATCTCCAAAATATATGACCCCATCCATCCTCCTTTCAATACAATGCAATCATCCTTTCCCCTTGGTAGAACAGCACCCCAAAAGTATGATGTTTTCACCCCTATGCTTCATGGTTGGGACGGTGTTCTTGGGATTGTTCACATCAATTTTCTTCCTCCAAACACAGTGAGTGGAGTTAATGCAAAAAAGTTCTATTTTGGTCTTATCTGACCACATGCCCTCCTCTGGATGGTCATTGGCAAATGGCAAATGGGCTTGGACATGTGTTTACGTGAGCAAGGGAGCCATGTGTCCCTGGCATGATTTTAATCCATGACAGCTTATTGTATTACTAACTCTAATCTTTGAGACTGTGGTCCCAGCTCTATTCATGTCATTGACCAGGTCCTCCCATGCAGTTCTGGGCTGATTCCTAACCTTTCTCAGAATGATCCTTACCCCTCCAGGCGAGATCTTGCACGGAGCCTCAGACTGCGTAAGATTGACAGTCAAGTGTTTCTTCAATTTTCTAATAATTGCACCAACAGTTATTGCCTTCTCACCAAGCTGCTTACCTATTTTGCTGCATCCCAACCCAGCTTGTGCAGGTCTACAATTTTGTCCCTGGTGTCCTTAGACACCTCTTTGGTATTGGCCATGATGGAGAGATTGGAGTATGATTAATTGAGTGTGTGAACAGGGGTCTTTTATACAGGTAACAAGTTCAAACAGATGCAATTAATACAGGTAATAAGTGCAGAGTAGGAGGGCTTCTTAAAGAAAAAATAACAGTTCTGTAAGAGTCAGAATTCTTGCTGGTTGGTAGGTGATCAAAAAAAATGCAAATTAGCTTTTTAAAAATCATACAATGTGATTTTCTGGATATATTTTTGGATTCTGTCAGTCGCAGTTGAAGTGTACCTACGATAAAAGTTACAGAACGCTCCATTCTATATAGGTGGGAAACTTGCATAATCGACAGTGAATCATACTTATCTTCCCACTTTATATCTTGAATATGTTTTGGTAAACAGTGAAAATGTCAACACTTGTGTCACTGTAAAAATATTTCCAGACCTAACTGAAGGTACACATTCACACTATGGCCATTTAACAGACAGAACCTAGGATAAAAACAATTGAGCAAATACACTGCAGTAAGTAAATAAAATAATAGTAAAAGTACATGTAAAGAATATATGATCTTATTTTGATCAAAATAGCGTAAATGCAATCCCATAGATGAAATGCACAGTCCAAAAAGTGGCAGCTGTGTATTCTGTCAACCATCTTTACCTACATAGTTATCCACGCAGAGGTGTTGAAACAGTCAGTTCTGGTTTCTGCTCTTTCTGACATGTCCTTACCAAGGCCTAGGGGTACTTGTTACAGGGCTGGCTCTGTTCTGCTCGGAGGATGTCATGGCGACAGGGCCCAGTTCCGTGACCCCCGGCAGTGTCATTTTAATAAATGGTGGTGGGGATTATTTACAGGGGATATGTTGTGACGCCACCTGTGGTATGCGGCAGAATAGCTGCCGCCACTGCTATTCAGTTCCCTGGGGGTCGGTGGTGATGCAGCTGAATTGGTATAGCTCTCCACAGATAGAGCTGGGCCCCAGGGCTGTTGAGAGTAATAGTCTTTACAAAGGATGGAGGAACTTAACGTTTGGGTATGGGACCGAGGACGCCAGTAATAACTGAACAACAAAGGGGCCGTAGTTTCCTTTACCTTTTACTCAGTGGAAGATGATACAGGCCCAGGAGATTGGTCCAGCTGGTAACGAGGTACCAATCAGCCTGGAAGCAATTGAGTCGATCCATCTAGCTTGGTGGGTTCACAGGCCTTCCTTCTTGCGCTGTAATGTGTGGGTTCCTGCGGCTTGAAGCTATGCTGCGGCTATCTTCCTTTTGTTGGTACTGGTTCTCACCCGTATAGCAGGCAGCGTGAGCCTTTTATTGGTGCCGCTCCTCCGGTCACGACTCCTGGCTCTATGATGCTGCTGTGCCCCGTGCACTCTGTGAGCCAGAAGACTAGCAGTCAGTCTCCTGCCCTCGAGATTCAGCTGTGGGGACTTCAGTACCTACGCAGTCTCGGACTCCAGTGTCCGGTCCTCTGGGCTCGGCCCTGAGGAAGCTATAGTGCAGCTCCCTTCTCAGAGACCGTCTTCTCTCCACTGCTCCTGACTTGTTCTCACTAGTTTCACTTTCTCCACACAGTTCTAAGTGTCCACCCACTAACTAACCCCACCTTCAAGCTGATCGACAGAACCATGGCCTGATGGGGTGTATCTAAATCAGGTGTGAGTGTGTGAGTTACAGTCTGCAGCCTCCTCCTTACCAGGGAATGGGGTCCCACACCTCTGACTGAGGTGCAGTACCGCTGTGGCGACTGGAGCCTCATGGGCACCACATTTCCCCATCTATTGTAAGGCCTTGTTAGGGATTGTTTGGGGCACACCTTGTCGTGGTGGGATGACATTTATGCTCTTTTGATCAAAATAGTGTCAGCTAAGTACTCTATGTAATTTACATATACCATTACTATTTTCTCATTTACTTACTGCAGGTTATTTGCTCATTTGTTTTTATCCCAGGTCCTCTCTTTGAGTGAACAGCAAAAATTACCATGCAATTTAAAATGGACATGACTGAAAGGGGGGTCCTTAAAATTACTTTGAGAGTAAGGCTATGTCCATATATCGTTTTTGCCCTACATTAGTGGCTCCATCTAATGCCCTGATAAACAGGATTTGGGCGTATCCGCTGACAGGGCCATTGGAGTCAGTCGCTCTGTGCTCTGTCAGACATAATCTTTTACAATATCCACCTATTTGAGGCAGGCATCAAGAATTAGTCGACCATATTCTGGTGCCCATCTCAATCAAATAAGCGGCTATTGCCAAAAATTGCTAGAATACAAAGTGACTATTTACATAGTTAAAGGGAACCTGCCACCAGATTTTGTCCTTCTAAACAAAAAATGCAAAACCTACAAGTACTACACTGGTATAAATCAAACTAATTTAGTGCAAAAAATGCATCTTTATTAATATTAAAAACATTGCTAAAAAATAGTACAGCAGAAAATGTGAAAAGGTGACACTCAAATATGCCCCATGGCACAATATAAACATCAGTTTGGTTAGTAAATACCAAAAATATGTCATACATTGACATCAATAATGACAAACTGTAATATACAGTATGACACAATATTGTAAAACAATAAATTATAATATATTATATTATATGTCAAATATCAGGTGTGTCGCAATCAGAACAACATTCACATAGAGATGACACAGGCTAATAGAATAGCAACTGTGAATAGATGGTATTAAATTGGCAAATGAATGATGATATAAAATAATAACAATATATATCAGGAAAACTGTTAGGAAAAGATAACCCGAATAAATCATAAATGGCCATTATAAATGTATCACACTGCTACATGTTAGAAAAGCCTTACCAATAATACCCTGACGCGTTTCGTCATGGCTTTCGCCAATTTAATACCATCTATTCACAGTTGCTATTCTATGTCATCTCTATGTGAATGTTGTTCTGATTGTGACACTCCTTATATTTGACATATTGTTATAATTTATTGTTTCACAATATGGTGTTATATATTACAGTTTGTCATTATTGATGTCAATGTATGACATACTTTTGGTATTCAATATATACAAACTGAGGTTTATATTGTGCCATGGGGCATATTTAAGTGTCACCTTTTCTGCTGTACTATTTTTTAGCAATGTTTTTAATATTAATAAAGATGATTTTTTTGCATTAAATTTGTTTGATTTATTCCAGTGTAGTACTTGTAGGTTTTGCATTTCCACTGTATCACTACTACCTGGCTATTAATTGATAGTCTGGCTTTATCTTTGAGTGGTGGTCAATTTTGTATGTTTATTCTTCTAAACAAAAACTAGCACCTTAAGCAGTGCCTGTGCTGCATTCTATACAGGGGAATGTTACCCCCTGTCCCTCCTGTAGACCACACCAATATCTTGATAAAATCTCCCGCCATGTATGTAAATTGTCCGGTCCAGTCCAATGGGTGACAGCTTCTCCCGCCATGTATGTAAATTGTCCGGTCCAGTCCAATGGGTGACAGCTTCCCTTTAAAGTCAATGGCCCCATCTGTGGATATGCCCAAGTTTCGTTTTTCAGGATTTCAGACGTAAGCCCCAACAGAGCCACTGACCTGTAGCTAAAAATGTGAATGACGCTATAGTCAGATATTCCTCTTCCTCAAAATGATCAAATAGAAAAGGGCTAATTAATGTCTCTGCTATGTGAATTATACATTAATTTCTATTAGAGCATTTTACTATTAATAAAAGAGAGAAGAAACATGGATAATACATGGAGCGAATTGTGTTATTCTTTTATTCTATAAAAAATAAACAAGATGACACACCTTAACAAAAAAAGAATAAAAGAAAACTTGTTCAGTAATACTGTTGCTTCCACGGTCTGTTTTTCTACCAGGATTTTCTAATTAAATGTAATTTTATACAGTGCCAGCTTAACTGAGTGCTTCTAAACCAATTATTGTGGTCAGTATTACATAATTGCCTTTCTAATTGAGAGTCCGGATACTAATTCGAAACATGATCTTTCTCTTTTCTTCTTTTCGTGGGCTGGTACATGAGGTACATACAATTAATGAAATCCTCTGACTGAGTTGTCTGGGGCTTTGTTTGCCCTGAAATTGCTTGTCCCAAGCAGATCTAAAATCAATGGGAATGCAATCTCTTCCTACATAAATTAGAAGATATATTTTGGAAAAAACAACTCTCTTTAGAGACCCACCTAAATAGATTTAACTAAGTCTAAGGGGTACTTTGCAGGCTGCGACATCGCTAGCCGATGGTAGCGATGCCGAGCGCGATAGTCCCCGCCCCCGTCGCACATGCGATTTCTTGTGATAGCTGCCGTAGCGAACATTATTGCTAAGGCAGCTTCACACGCACTTACCTGCCCTGCAAATTAGCCCTGGCCGGTGACCCGCCTCCTTCCTAAGGGGGCGGGTTGTGCGGCGTCACAGCGGCGTCACACGGCAGGCAGCCAATAGAAGCGGAGGAGCCCAGATGAGCGGGATGTTAACATCCCGCCCACCTTCTCCCTTCCGCATTGCCGGTGGACAGCGGGCGCAGGTAGGGAGATGTTTGTCGTTCCTGTGGCTTCACACACAGTGATGTGTGGAGCTGCAGGAACGACAAACAACATCGTACCTGTGGACGCACCAACATTATGAAAATGAACGATGTGACACATCAGCGATTTTGATCATCTTCTCTTATAGGCTTCACACGTTGCGACGTCGTTACCGGCGCCGGATGTGCGTCACTTTTGATTTGACCCCGACGATATCGCAGTAGCGATGTCGCAACGTGCAAAGTACCCCTTAGTTCTATAAACCATGGAATATTAAAGATGACAACATTTATTGTCTAAATTCTAAAATACAATAGTTTTACACAGAAGACGTAAATAGCAAATGGAAGACAAAATCAAAACAAAGTTGAAGAAAGTGTAGCGGTAACAGGAAAGTAAAAAGGTTGGTAAAAGGTTGATAAAGGCTCGCTGGTAAAGTACCATATTTTTTGGATTATAAGACACACTGGAGTATAAGATGCACCCCAAATGTAGAGAAAGAAATAGGAAAAAAAGATTTTTTAATGTAAAAATGGGGGTCCATCTTGTAGTTTTATGGTCCGACTTATAAGCCGAATGTAGCTTACTGGGGTGCACGGCGGCAGTGGAGCTGGGTCATAGGAAACCGTCGGTGGTACGAGTGGAGCAATGCTGCGGACCATGTGCCGGGAGGAGAGGGTGTACTGGCAGCAGGAGGCAAGCATCATTAATCTCCCAGTGATGGACTTCAGGAAAATGGCACCGAAGGCAGAGCATGTGCTGATTGTGAACTTGGCTCTCTGAGATCAAAATCTACACATGCACCCCCTCTGGCGCCATTTTCCTGAAGTCCATCGCTGGGAGATTACTGGCACCTTCCTCCCATCGCCAGTACACCTCCTCCTCTCAGCCCTGGGCTGGCAGCATTGTTCCATTTGTGCCACCACTGGCATCCTATGACTTTGCTCTCCTGCCTCCCCACTCCCCCCCTGGAAAGCTGCATTCGGCTTATAAGATGCACACCCATTTTTCTCCCAATTTTTGGGGAAAAAAGTCCATCTTATAATCAGAAAAATAGGATAGGCGAGTAAGCATTCCACTGCTAAAGTACTAAATAAATCATAACGGCCGTGAAAAGAGGTAAAAGCCATATCTTCCATTGGACAACAATGAATTTACCTACATGGTTTTTTTTAAGATTCTACAAGAGTAACTGTCATTTTAATTTTTCTTTCAGAAATCAGTAGAACAAATGAAAATAAGCCATTTTGTTAAATATCTTATCAGGGATCTCTGCTCTCAATTAATAGGTAACATTTTTATTCATCAAAGGCAGATTTTGCCATTACTGAGATGGAACTGCGGTCTGGAGGACAAACCAACCACAGAGCTCAGACTCAAGTGTTCAATTCCAGATGCATAACAGGGAGAAGGCCGACAACTGTTCCCCAGAACACCCACACATAGCAAGTTCCTAGGGCAAGGGTTAGGTGTTCCTATGGGGTAAGAATTAGTGATATAGTGGTGAGCATAGCTGCTTTCCAAACAGTCGACACACGCTTGATTGCCAGCCAATGCAATGCTTCTTTATAATTCTCTTAAGAAAACCTTCTGACAGTGAGGGATAGGCAGTGAGTTCTCCATCAATGGAACTCTTCAAACGGAATCTGGATAAACATATAGCTGGGATGATTTCGGAAAATCTTCATTCACATTCACATTCGGGTTGAACCCGATGGCGCTTGAGGTTACATAGTTACATAGTTACTAAGGTTGAAAAAAGACCTAGGTCCATCTAGTTCAACCTTCCTCCACCAGTTCTACATTTGGTCACCAAGTCATTTATAACCAACAATGTTGTGTGTACTGAGGAAATCATCCAGCCCTTTTTTGAAAGCTGTTATAGTATCTGCCATTACTACCTCTTGTGGTAGGGCATTCCACAGTCTGAGTGCTCTAACTGTAAAGAACCCTTTCCTATTTAGCTGTCGGAATCGCTTTTCTTCCACTCGCAGTGAGTGTCCCCTGGTCCTTAGTATTGTCTTTGGAAGAAATAAGTCATGTGCCAGTCCTTTATATTGACCACACATGTATTTATACATATAAATGAGATCTCCTCTGAGACGTCTTTTTTCTAAGCTAAACATAACTAACTTTTTCAACCTGTCATCATATGTGAGGCCTTCCATTCCTTGTAGTAGTCTAGTTGCCTGCCTTTGAACTGACTCTAACGTCTGAATGTACTTTTTAAAATGTGGAGCCCAAAACTGGATCCCATATTCCAGATGTGGCCTTACAAGTGATTTATAGAGGGGTAACAATACGTTGGGATCACAGGATCTAATCTCTCTTTTTATACACCCTAGAATCTTTGTTGCTTTAGCAGCTGCTGCTTGACATTGAGTGCTGCTGCTCAGCTTGTTTATAATGAGAATACCCAAGTCCTTCTCCTGATCTGTAATCCCAAGTTTACTTCCATTTAATGTATACGCAGTTATAGGATTACTACGTCCTAGGTGCATTACTTTACATTTATCAACATTAAATCTCATTTGCCAAGTATCTGCCCATTCTGACACCTTATCCAGATCTTTTTGTAATATTGTATTATCAAGGTCAGTTTTTAATATCCTACATAGTTTGGTGTCATCAGCAAAGACTGACACTTTACTATCAATCCCATCCACAAGGTCATTAATAAAGAGATTAAAAAGAATTGGTCCTAGCACAGATCCCTGTGGCACCCCACTGCTGACTATAGCCCATTTAGAGAATATACCATTTATGACTACTCTTTGTTTCCTATCTTTTAGCCAATTCCTTACCCAGTTGCATATAGTTTCCCCTAGTCCTTGCTTCTGGAGCTTTAGTATAATGCTATTATGTGGTACAGTATCAAATGCCTTTGCAAAGTCCAAATAAATCACATCAGCTGCATTACCAATATCCAGGTTTGCACTTACCCCCTCATAGAACCCCAACAGGTTGGTTAGACACGACTTATCTTTCATGAATCCATGCTGTCTGTCAGTTATCATATTATTTTCTGCAACATATTTTTGCATGTCATCCCTTAAAATGCCCTCAAAAACTTTGCATACTACTGATGTCAGGCTTACTGGACGGTAGTTGCCTGGATCTACCCTCTTACCTTTCTTAAATATCGGTACCACATCAGCAATCCTCCAATCCTGAGGCACCAACCCTGTTATAAGAGAGTCTAAAAAGATGAAATACAGCGGTCTGTCAATTACGGAGCTCAATTCCCTCAATATTCGTGGATGAATGCCATCTGGCCCTGGGGATTTGACAATGTTTAATTTACTCACATGTAGGCGTACTTCTTCTTGTGTTAAATTAATTATATCTGGTGGGGAACTTTGATTTTTCACTTGTTGAATGATCCCTGGTACAGTCAGTTCCTTGGTGAACACAGATGTGAAATGCCTATTTAATATCTCAGACTTTTGTTTGTCCTCTATAACTAACTTGTTATTATATTTTAAGGGGCCAATACTATCCTTTGTTTTCCTTTTGGCATTATTGTATTTATAAAAGATTTTGGGATTTATTTTAATGTCATTGGTGATTTTTGTTTCAGTAGCTAGTTTTGCTTGTTTGATTTCTTTTTTGCATTTCCTATTGATATTTTTATACTCCTGAAATGCTATTTCTGTATTCTCAGCCTTCAAGATTTTAAACGCCCTTTGTTTTTGTTTTATTATACTTTGTACAGTCTTATTCATCCATAGTGGTTTCTTTTTATTCCGGGACATTTTATTACCAGAGGGTATACCTTTTTACAGGACTCTAGCAGTATATCCTTAAACTTTCCCCATTTATGTTCAGTATCCCCAGTTGCCATGACTTTGTCCCAATCTACACATTTAAGCTCTTCCCTTAATTTGTTGAAATCAGCTTTCCTAAAATTCCAGGTTTTAGCATTTCCCCTTTGAAATGTTCTATTGAATATTACGTTGAAAATTAGCATATTATGATCGCTGGTGCCCAAGTGCTCCCAAACCTGTAGATCTGAAATTGTCTCCGGTCTATTTGACAGGACCAGATCTAGCAAATTATCTCCCCTGGTCGGTTCATCTACCATCTGAGAGAGGAAATGGTCTTGAATGGTAGATAAGAATTTACAGCTTTTAGCACAACGAGAAGATTCTATGTCCCACTGTATGTCTGGATAGTTGAAATCCCCCATAATAAGAACCCGATTATTATTATTAGCTGCCTTTTGAATTTGTTCCAGCATTTCACCCTCTATTTGTTCAGGTATGTTAGAAGGCTTATAGCAAACTCCAATTAGCATTTTTCCATTATTACCCTCCCCATGTACATTTACCCATACTGACTCTACATTGTTGCAGTTCCCCGCAATGTCATCATTCAATACAGGTTTTAGGTTAGAGTTGATAAATATACACACCCCATCACCTTTTCTGTCTTTTCTGTCCCTCCTATATGTACTATAACCCTGTATGTTTGTCACCCATTCATGGCTTTCATTCAGCCAGGTTTCCGTAATGCCCACCACATCATAATCCATGGTTGACATAAGAGTCTCTAATTCATTAATTTTGTTTGCAAGACTTCTTGCATTTGCCAGTAGACATTTAATACTATTAACACCTTTATTACTCCTAGCCTCCCTACGTTCCTTGCATGTCCCATCCCCCCCAATCCTTCATTGACCCTTACCATCTTACTGTCTCTATCTGATCTATCTATCCCCTTATTTGCTCCACTACCCTCCCTCCCCCCCGATCCTAGTTTAAAAGCTCCTCCATCCGTCTGACCATTTTCTCCCCCAGCACAGCTGCACCTTCCCCATTGAGGTGCAGCCTATCCCTACCGTAGAGCCTGTAGCCAACTGAGAAGTCAGCCCAGTTCTTCATGAACCCGAACCCTTCCTTCCTGCACCAATTTCTAAGCCACGTATTTATCTCCCTAAGCTCCCGCTGTCTTTCTAGTGATGCTCGTGGCACCGGTAGTATTTCTGAAAACACCACCTTGTAGGTCCTGGACTTCAGCTTCTCTCCTAGTTCCCTGTAATCATTTTTAAGGACCTTCCACCTGCCTCTAACTTTGTCATTAGTACCAATGTGCACCATGACCGCTAGGGTTTCCCCAGCCCCACCCAGCAATCTGTCTATCCGATCCGCAATATGCCGAACCCGAGCACCCGCCAGACAACATACTGCTCGGCATTCACGGTCTCGGCGACAGATGACCCTGTCTGTTCGCCTAATTATAGAGTCCCCTACCACAAACATCTGTCTGGGCTTTGCTGCATTCCTATTTCCCTCCTTCCTACAGCAGTTGTTTTCCTGGTTGCTAGGAGCAACGTCCTGCTGTAGTGATCCTAGTCCTGGCCCTTCATTCCTAATATCAGCCAAACAGGCATCTTTACTAGGTTGTGCCAGGTCAGGACTAGGCTCCCTGACACTTTTCCCCCTACCTCTTCTTCTAACTGTTACCCAACTACCTACCTCTGGGTCCTGTTCTTCTCCACCTCCACCCTCCTCCATATCACTGGCCCCAGCCAGAGAAAGCTCAGTGAGCTCTAAACTCCTCTCCAGGTTTGCAATGCCCCTGAGTGTTGCAAGCTGCTTATTTAGATCAGTTACCTTGGCTTCCAAATACGCAACATGCTTGCATCGAGTGCAGACATATTCACCCTTAAACGGCTGCTCAAGGCATGCATACATCTAACAAGATACGGACCTAGTAGCATTGTCCATGGAGCACCTATTAAATGGGGATAAACGTTAAAGTAGAAAAGCAGAAAAAAAAACAAAAAAAAAAAACAATGGGAAACGTATAAGGATAAATTCAAACTACAGTATGTCCTTGTGTCAAACTATGTAATTGTGTTTAAACTATGCCACACTTATCTTCAAACCCCGCACACTTTACTTCAGTACCTTGCACGCTCAGCACCTCGCTTGCTCTGGCTGGTTTATATAGTTCTACAAGAACTTCCAGAAGCTGCCAGAAGGTTCTGGAAACAGGTGTGACTAATACAACTGATTAAATCCCAAGACAAACTTTTTTGCTTTTTTAACAGTATCACAGACAAACAATACCCTAATGAAATGAAACAATTACAGTTATCACCACTATGTAATTGTGTTTAAACTATGCCACACTTAGGGGTGCTTCACACACAGCGAGCTCGCTGCCGAGATCGCTGCTGAGTCACGCTTTTTGTGACGCAGCAGTGACCTCATTAGCGATCTCGCTGTGTGTGACACTGAGCAGCGATCTGGCCCCTGCTGCGAGATCGCTGCTCGTTACACACAGCCCTGGTTCGTTTTCTTCAAAGCCACTCTCCTGCTGTGACACACAGATCGCTGTGTGTGACAGCAAGAGAGCGACAAATGAAGCGAGCAGGGAGCAGGAGCCGGCGTCTGACAGCTGAGGTAAGCTGTATCCAAGATAAACATCGGGTAACCAAGGTGGTTACCCGATATTTACCTTAGTTACCAGCCTCTGCAGCTCTCACGCTGCCTGTGCTGCCGGCTCCGGCTCTCTGCACATGTAGCTGCTGTACACATCGGGTTAATTAACCCGATGTGTACAGCAGCTAGGAGAGCAAGGAGCCAGCGCTAAGCAGTGTGCGCGGCTCCCTGCTCTCTGCACATGTAGCTGCATTACACATCGGGTTAATTAACCCGATGTGTACTGTAGCTATGGTAGGAGAGCAAGGAGCCAGCGCTCAGTGTGCGCGGCTCCCTGCTCCCTGCACACACAGCTGTGCGCTGGTAACTAATGTAAACATCGGGTAACCATACCCGATGTTTACCTTAGTTACCAGTCTCCGCAGCTTCCAGACGGCAGCTCCGTGCAAGCGCAGCGTCGCTTGCACGTCGCTGCTGGCTGGGGGCTGTTCACTGGTCGCTGGTGAGATCTGCCTGTTTGACAGCTCACCAGCGACCATGTAGCGATGCAGCAGCGATCCTGACCAGGTCAGATCGCTGGTCGGATCGCTGCTGCATCGCTAAGTGTGAAGGTACCCTTATCTTCAAACCCCTCACACTTTACTTCAGTACCTCGCACGCTGTTCCTTCCATCTCTATCATTCTATGTTCTATGAGATAGATTATGAGAGTTGGTTCTTTTAAAATTCTTTGCAGGGCATGAAGGAGGGTAAAGTTGCAGACTGCCATTTTGCTGAAAGTTCTTGTAGAAAGAACAGTAAAGCAGGCTTTACACGCTGCGATCTCGCTAGCGAGATCGCAAGCGATCGTACCCGCCCCTGTCAGTTGTGCGACACAGGCAAATCACTGCCCGTCGCGCACAACCTCACTTACACCCGTCACACGGACTTACCTGTCCTGCGACGTCGCTCTGGCCGGCAAACCGCCTCCTTTCTAAGGGGGCGGGTCGTGCGGCATCACAGCGACGTCACACGGCAGCCGTCCAATAGAAGCGGAGGGGTGGAGATGAGCGGGATTTAAACATCCCGCCCACCTCCTTCCTTCCACCTTGGCGGTGGAGGCAGGTAAGGAGATGTTCCTCGCTCCTGCGGTGTCACACATAGCGATGTGTGCTGCCGCAGGAACGAGGAACAACATCGCTAATAAGAAGAGAACGATTTTTTGTTTTAGGACGACCTCTCCGCGGCAAACGATTTTGGCCGCTTTTGCGATCGTTTTAGGTCACACATAAGTGCCACACACTGCGATATCGTTAATGATGCCGGATGTGCGTCACAAACAACGTGACCCCGACGATAAAACATTAACGATATCGTAGCTTGTAAAGCCCGCTTTATAGTTCTTCATAGAACTTTTTTCTCTTCCATGACTGATATTTTATTTTCAATTAATTTTGGAAAATCTATAAATTTGTTTACTGTATTAGGAGATGGTTGTCGGTGTCTTTAAAATTCTATGGCAATGGAAGGGGGAGGAGCTGCAGGCAAACACAAATATTCAGTTGCAAGTTCTCCTAAAACAACAGTTACATGTCTCCATAGAACTTCATGAGCACCATGTCACGATGCGACTTGTTGGATAATAAAGGATAGTGGCCCCTATGCTGTCTCTCACGCTAGGGGCCCTATGCAATCCCTATCCTGAGGGATACTCCTGATGGTGGAGAGACTTGACTCCCATTCTTGGCTCTGCTCCTGACCAGACCTAATCTGATTTTTCACTCCGCCTCCCACCAGAGAAGGACAGGGCAGGAGTGTGATGCTAAATGCAGATGAAGACAAACAAGGGAGAGCCAAAACTCTGACACACTGCACACGCACGCACACGCACGCACACACACACACACACACACACACACACGCGATAGGACAGTAAGAGATTCAGAAGGAAGACAAGAGCAGGTACAAAACTTCAAGAGACAACTGGGGTAAGCTCCATAAGCGCACAAAGCAACAAGAACTGCAAGTACCAGATAGTCTTGTACACCACACTGGACCAACTAAGATAAACTATAGCTGACATAGGAGGAAGGTCCCAGCCAGTATACATAGGCAGGGAGCAGATGTGATAGGCTCCCTCACAACAGATGATCGAGGAGAGTAAACAAGCAGACTAGCAGAGATTAACTCTTGCTAGCCTGCTTATGAATGAGCCAACAGCAGGTCAATGCCTGAGTTTGCCTGCATTACTCCCAGACGTCAGAGAATCTCTCAGATGGAGTGTCAGAATCTGCAATCTGAACAGGACCTGACACCGGCATGACAGTTGAGGAAGTTAGTGAAAATCTCCATGTGACACATGAACTGTCATTGCCTATTTCAGTAATGGGAAAATCTGTATTCACTGAATACAGATTTTAAATGTGAACTGAGAATTTTCAGAAGGAATGATCAGTTTAGGAGGAGAAAGCAATGGATTTCTCTATTAAGATATATTATTTTTTTTAATGTGTACTATTGATTTATGAAGGAGTAAAATGACGGTTACTCTATCATTTTGAATGTTTAATGAGAAAACCTCTACTAACAACTGATGAAAATGAGTTATTGACTTTGCACAACTATTTCATTCCAACAAGTTCTCTTTTTGAGATAGATGAAATTTTCTACCCTGTAATTAATTATGATTACTTGGAATGTCGTTGGGTGATGCCTGATTATCTTTACTGCAGTTTCTCCATAGACATATAAAAAAATTCACTGAAAAACAACACCCATTCTAAATGCAAAATGATGTGCACGCTCATTATTTAACTTACAAAAACACTACTATGTGTAACTTTGAATCATCCTTATGCCCGTTATAAACTAATAAAGTATATGCAAAGAGGGTGAAATAAGTATTGAACATGGTACCACATTTCTAAGTAAATATATTTCTAATGGTGCTAGTAACATGAATATCTCACCAAATGTTGGTAAAAACTTGTCCAAGCCACACGGGCAGAGAAATCAAACCATAAATGTTGATAGATTTAGTGATGGGCAATAATGAGGAACAACACAGGGAAAAAGAAATGAGCACAGGAAGAAACAGAGGTACAAAATGCCATGGAAAGTCATGACACCAGCTGATATCTATTAGTAATTAGAAAGCAATCCTACCTTAAGTGAAAAATATCAGTCTCATTACCAAGGTGCCACACAAGAAACAACTAATGATGGTTAAAACTAGTGAGCTGTCTCAAGTCCTTCATAATCTTATTGCTGCAAAACATACTGATTGCTTTGGTTAAAGAAGAATTGTTTGTAACAAGGTTCATGTAAATAGGCAAAAAAACATGAAACAGGCCATGGACAGATGTGATACTGTAGATTTTTTAATGGTAACATGATTTAATTCCAGGATGGAATTCATGAACTGAGCTCAAGATGTCAATGCTCGTTACATATTATTGAGATCATGCAAAAAGTCTATAAAGTAAATACACAATCAGTATAATTGGACAGAATCAGATCAGTGCAAGACAAATTGACATTGCCTTGCATTTTACAAAAAATGTTGTTTTGTTATCACTGGATTTGTGCAAATTTAGCAACTAACTGCTTGCCACCATTTTGTTAATTCTTATATGGCCAGGAAAGTGTTGCAGCAGTCCAACATCCGGTCCTCTGACCAGTTGCCTCTGTCCTAGTCTTTTCTTCGACAACTCACACTCTATGTCCTCTTCTTCAAACTTTACTCTGTCCTTGGGCCTTTGTCACCCCAAGAAGGCATGAGACACTGATTATGCCTCAGAGACAGGTTGTGATTTCAGAGGCCTTCTGGGAGCCCCAGTGCAGAGTGAAGATGCAGGAAGAGGATATCGCATGTGCAATGCTGTCACGCTTCCCGATCCCCGGCGCCGCCTGCCACTTACCGCTCCGGTCCCTGATCCCTCTGCCAGCGGCTGCTCCTCTCACTCCCCCTCCTCTGCGTCCTCCGTGCCTCCCGCCCGCCGGCTCCGGCATCCCCCTGCGATCCAGGACACACTGTCTGGCTCCCCTGCATCTCCTTTACAGTGTCCTGTACTCTCCTCCGGCACCCGAGCCTCGCGCATGCGCATTAGGGCGCGCGCTCACTCACCTTGTCTTAAAGGGCCAGCGTCCCGGGAACAGGATATGGCAAGATACAGGTACAGGGTATATAAGACTTCCGTTTTCTGGTGGGTGGTGCCTGCTCAACGTGTTCCCAAAGCTAGGTGCTCAGGTCCCCTTGTGCTTTGTCTCTCCGCTAACTCTGTCTCGTCCACAGACTCCGTCCGCTGGTCCTGACTACCGGTTCTCCAGGAAGTGTCCCGGTGACCGTCTGCTGAGGATCCCATCATCTTCCGTCAGCCTATTCCCGTTAAAGATCCTCGACTCTACATGGTACATCCACCTGCACGGCTCATTGGACCTGGACCCCGTCTGCTGTTCCTACCCGGCACCTGAACCCAGTTCCCGCCATCCGTCCTGCCCACGGTGCCTTTGGACTCAGAGACATTCCCTGCAAATCCCTGAAGGACTCGTACCCCTAGTGTTCCGGCTACCATGCATCTAGGCTCTCTGGTGGGGTGGTCGGATAGTCCCTGTATAGGGGTTAGCTCCGGGTCGCCTCACTGAGAAAGTCCGGTGCATGGCCTAGTGAATCCACCACCAGGACCTTACAAATGCCAAAGGAAAGAACAGGTCGAAAAGAGCTACATGCAAATATAGACGGAGGCTGCTTTACTGGGATTGGGGAGTAGCACACATTTATTATGGAATTACTCTAAAGCATAATAAGAAACATTCTGATTACACTTAATAACTTTAATTTGAATTTCTGGCCAAATTCGAGCAAGAATTTGAATTTTTGCAGATTTGCTGGTCACTAATTATAAAATATATCAAGGGCAAAACTGGAGACAAACATGAAGAGACTAGCAGACAAATATGAAGACATGTATAAAGTACTAAAATAAAACAGATCTTTTGCTAAACCCAAGCAATCCGTTAAATTGAGATTTTGACCACCTCTTTATCAAGATTGGAGAATGGGTACCAATGCAGTAAAAAAACATAAATTGCAGTGTTTAGAGCATCACTAATAATGCTTTTAGGATTATATCCAGTTGATATGCCATAAATGTAGGTAGTGTGAAAAAAGACATTTACCCATCTAGCACACAACTATGGAAACCAATGACCATGACGTAGGGGATGGTTCAGTGAGTTGGAGAAACGATCATTGTAAACTATAGAAGACATCGCCATCTTTTCATGACATTTTGCACATTATGAAATTAAAAATCCAGCAAAAAAGACCCAGGACTGTTGAGAATCGAGAGTCCTACATCAGACAAGAATGTGACAACATTCCTCTTTTAAAGGGAGGGTACACTACTTAGCTTTACTGGCCACATCAATGTAATGGTCAGAAACAAGGCTTCTGTCAAATACCTTGGGTTGGCAATTGTGCCTCTGAGCAGCCCTCCCCATTGTGTGACCCCTCAGGCTCCATGACCTCAAAGATCCAGTGATGTCACGTCAACTTCCAGTTGACCTGACATTACGGAGGCCGGACCCAGCCTCCCTGAGTGACTGGGCTGTGGGCGGAGTTTCACTGCTCGTCACAGCCCGGTATTGCTCCTGCTTGCAGCGCTGTGCAGCGGAGAGAATGCATGAGATGCTGAGCTATGACAAGCGGTGAAACTCCGCCCACAGCCCAGTCACTCATGGAGGCTGGAGTTGGCCTCCGTGATGTTGGGCCAACTGGAAGGTCACTGAACCCGGGGCTCATGCGATGGGTATGATCGATCCGCAGTATAGCCGCGCAGAGGCACCATCTCCAACACAAGGTATTTGAGAAAAGCCTTGTTTCTGAACATTTAGTCCAGTCAAAATATGAAAAAAACCCACCTTTACCCTGAACAAATTCCAAGAAAGCGTTTTATTGTTTTTTTTTGGTGGTATTACATGTAGGGAAAAACATACTAAAAGTTTACCAAGATAGGGTTACCACAAAGGCTCCAAATGTGACGTCAAAGAATATGGCCGCCCAAGCTGTAAAATGTTAAAGGTGACTCGCCTTTCAGTGTCTATCATATTTCTTTTACAATCATATTTCTTTTACCAGAGGAAGTGGAATGTCCGAACATCAGAGAGCCTTGTGGACTCTGTCTGTGTCAGTGTCCTCTTCCTACAGTGATGCAATGCAGGGTTTCACTCGTCAGAGCTTTGTAACCAGTGAACAACATAAGGAGGCAAGAACGTCAAGGACAAAAAGAGATCGTGAAGACCTGGAGAAAATTGCAGATAAACTCGAGACCTTTTCACCTTTCTCTGATGAAGTGTCTCTTCAGAACATTATCACCAGTGTCAATGCAAATAAGGATATGAATATCCATAACCTGTTCAACATTGGCAGAGAAATAGTGGCAACTATGGAGGGTCAATCACTGTTTTCAGTTAAGTACAAGCGGTCAATGAAAGCCAAGACCCTGACATCCAGTGAGGCATTTGACGTTGCTAAGGACAAAACAATAGACACGCTCTTTTGTTCCAAAGGTTTCTTGTGGTGTCTCAAACTGCTGATCTTTCCCTTGATGAGGTGATGGCCTATGAACTTTCACCATACCCACCATCCCTCTTTGAGGCAAAACATCTCTTACACAAACCAAACAAAGCAAAACTGATGACTGCTATAAAAGAACAGAGTTCAGATGACGCAGTACTCAAGGATGTACCAGAAGTGGAACATTATGTTCTTGATGGAGGTTCTCTTCTCCATCGACTGAAGTGGTCAGAAGGAAAGACATATTGTTCAATCGCTAAAGACTATGCATCTTTCACAGTAAAGCACTATTGTAAGGCTACGATAGTATTTGATGGTTACATTCGAGGACCAAACACAAAGGACATTACCCCTCAGCGACGGCGCAAACATCGAACATGTAAAAAAGTGAACATTGCTGAAGGAACGAAATTTGTAGGGAAAAAGGAGGACTTCCTTTCAAATGTGGAGAACAAACAGTCTCTTATCAATCTCGTTTCACAGCGCATCGATGACAGAGGTTGCCACGTAATACAATCAGAGGGGGATGTAGATGTGGAGATTGTTAAGGCAGCAGTGTCAATGTCATCCAACAAAAGTACTAGTCTCATTGGGGAAGATACAGATCTTTTGGTGTTGTTACTTCATCACGCGTCAACCAGCGATGGCAACAAGCTTTATTTCTACTTGGATAAAGGGAGTCCTGCAACAGTATACGACATTAAGGTTATGAAGAAGTTCCTGGGGAACCATGTCTGCAGCAGTCTTCTGTTCCTGCATGCATTCACGGGTTGCGATACCACTTCCGCGGTTTTTGGAATCGGAAAAAAACTCGGTCTACACAAGGTTTTGAAGGGAGACTCTGTCTTAAATAGCTGTGCTAAAATGTTTTCCACACCTAAGAAAAACATAGCTGAGATTGAAGACGCTGGGTGTAAAGCGATGGTGGCATTGTTCGGGGGCAAACCTGGAGACAATCTTTCTGCAATGAGGTATTCTACTCTCTGCAAAAAAGTTGGTTCAGCCAAAATCTTTGTTACACCTGAACGACTGCCACCGACCTCCTCTGCAACGACGTATCATGCCCTTCGGAGTTACCTCCAAGTGATGCTTTGGATGGACAATGGTGAGGCCATGGACACTACTGAATGGGGATGGGAATTGCAGAACAACACTCTAGTTCCAGTGATGATGGATACTTCACCCGTGCCAGAAACACTTCTGAAAAAAATTCACTGCAATTGTTCTCGTGGTTGTAGTACACTTTGGTGCACTTGCAAAAGACACGGACTTACCTGTTCACGGGTATGCGGACCATGTCAAGAAGGGCATTGTGACAATATGAGTGAGGAAGCAGTGTCTTATGATGAAAATAGTGACTATTGACCTGACATGGTTATTCAGTGATGAAGTAGGTCTTTAAATGCACTGTGTATTAATTCTATCATTTCTAGAAATGTACATGTATGTCATGACGTCATTGATGACGTCATGACCTCGCCTGTCCATGTAGTTAGTATAAAACTTTGTATAAAAATTGTTATATGAAAATATATAGTATAAAAAATGCAAACTCTTCTGTAACCTACAGCTACAGCTTTGAAATAGGCAAATATTCGTTATTTTTAGTGCGATGGCTGTCATTGTCTTATGACGTCATAGTTAGGACCATTGTGGTGATCAATTTTTGGAAAGCTTTTAATATGTTGTTCCCCCCATATAATAGTAATAAAAAAAAAAATCATAAAACGCTTTCTTGGAATTTGTTCCGGGTCAAACCTTATTTTGACTGGACTAATTATATTGAAGTGGTTAGTAAAGCTGAGTAGTGAACTACCCTTTAAAACCACAGCAATTGCTTCCTCACTTCCCAGACACAAACGATTGTAAAGAGTAAAGAGGGCATTGTACACAATGGTAGACAAAGCTCAGGCCCAACGTTTTGAGATTTGTTGCTGCTTTCAATTTCTAAATTAATTAATTTGTACAAATTAAATGGAAAAATGTCTACCTTCTAACTTCTGATCTGTGTTCTATGTATCGTTGTGAATAAAATATGGCTATAAGAGATTTAAAATTATTATTTTCTTTATATTTTGCACATTGTTATTTTGAATTAGAGTTTTATGTTTTCCATATTGAAAATATTTTGAAAGGATAAGAACATTTAAATGATCTTTTGTGATTGTTTTTTTGCAATTTGTAAAAAATTTGCAGAAAATATTTTAGACTATCAAACAATTTACATCATATGTCTTCAAAATTCTAAGATGAGTGCTTTTGCATGGTTTCTGTTATATTTACAAATTATAATTTATAATTATGTTCACAAATTATAATTTATAATTATATTCTGTATGTAACTCCTTCTCATGTACAGCACCATGGTATTAATGGTGCTCTATAAATATATATTAATAATAATAATAATTTATTAATCCATTTTCATTGAAGCTGTAATTAAACATCATAAATGTCTTTAGCATATGGAAGATATTACAACCGCCTGTTTTGAGTGCTTCCCAAGACCACCAGTATTATGTTAATGTTCTAATTACGATGGCTGTTTGAAATTTAGAGCATGTATAATATAACAGCGATACCAAATGTGCTATGTACAAGTACAACTCTTAAAGAAGACTTCCAAATAGAATTTTTTTAACGTAAAGTGAACCTGTCATGTAAAAAAACACTATTAACCTTCAGATATGGGGCTCTAAAGCTGCCTGGCCACAGCGCCCAGAGCCCGGGTATCAGGAGGAAAGGAGCTTTATTCCTCCCTGCAGCCTCCGGCGTTTAGTCATAGAGGTGCAGCTTCAGTCACTGCTCAGTCAATAATGAGCATCGTCTGTAACCACCACAATAACAGCTGGCTTACTAAAGAGGTCGTCCACTACTTTAACATTGATGGTCTGTCCTTAGGATAGGTCATCAATGTCTGCTTGGTCAGGGTCCGACACCTAGCACCACCGCCAATCAGCTGTGCTGGATGCTGGAAATTACAGCAGGCAGCTGGAAATGTTTAGTTCCGTAGCTGCCCCATCAACTGATAGCCAGCTACGGCTGGGTACTGCCATCCGCCTCCCATTCAAATCAATAGGAGGCAGATGTGCAGTACCTGGCCACAGCCACTATCAGTTCAAAATTCCAAGTGCGGTGGAATTGCCAAAAATTATGCAATTCCACATGTACTTATTTAATTATTTATTTTAATCTACCATGTTCACTATATGGTAAAACTGACCTGGAAGTATGATGCGCCAGATCAGTATGAGTGCATAGATACCAAACATGTGTAGCTTTTTTTTCTATTTAAATAGTGAAAAAATTTCAGAAATTTGTAAAAAAAAAAACATTTTAGCTTTTTCCAAGACCCATAACATTTTCACTTTTCGGGATCGGGGGTTGTGCGATGACTTATTATTTGCGCCCTGAGCTGATGCTTTTAGTGATACCATTTTAGTGTAGATATGATGTTTTGATCACCTCTTATTGCATTTTATTGCAGTGTAGTG
The DNA here is from genome assembly GCF_048569485.1 of Anomaloglossus baeobatrachus. NCBI lineage: Eukaryota > Metazoa > Chordata > Amphibia > Anura > Aromobatidae > Anomaloglossus > Anomaloglossus baeobatrachus. The sequence continues at coordinate 223,658,952 of NC_134359.1, read as the reverse complement.
GCGCCTGAAAGAACTAGGTAGTGTATAACAAGCTAGCATTATTTTCTTCATTTTACTCCTTTCTAGGTATTTTTCAAACTAATACGTAGGTTTGCATGAATACATTTCCTATATTACTTCATCCTCTGTCTGCTTCTTCACTGCTATCTAAACTCTAACTTGTGCATTATTTCATGATTTCATGCGATTTGGACCATTAGGTTTGTGTTTAGTTGATTTCATTCTTCTGTGTAAACTTGGGAGATACTGAACGTTCCCTATGTATAACCATATTAAACAGCGTGATGAAGACGTAAACTCTTGCTGGCTAAGCTTCTTACATGTGGTGTGTTACCGCCTTTGTGTCAGCACTTTTGACAGAGTATTTGTGTATTGTGTCTTATATTGTTTGTTGGCTGAAGAAACTACTGTTCATGCCAGTAAGTAACAATTACCATGTGATCCTTTTATAATGATTTTCAAGCCTTATTCCTCCATATACTGTACATAGCTTATGCCTTTATTTAACACCTGGAACTGTAACATGGCGCGGGTAGTCGTGGGCGAGGTAGTCATCTGCTTCACCCCGGCACAGTACATGAAAATGGAAGTCCTAACTGGATGTGTGGTGTTGCACTCTAGAGGTGATACACCTTTGCAGGTTGCATGTTACTGATGGTTTTGGCCGGCCAGGACCAGATGGTACACAGTTTATTATGGGAGACCACAAGATCATAAAAAAATGTAGTTTTACTGAACATAAATTTCATTCCTTGTCATGCTCTGTCTTGCACCAGGACCCGCCTCTCTTGGTCACTTGTTCCTTTGGTCAGTGTGTGACTCCCTGGACTAGTCAGGTCGTCACAGGGTTCTACACAATCTTTCTCTCCCCGTGCAGGGCTCAAACCCCCATGGTTATGGGAACCTAACCTGCAGTACTGCCTCCACCAGCATTCACAAATCCTAGATACACCTTGCACCACACTCTGTCAGGCACACCAGTGGGCTGCTTAAGCTGAAATAGAGCTGCCCACCTAGGGGTCAGGCAGGGAGGTGGGAGGTGTCAAGTCAGTTGAGTGGTAGCCCTCGAACTGTGAGGAGCTCTGAGGAATCTGGGAGTTGTAGCTCCCAGAGGAGAAGCAGACAAGGTCACAGAGGAGTCGGACCCCCGGTCGCAGGGGATTGAGGCTAGGTGCCTGGGACCTGTCTTGGAGGACGGTCAGTAGCCTGGGCCTAATCACCAGTCTGGGACCGAAGGCACGAGGGGGTACATGGACCCTAGGTTGGGGAGAAGCTTCAGGCAACCCAGCAATTAACCTACGGAGGACAGGACCTCTATGGACTGTTCCCACGAAGGTCAGAGATCTGGGGCACTAGTGCAACGAGGGGGATAAGGCTTTCCAAACAAGCAGCCCACTGAAATCCCAAGCGTGAGACCCTGAGAGCAAGCACTTCTACTTAGCCACAGTGGGGAGCGGGGCCCGGAAAGCTCCAAGCTGACGGGCTACAAAGGACACTTTAAAACTACTGTGCCAGGAGGCTGGTCACGGACCACCAGGCAGTGCTGCAGGGGACGGAACCCAACCGAGCTCCCCCAAGAGGGCAGCGGCATCCAGAGACTTGGTTTACCCTGTTGTCAGCATCTGCTTCATTGATGAGTGAGTACCAGATTAACCCCTGCAACCAACAAGCCTACGCCCCCCCTGCACCCCATACCACGATCCAGAGTTCCGGGGCCTTCCCCTACCCATGGAGGGTAACGTCATCTGGATGCCCCACTCCATCACCCCGGCTACTCCCCAACGGCAGCGGCGGTACTCCCTGTTACCGCACACCACAAACTATATTTCCCCCTTTCTTCATTCAGGTGTGACCCTTAGTCCTACGGTCAGGGAACCCTTGAGCCACAAGCAGTGATATCCAAGTGGCTTGACCGCTGCCAGGGCGTTACAAGTGCGCTGACTCGGCTCCACTACATCACTCTGTGTCACAGTCACCTCCTTCTTTTTCTTAGTTGTTCCCTCTTTTCCTCAGTCACACTATCCTATGTAACGGTTTCCCTCTCTTCAGAACACCCATGTCATGTAGCTCTGCTGCTCCTCAGACCTGGGGTCTGATCCTGTCACAGACTGGACCAAAACTGATGTTCCCACAAGTGATGAGTCGGTCACGAATGATCCGACACAAATTTCCGGCTCCCTGCTGTGACTGTCTGGAGCCGACACAAGAGAGAGTTACTAAATTCTCTTAATGGCTCTCACTGGGCATAAAGGTCTGGTGTTCAGTGAACAAAACCCCGTCCACTCAACAGTTTAATCGGCTCATTGTAAGTGGTGTTTAGGTGTGGGGGGGCGGGGTTTCGGCAGTATTAATATAATCTTAAATATGTGTTCTCCTGGGGTGAACACATATTTAATAGATATCTATTTAGGATCCGGAAGGGCCGGCTCTTTTTGATGAGCGGAGCCATGGGAACCGGATCACTAAAGAGAGCCGGACTGCCCATCACTAGTTCCCACAGAAACTGTATCTCTCCCTCAACACTAGCTCCTCCCATATAGGCTAATCCCAACTGTCACCTGTCTGTTGCCGGGCAGATTTAACCTTTCACCATCATACCTGTAATACTTATAATACCTTATTAAACATCGTGCATTATATACTAGACAACAATACACCTTATACCAATACACACAGTCAGGGCTAGAAATATTTGGACAGTGACACAAGTTTTGTTATTTTAGCTGTTTACAAAAACATGTTCAGAAATACAATTATATATATAATATGGGCTGAAAGTGCACACTCCCAGCTGCAATATGAGAGTTTTCACATCCAAATCGGAGAAATGGTTTAGGAATCATAGCTCTGTAATGCATAGCCTCCTCTTTTTCAAGGGACCAAAAGTAATTGGACAAGGGACTCTAAGGGCTGCGATTAACTCTGAAGGCGTCTCCCTCGTTAACCTGTAATCAATGAAGTAGTTAAAAGGTCTGGGGTTGATTACAGGTGTGTGGTTTTGCATTTGGAAGCTGTTGCTGTGACCAGACAACATGCGGTCTAAGGAACTCTCAATTGAGGTGAAGCAGAACATCCTGAGGCTGAAAAAAAAAGAAAAAATCCATCAGAGAGATAGCAGACATGCTTGGAGTAGCAAAATCAACAGTCAGGTACATTCTGAGAAAAAAGGAATTGACTGGTGAGCTTGGGAACTCAAAAAGGCCTGGGCGTCCACGGATGACAACAGTGGTGGATGATCGCCGCATACTTTCTTTGGTGAAGAAGAACCCGTTCACAACATCAACTGAAGTCCAGAACACTCTCAGTGAAGTAGGTGTATCTGTCTCTAAGTCAACAGTAAAGAGAAGACTCCATGAAAGTAAATACAAAGGGTTCACATCTAGATGCAAACCATTCATCAATTCCAAAAATAGACAGGTCAGAGTTAAATTTGCTGAAAAACACCTCATGAAGCCAGCTCAGTTCTGGAAAAGTATTCTATGGACAGATGAGACAAAGATCAACCTGTACCAGAATGATGGGTAGAAAAAAGTTTGGAGAAGAAAGGGAACGGCACATGATCCAAGGCACACCACATCCTCTGTAAAACATGGTGGAGGCAACGTGATGGCATGGGCATGCATGGCTTTCAATGGCACTGGGTCACTTGTGTTTATTGATGACATAACAGCAGACAAGAGTAGCCAGATGAATTCTGAAGTGTACCGGGATATACTTTCAGCCCAGATTCAGCCAAATGCCGCAAAGTTGATCGGACGGCGCTTCATAGTACAGATGGACAATGACCCCAAGCATTCAGCCAAAGCTACCCAGGAGTTCATGACTGCAAAAAAGTGGAACATTCTGCAATGGCCAAGTAAATCACCAGATCTTAACCCAATTGAGCATGCATTTCACTTGCTCAAATCCAGACTTAAGACGGAAAGACCCACAAACAAGCAAGACCTGAAGGCTGCGACTGTAAAGGCCTGGCAAAGCATTAAGAAGGAAGAAACCCAGCGTTTGGTGATGTCCATGGGTTCCAGACTTAAAGCAGTGATTGCCTCCAAAGGATTCGCAAAAAAATATTGAAAATAAAAATATTTTGTTTGGGTTTGGTTTATTTGTCCAATTACTTTTGACCTCCTAAAATGTGGAGCGTTTGTAAAGAAATGTGTACAATTCCTACAATTTCTATCAGATATTTTTGTTCAAACCTTCAAATTAAACGTTACAATCTGCACTTGAATTCTGTTGTAGAGGTTTCATTTCAAATCCAATGTGGTGGCATGCAGAGCCCAACTCGCGAAAATTGTGTCACTGTCCAAATATTTCTGGACCTAACTATGTAGCGCCCCATGAGGCAGGTGGTTAACTTACTTGTCGCCGGGCCGTTTCGGGTCGGGTCAGGCGATGTCATGAGGTGGCCTTGCCCGATTCCGTTGCCCCAAGGCATACACTAAATGGTGGGGAAAGCGGGGTATTTGGGATAGTTTGTCGTGACGCCACCTGTGAATTGCGGCCAGTAGTAGCCGCTGCTGCAGAATTCCTCGCCAGGGCAGGTGTTACGGCAGCCAGGATGGTGTTGCTCCCCACAGGTGGAGCGGGCCCCGGGTGGATGAAGAGGAATTTAACGGCTGTTGGTGCCTAAGCGCTGGGCGGCGGCATCGGTAAGGAAGAGACAACACAGTCTCTGCTTGTTCAGGTTATAGTTTACTCCCAACTTCAGCTGCCAGCCAGGTCGCAGTGGTCACGGCCATGATGGGTTCTGGTCAATCCCAGATTCAGTAAGGGGTCACCACCGGTGTTTTGAGAAAGAAAGAGTGAGAGACCTATTTCTAGAATGTTCCCCTCAGCAGTTATGTACCCTGGCTGAGCTGCGTCTCCAAGCCCCGGGCCTAGTAAAGTCCAAGTTTTTCTAGAGATGTCTTGCCACAACTATGGTCCTGATGGGTCTGCTCCTGCTGTGTGTGTGTTGCACCTATTTCTACCCCAAGTGGAACCCGCCCCCCACATGGCTGGCTTCAGTGACCTTGGCTGAGCGTGCGAGGTGCTGAACTGAAGTAAAGTGCTGAATTTAAGATAAGTGCATAGTTTCAACACAATTACATAGTGGTGATAACTGTAATTGTTGAATTTCATTAGGGAATTGTGTGTCTGTTTGTGATTCTGTGAAAAGGAAAAAAAAAAAAAAAGTTAGTCTTGTGATTTAATTAGTAGGATTAGTCACACCTGTTTCTAGAAGCTTCTAGCAGCTTCTGGTAGTCATTGTACATCTATATAAACCAGCCAGTGCAAGCGAGGTGCTGAACTGAAGTAAAGTGCTGAATTTAAGATAAGTGCATAGTTTCAACACAATTACATAGTTTGACACAAGAACATAGTTTGAATTTATCTTTATACGTTTTCCATTGTTTTTTTTTCTCTTTGTTTTACTACTTTAACGTATATCCCCATTTAATAGGTGCTCCATGGACAATGCTACCAGGTGTGTATCTTGTCAGATGTATGCATGCCTTGAGCAGCCGTTCGAGGGTGACTATGTCTGCACTCGATGCAAGCATGTTGCGTATTTGGAAGCCAAGGTAACTGATCTAAATAAGCAGCTTGCAACACTAAGGGGCATTGCAAACCTGGAGAGGAGTTTAGAGCTCCCTGAGCTTTCTCTGGCTGGGGCCAGTGATATGGAGGAGGGTGGAGGTGGGGAAGATCAGGACCCAGAGGTAGGTAGCTGGGTAACAGTTAGAAGAAGAGGTAGGGGGAAAAGTGTCAGGGAGCCTAGTCCAGACCTGGCACAACCTAGTAAATATGCCTGTTTGGTTGATATTAGGAATGAAGGGCCTGGACTAGGGTCACTACAGCAGGATGTTGCTCTTAGCAACCAGGAAAACAACTGCAGTAGGAAGGAGGGAAATAGGAGTGCAGCAAAGCCCAAACAGATGTTGGTGGTAGGGGACTCTATAATTAGGCGGACAGACAGGGTCATCTGTCGCCGAGACCGTGAATGCCGAACAGTGTGTTGTATGCCGGGTGCTCGGGTTCGGCATATTGCGGATCGGATAGACAGATTGCTGGGTGGGGCTGGGGAAAACCCAGCGGTCATGGTGCACATTGGTACTAATGACAAAGTTAGAGGCAGGTGGAAGGTCCTTAAAAATGATTACAGGGAACTAGGAGAGAAGCTGAAGTCCAGGACCTCCAAGGTGGTGTTTTCAGAAATACTACCGGTGCCACGAGCGTCACTAGAAAGACAGCGGGAGCTTAGGGAGATAAATATGTGGCTTAGAAATTGGTGCAGGAAGGAAGGGTTCGGGTTCATGGAGAACTGGGCCGACTTCTCAGTCGGCTACAGGCTCTACGGTAGGGACGGGCTGCACCTCAATGGGGAAGGTGCAGCTGTGCTGGGGGAGAAAATGGTCAGATGGATGGAGGAGCTTTTAAAGTAGGATCGGGGGGGAGGGAGGGTAGTGGAGCAAATAAGGGGAGAGATAGAGCAGATAGAGACAGTGAGACGGTAGGGGTCAATGAAGGATTAGGGGGGGATGGGACATACAAGGAACTTAGGGAGGCTAGGAGTAATAAAGGTGTTAATAGGATTAAATGTCTACTGGCAAATGCAAGAAGAAGTCTTGCAAACAAAATGAATGAATTGGAGACTCTTATGTCAACCATGGATTATGATGTGGTGGGCATTACGGAAACCTGGCTGGATGAAAGCCATGACTGGGTGACAAACATACAGGGTTATAGTACATTTAGGAAGGACAGGAAAGGCCAAAAAGGTGGTGGGGTGTGTATATTTATTAAATCTAACCTAAAACCTGTGTTGTATGATGACATTGAGGGGAACAGCAACAATGTAGAGTCAGTATGGGTAAATGTACATGGGGAGGGGAATAATGGAAAAATGCTAATTGGAGTTTGCTGTAAGCCTCCTAACATACCTGAACAAATAGAGGGGGAAATGCTGGAACAAATTGAAAAGGCAGCTAATAATAATAATCGGGTTCTTATTATGGGGGATTTCAACTATCCAGACATACAGTGGGACATAGAATCTTCTGGTTGTGCTAAAAACTGTAAGTTCTTATCTACTATTTAAGACCATTTCCTCTCTCAGATGGTAGGTGAACCAACCAGGGGAGATAATTTGCTAGATCTGGTCCTGTCAAATAGACCGGATACAATTTCAGATCTACAGGTCCGGGAGCACTTGGGCACCAGCGATCATAATATGGTAAGCTTCAACATAATATTCAATAGAACATTTCAAAGGGGAAATGCTAAAACCTGGAGTTTTAGGAAAGCTGATTTCAACAAATTAAGGGAAGAGCTTAAATGTGTAGATTGGGACAAAGTCATAATAACTGGGGATACCGAACATAAATGGGGTAAGTTTAAGGATATACTACTAGAGTCCTGTAAAAAACGTATACCCTCTGGTAATAAAATGTCCAGGAATAAAAAGAAACCACTATGGATAAATAAGACTGTACAAAGTATAATAAAACAAAAACAAAGGGCATTTAAAATCTTAAAGGCTGAGAATACAGAAATAGCATTTCAGAAGTATAAAGATATCAATAGGAAATGTAAAAAAGAAATCAAACAAGCAAAATTAGCTACTGAAACAAAAATCGCCAATGACATTAAAATAAATCCCAAAATCTTTTATAAATACATTAATGCCAAAAGGAAAACAAAGGATAGTATCGGCCCCTTAAAATATAATAACAAGTTAGTTATAGAGGACAAACAAAAGACTGAGATATTAAATAGGCATTTCTCATCTGTATTCACCAAGGAACTGACTGTACCAGGGATCATTCAACAAGTGAAAAATCAAAGTTCACCACCCGATATAATTAATTTAACACAAGATGAAGTACGCCTACGTCTCAGTAAATTAAACATTGACAAATCCCCAGGGCCAGATGGCATTCATCCACGAATATTGAGGGAATTGAGCTCCGTAATCGACAGACCGCTGTATCTCATCTTTTTAGACTCACTTGTAACAGGGTTGGTGCCTCAGGATTGGAGGATTGCTGATGTGGTACCGATATTTAAGAAAGGTAAGAGGGTAGATCCAGGCAACTACCGTCCAGTAAGCCTGACATCAGTAGTATGCAAAGTTTTTGAGGGCATTTTAAGGGATGACATGCAAAAATATATTGCAGAAAATAATATGATAACTGACAAACAGCATGGATTCATGAAAGATAAGTCGTGTCTAACCAACCTGTTGGGGTTCTATGAGGGGGTAAGTTCAAACCTGGATATTGGTAATGCAGCTGATGTGATTTATTTGGACTTTGCAAAGGCATTTGATACTGTACCACATAATAGCCTTATACTAAAGCTCCAGAAGCAAGGACTAGGGGACACAATATGCAACTGGGTAAGGAATTGGCTAAAAGATAGGAAACAAAGAGTAGTCATAAATGGTACATTCTCTAAATGGGCTATAGTCAGCAGTGGGGTACCGCAGGGATCTGTGCTTGGACCGATTCTTTTTAATCTCTTTATTAATGACCTTGTGGATGGGATTGATAGTACAGTGTCAGTCTTTGCCGATGACACCAAACTATGTAGGATATTAAAAACTGACCTGGATAGTACAATATTACAAAAAGATCTGGATAAGATGTCAGAATGGGCAGATACTTGGCAAATGAGATTTAATGTTGATAAATGTAAAGTAATGCACCTAGGACGGAGTAATCCTATAGCTGCGTATACATTAAATGGAAGTAAACTCGGGACTACAGAACAGGAGAAGGACTTGGGTATTCTCATTACAAATAAGCTGAGCAGCAGCACTCAATGTCAAGCAGCAGCTGCTAAAGCAAACAAGATTTTAGGGTGTATAAAAAGAGAGATTAGATCCCGTGATCCCAACGTATTGTTACCCCTCTATAAATCACTTGTAAGGCCACATCTGGAATACGGGATCCAGTTTTGGGCTCCACATTTTAAAAAGGACATTCAGAAGTTAGAGTCAGTTCAAAGGCGGGCAACTAGACTATTACAAGGAATGGAAGGCCTCCCATATGATGACAGGTTGAAAAAGTTAGATATGTTTAGCTTAGAAAAAAGACGTCTCAGAGGAGATCTCATATATATGTATAAATACATGTGTGGTCAATATAAAGGACTGGCACATGACTTATTTCTTCCAAAGACAGTACTAAGGACCAGGGGGCACTCACAGCGAGTGGAAGAAAAGCGATTCCAACAGCTAAATAGTAAAGGGTTCTTTACAGTTAGAACAGTCAGACTGTGGAATGCCCTACCACAAGAGGTAGTGATGGCAGATACTATAACAGCTTTTAAAAAAGGGCTGGATGATTTCCTCAGTACACAAAACATTGTTGGTTATAAATGACTTAGTGACTAAATGTAGAACTGGTGGAGGAAGGTTTAACTAGATGGACCTAGGTCTTTTTTCAACCTAAGTAACTATGTAACTATATGTAACTATGTAACTATGTAACCTCCCATCATCATGATGGCCACCTCCCTGCCTACCCTGAGCCATCCCACCCTGTGTGTAGGCTCCTAAGCTGTATGTAGTGTGTGAATGTGGAACACCGGTGATTAACCCCCCTTTACCTGAGATGAATACCGCACCTTAATTGAGGTTCAGTACCCTGTGGCGACCAGAGCCTCAGGGGCGCCACACATACATTATATTAACACCGCTACACCTCTACACAGCAACATTCTCAACCCTGCTACATCTTATACATTATAACATCTTACACTATACATTCCCACATAACATCACCTTACATCAGAAATATACTGTGTATATATATATATATATATATATTGTGAGGTAGCAGCGTTGTTTGGGCAAAAACGTGAGGCAGTGAGGCAGCAGCGTGTTCACACCAACAGTCTATTTATTGTTGCAGCATAAATAGATCCAATTTCCCACAGTCAAAGTCTCTTCCGGATCATAGCCGGTGCATATAGACAAATTCTTTGCATCAAAAAGTCTTGTTACCTTAGGACCCCGATAACCGCAGGGATCTGTATAAGGTTCTCCTAGGCTGACACTCTTGGCCTGTGTTCACTCCACACAGAGCCAGCCCAGCTCACACCGCATGTGTTAGCTTCACCAAGCCTGGCTCTCAACTGAGACACACCCTGCTGTGCTCTGCATGATTTTAAATGAAAATGCCGGACATGAGGATTGCTACAAAACCTGGACTGGGATCTGTCTCCCTGTTACCCTTTGTGCTATACTCCCAGTAATAGCTATAGCAAACTCAGAGGGTTTCCAGACACATTCTGGGGGACACATAGCGGTCTTCAAATATTACCCCTGTCACTGCCTCACATATCCCCCCCCTCAGTTCAAACGGGCGGGGTTGAACTTTTGCCAACATACAGGGACCTCTGGACAGGGCATCCGCATTGCCCTGCAACCTACCAGCCCGGTGTTCCACAGAAAAGTGAAAGTTCTGCAAGGAGAGAAACCACCTGGTAACTCTAGCATTTCTCTCCTTAGCATTCCTCATCCAGACCAAAGGGGAGTGGTCTGTCACCAGGCGAAAGTGTCGCCCCAGCAGGTAGTAGCGTAGGGATTCCAGAGCCCATTTTATGGCCAGGCACTCCTTCTCCACTATGCTATAGTTCTTCTCTGCCGGGGTGAGTTTTCTACTCAAATAGGTGACCGGGTGCTCTTCTCCATCTACCTCCTGGGACAGAACCGCACCCAGACCCACCTCAGAGGCATCTGCCTGTACTATAAACTCCTTTTGAAAGTCAGGGTTGACAAGGACAGGCTGACCACATAGGACTACCTTTAGCACCTGAAAGGCTTCCTCTGCTTGTGTATTCCAGTGGACCATGACCGACTTCTTCCCTTTTAAAAGATCGGACAAAGGCGCCGACCGTCCAGCAAAATTGGGTATGAATCGTCGGTAATACCCCATTATACCCAGAAAGGCTCTTACCTGTTTTGTGGTAAGGGGACGAGGCCAGTTTTGAATGGCTTCGATTTTGTTTACTTGTGGCTTGATAACCCCTTGGCCTATCACATACCCCAAGTAACGGGCTTCTTTGAGACCCATAGCACATTTTCTTGGATTCGCCGTCAGACCAGCCGCTCTGAGTGAATCCACTACCGCTTGTACCTGAGATAAGTGGGTGCTCCAGTCACTGCTATAGATGATGATGTCATCAAAATATGCGGAGGCATATGGTTGATGGGGTTCTAACACTATGTCCATTAATCTCTGAAACGTGGCCGGAGCCCCATGTACACCAAATGGCAAGACGACATAGTGATAGAGCCCCCCTGGCGTGACAAAAGCGGTCTTTTCTTTTGCCGCCTCTGTCAGCGGCACCTGCCAGTAACCTTTAGTGAGATCGAGAGTCGTGAAGTACTGGGCCCGTCCCAGTCTCTCTATCAGCTCGTCGACCCTGGGCATGGGATACATATCAAACTTTGATACCTCATTTAACTTTCGGAAGTCATTATAGAATCTTAAAGAACCGTCTGGTTTCGGGATCAGCACATTGGGACTGGCCCATTCGCTCGTGGATTTTTCAATAACCCCTAGTTGGAGCATCTTTTTTACCTCCTCCGCAATGGCTTGCCTACGAGCCTCTGGTACCCGGTATGGCCTCAGGCGTACCCTTACTTGAGGCTCGGTGACAATATCATGGTGGATTACGGTTGTTCGGCCTGGTAGGCTTGAGAACACATCCGTATTCCGCTGCACTAATCTCCGAGACTCCCGTCTCTGCTGTTTTGAGAGAGAATCCCCTATCCTTACTCCCAATTCATCATCAGGGGACTCCTCCTTTGTTGTTGTCAAGGCACCTGAAAAGGTTAGGTCCAACGTTACGTCAGCCACCATACATTCCCTGTCTTTCCACGCCTTCAGCAGGTTTACATGGTAGATTTGCTCTGGTTTTCTTCTACCTGGCTGATACACTTTATAGTTTACTTCACCCACTTTCTCCCGGATCTCATAGGGACCTTGCCATTTGGCTAAGAACTTACTTTCTGCAGTAGGTATTAGGACTAAGACACGATCTCCCGGTTTAAAAGACCTGATGGAGGCCTTTCTATTATACTGAGTACTTTGGGCTGCCTGAGCATCCAGCAAATGCTTTTTAACAATGGGCATTATTGCCGTGATACGATCCTGCATACCCATAACGTATTCCACTGTGCTTTTGTGAGGGGTGGGCTCCTGTTCCCAAGTTTCTTTAACTATATCCAGCAGTCCCCGCGGATGTCTGCCATACAGTAACTCAAATGGCGAGAACCCAGTGGAAGATTGTGGGACCTCGCGGATAGCGAACATTAAATAGGGCAATAACATGTCCCAATCTTTCCCCTCTTTGGAGACCACCTTTTTCAACATAGCCTTTAGAGTTTTATTAAAATGTTCCACTAGACCATCAGTCTGGGGATGGTACACCGACGTGCGTAGCTGCTTGATCTGGAGGAGTTTGCACAGTTCCTTTGTAATTTTAGACATAAAGGAAGTGCCCTGATTGGTCAGGATTTCTTTGGGTAACCCCACGCGACAGAACATAGCAAACAACTCTCGAGCAATAAGCCTCGCCGAGGTGTGACGTAGTGGAATGGCCTCCGGATAACGTGTCGCGTAATCCATCACTACCAGGATGTGCTGGTGACCACGGGCTGATTTTACAATGGGTCCGATCAGATCCATAGCAATCCGCTCAAAAGGCACCTCTATAATGGGTAAAGGTATCAGAGGACTACGGAAACAGTGCGTTGGTGCGGTCAACTGACAAACTGGGCAGGACTCACAGAACCTCTTAATTTCTGCGCCGACCCCTGGCCAGTAAAACCGCTGAAACATGCGTTCCCGCGTTTTCTCTTCACCTAGGTGCCCACTCATTAGGTGGTTATGAGCCAATTCCAAGGTCTGACGGCGGTACGGCTGAGGAACCACCAACTGTTCCACTATTTCCCCCCGTATTGTATTAACCCGATTGAGCAACTCTCGCTTTAGAGCCATGTAGGGAGTTTCCAGCCTGGCACCAGGTCGCTGGGGTACCCCATCAATTACCTGTACATTTCCACGTCCAGGAGCCAATGTGGGGTACCGGAGCTGTGCTGTTCCGAAATTATCTGGAGACACGTTCAACTCCGGGATTGCCTCGGGTGGCTCAACCTCTCCTGCCATTACCTCTAGGGGGAACCTGGCAGGGTTACACTCTGTCCCTATACTGGTGACCCCTACGGCAGGTATCCCTGAGTCGGGATCGTCCGGCTCAGGGCCTGGTTCAATCATACACCTCGGAGGGCTAGGTCGCCTCCCACATAATGTCCAGAACAGGGGCAAGTCTCTTCCCAAAATAACAGCATATGGAAGTCTTTTCATCACTCCCACTTCATGTTGTACCTCTCCACACGAGGTAGCAATGGTGACCCTTTCCATAGGGTATTCACGTAGGTCTCCATGAATACAAAGTACCCCTACTTTATGTCCCGTAGGGTTTTCCCCGGAGACCAAGGAGGCATGTACAAGAGTCACCAAACTTCCTGAGTCCAACAAAGCCTCTGCTGTATAGCCATTAACACGTACTTTGCAGAGATGGGGCTCCTCCCCCATAGTAACAGTGCTTACGGTACAAACAGTATGGGCATACATTGATACCCGGCGAGCGTACCGGCAGTCCATGGGTTCTGATGTGAGTGGGCACTGTGCCATCACATGCCCGAGCTGATAGCACCGCCAGCACATAACAGCAGAGGTGTCCCTGCTTCGGGTGTCTGACTTTGGGGAACCGGGACTCCTGCTGACCTTAGTCTGGGGTTTACTCTCTGCCAGGGCTGAAGACGGGGCAGCACCCGAGGAGGGACGGGAGTCTTTTACCAACTGTGAAGGGGGCGTATCCCTACGGAGTGCCCGCCGTGAAGCAGAGTCCCGGACCAGCTCCTGGGTAGCTGTGTAGCGTTCCACCAAATTCACTAGCTGGTCTAGGGTACCGGGGTCCCCCTGTCCCACCCACCGTTGAATGGGGGCTGGCAAAGTCCGCACAAACCGTTCAATCACCACCCGCTCAATCATCTGTCCGGGGTTCAAGGTCTCCGGCTGCAGCCATTTTTTTACAAGGTCCAGTAAGACATGGGCCTGTGAGCGTGCAGGTTTTCCCTCCTCAATGGACCACTGATTCACTCGTTGGGCCCGGAGATAAGTGTTAACCCCCATTCGTGCAAGGATCTCACCTTTCAGTGTGCCATAGTCCTTGGCATCCTCCGTGCTGAGATCCAGGTAGGCTTTTTGGGGTTCACCTACCAAGAACGGGGCCACGACATCAGTCCAACGGTCGATAGACAATTTCTCTCGCTCAGCGGTCCTCTCAAACACGGAGAGAAAGGCTTCTGGGTCATCCTCTGCACTCATCCTCGTAAGTGCTGCCCTTACTCTGTCCTGGGCCGCAGGAAGGACTGGATGACCTGGAGTTACCGCTGGGAGCACTTCTTGCAGAGCAGAAAGCTGCTTAGCCAACAAGCTGTTTGTCTCCTGTTGCTGAATGAACGCCCGCTGGAGCTGGACATTGGTTTGTTGCTGCTGAGCATTAGCCTGGGCCAGCTGCTTTACAAGATCCTCCATGGTGGCTGCTGAGTTAAACTGTAACTTTGCAGGCTTGATCATAAACATGTGAAAACTGGGTTGTTGCCCCTAGCAACCAGGCTACAACGCCTGCAGGGTTCGTGGACCCGCCGATCCACCGCAAACAGTCAGTAGAAAAAAAAATAATTTTTTTTTCTTCCGGGTAAGTACCTCTTAGGCCATTGCCCTTAGCAACCAGGCTGCCATGCCCGCATTCTCCACCATAATGTGAGGTAGCAGCGTTGTTTGGGCAAAAACGTGAGGCAGTGAGGCAGCAGCGTGTTCACACCAACAGTCTATTTATTGTTGCAGCATAAATAGATCCAATTTCCCACAGTCAAAGTCTCTTCCGGATCATAGCCGGTGCATATAGACAAATTCTTTGCATCAAAAAGTCTTGTTACCTTAGGACCCCGATAACCGCAGGGATCTGTATAAGGTTCTCCTAGGCTGACACTCTTGGCCTGTGTTCACTCCACACAGAGCCAGCCCAGCTCACACCGCATGTGTTAGCTTCACCAAGCCTGGCTCTCAACTGAGACACACCCTGCTGTGCTCTGCATGATTTTAAATGAAAATGCCGGACATGAGGATTGCTACAAAACCTGGACTGGGAGGAGGGATCTGTCTCCGTGTTACCCTTTGTGCTATACTCCCAGTAGGAAATAATTGCACCTTAGACAATTTGTTCCACAACTTGTGCAATGTCCCATCCTGGTCCCCTGTTGTGCAATTCCACACACGCACAAACACAAATACACACACATATTATGCTCACCTTACCCTCCGTTCACTTAGCGGCCTCCTGGTTCTTGTAGTCCACAGGTACAGTATGTGTATCTCGTAACCATCGTGACGATGCAGGAGCTTCCACTGTCAGCACTTCAACAGCAGACATCATACACAGGAGATGCTTGCCTCTGATTGGACAGCACGCTGCCTTTGAAAAACGGCTGACAGCGGAAGCTCCTGCATCGTCGAGATGCTTACCGGATACACATACTGTACCTGCGGACTACAAGAACCAGGAGACCGCCAAGGGAACAGAGGTGAGCATAACATGTGTGTGTTTGTGTGTGTTTGTGCGGACTGCAAGAGTGGGTCAGAGCGCAGAACCGGAAGTGTGCATGGTGAGTATTTGCTCATACAGCAAAGCATTGCTCTTAAATAGAGTTACAAATTTACAGCAAGCTTTGCTCGTATAGCGAAATATTTGCACACCAAGTGACTCGTAAACCGAGGTTCCACTGTATATATCCAAGAACACATAACACATTTGGTGCCCTCAGGGGTAGAAACGCGACCACCATCTTATAGTATCACGCTTCATTTTAAGACCCCCAAATAAGACCATTACATACATCCAAAGTCCAAGTATGTGTAACACAGGGAAATGCAACAAGAGATAAGGATGACTTATTGATGACTTCAACAGGCTTTAATTAGGCGGGAACAGGGAGATGGAAGAGGAATGGTTTAGCGAAAAGTAATACAGAATTTCAAAGCAAACAAATCAAATTCCAGTTAGCATATTTCACAGTCACACTCAACTGATCAGGTAAGTGCAATCACTAAAGGTTATCCTAAACAAATTTTCTTAACAAAAACCCAATCCCGGTTCTTCCATCAGGACAGTGTCAGTTTCCCCGTACTTAGAGTCCCAATATGCAATTAAACTAGAAATCAGAATTTCATTGATCCGTCTATGGTAATGGTTCAATAAACATGGTGCAGTTGTGTTGCAATTGTGACGCTCCAGGGCTGTGGGGTACTCAGTCCCGGGCATGTGTGACACTCAGGGGGTGTCGTGGTCACGGCCGATGCCTGGTTCCGTGACCCTGGGGGTCGGTCCGAATAAAAAGGTGTTAAAAATAAAAGGGGAAATAAAAATAAAAGTAAAAGAGTTCTCGACTACGCCACTTGCAGTGAGCGGCCAGGTTATTTGGGGCCGCCGCTGCAGGTTTCTGCTGGGGCTGGTGGAGCGATGCAGCTTGGATGTTTGGAGCCCTTCTCAAGCAGGGACAGGCCCCAGCAGTGAATGATGGGGATAGTAGTGGGGAACCGTCTGTGTGAGTGCACCGGATGATCAAGAACACAGTCCACACCTGTGTTGCAGTTTTCACTTGCCTTTACTTTACTGTGGTACTTGAGCCCACAAGTGCCGGTTCTGGGTGTACCCGCTCCCCTTGTTCTCCTTGCCAGCTGGGACCTGGGTTGGCTGTTCTCCATGCACACTCGTTGTGGTTGGACGCCTGGAGCTACTTGGGAGTCACTTTTCTTTAGCCATGGCCTTAATGCGGGCAGCCTGGACTATTTAAGGGGCTCAGTCCCCGGTCCGCTCTTTGCTGCTTGTGCTTCGGGCTTGTTTGGTTGGCGATGGACCCTGGAGATCTTCTCGCCCGGCAGAGTTAACAGCTGACCATAAAGTGTCCCACTGTCCTAGGGTCTGCACCCCGCCTTGTGCTGAGTCCTGTGAGTCTTAGATCCAGACTAGAGTTGAGCGCGGTTCGTGGTTCGTGGTTCTCCAGTTCGCGGTTCGAGTGATTTTGGGGGCTGTTCTAGATCGAACTAGAACTCGAGCTTTTTGCAAAAGCTCGATAGCTCTAGTTACGTTCGAGAACGGTTCTAGCAGCAAAAAGCCAAGCTAATTCCTAGCTGGCTTTCCGCTGCAATAGTGTAAGTCACTCTGTGACTCACACTATTATGAAATTTCAGCATATAGTGTGCGGGAACAGCGCATTCAGATCACTGCTGCTGGGATAATGGCGATCACCATTTTTTTTTTCCTTGTCTTCTTTCCCTAAGCGTGCGCGTGTAGTGGGGCAGGCCAGCATGTCAGCTAATCCCAGACACGCACACAGATAAGTGGACTTTTAGCCAGAGAAGCAACGGCATGTGTGATAGGATGTCCATGTCACATGTCCCTACATTATAAAAACGGGTATCTGCCCGTCAGGATGCCATTATCTGCCTTCTGCGTCTGGGTGTCAGTCACCGCTGGCGTAGCTCCTGTCTCCGATACTACTGTGTACGCTCTACACACAGCGCTATACAGAATAGGGATAGAAGTTTCTTTTAGCCCTTGTAAGTGCTAATAACAGCAGGCTCAGAGCCATAGGTGACAGTCAGGTCCGCGGAAAGAGGTTTTAACAGCTACAGATAAGAGCGTCTGTGTAGCTAAGGTCAGGGACTTCCTCGCTGCATTTCACCATTAGGAGGGATATAAAGTGAGGCTTCCTTTCCTCTACACAGACCCACAACCCTGCCACTGTACCCTCCTGCCCTTTGCACACTCCAGCTCATTGTTACTAAGCCATTATACTAGCAAACACTGAGTAAACTTAGTGGCATCCTTAAAGTGGCTGTTGGACTTCCATTAGTGTCCCACTAGTGCAAATCTATTTGCAGCACCTCTGCATTGCACACTCAAGCTCATTGTTACTAAGCCATTATACTAGCAAACACTGAGGAAACTTAGTGGCATCCTAAAAGTGGCTGTTGGACTTCCATTAGTGTCCCACTAGAGCAAATCTATTTGCAGCACCTCTGCATTGCACACTCAAGCTCATTGTTACTAAGCCATTATACTAGCAAACACTGAGTAAACTTAGTGGCATCCTAAAAGTGGCTGTTGGACTTCATTATTGTCCCACTGGTGCAAAGCTATTTGCAGCACCACTGGATTGCACACTCAAACTCATTTTTACTAAGCTATTATACTAGCAAACATTGGAGTAAACTTAGTGGCATCCTAAAAGTGGCTGTTGGACTTCGTTATTGTCCCGCTGATGCAAAGATATTTGCGGCACCTCTGCATTGCACACTGAAACTCATTGTTACTAAGCCATTCAAATAGCAAACTATGCTGCCAGTTTAAGGGCCGTAGTTGCAGTGTCAGGGATAGTTATTGTTGTTTATTCTGCTGTTAATAAAGCTAGACCACCGCTGCAATCTACACCACCTCTCAATTTTTACTACCACATTTTAAGTGCGCAATCTTGTCGCAATCAAAATGAGGGGCAAAATGACAGATGCTGGTGGAAAGGGGAAGAGGCGTGTTGGAAAAGGAAAAAAAGGGTTTGTCCGTGGGGAAGGTGGCAAAGCTCCATTAACATCTGCTGAAGATAGACCATCTTCCAGCAAAAGTAAGATGTCTACTACTTACCGTGGACAATCCAATGTGCTCCCTTTTTTACGGACACGAACAACTGGAGCAAAGGTTGATGATGGCCAAAAAAAGAAAATGCTTGAATGGATCTCAAGTGGTCCAACAAGTGCCCTCTCCGCCACCTCAACTACCGCATCCAAAAAACACCAGTCCTCTGAGTTGTCATCCCAATCACACTTGCTTTCTCCCAGCTCTGAAGTCTCCATCCGCCCTACACAGTATGGTGGAACAGAGATGGCTGAGTCTGCAGAGCTGTTTAGTCACACTATAGCCTGGGAATCAGAGGTCTGCTCCCAAGCTACAGTGAGTACAGGCCAGGAAATGGTCTGCAAAAATACAAAATTGTAGTCTGATTAATTCTCTTGATAAAGGTCAAGGTATGACCGAAACGTCGAGATAAGACTATTCACAATAAAAAACATCAAAAATACCCAGACATTGTTTCTTTTTTCTCTTGGAGTGCCGGGGATAATTTTGTATTTTTGGAGTATTGACTGTTTCCCTAGAGCACCCGCATTCATAGTGAGCCAGGTCTATACGAATTATAGGAAATGGTCTGCAGTGATGCCCAGAACCTTTGTGACTCTGATTCAGGCCATGAGGACCAAGTTTCTGAGCATAATGTTGACCCTTATTCACAAACTGTAACACCTGTTGTTATAGACAATGAGGAACATACTGATGACGAAGAGACGTAGATACCAGATTGGGATGACAACTTAAATATTCTGTCAGGGCAAGAAGAGGCTCGGTCTGAGGGTGAGGGGAGTGCAAACACAACGCTTGATGAGGAAGTTCTAGATCCCACCTACTGTCAACCCACAGTCAGGCACTCGAGGAGGTCAACAGAGGCGGTGGAGGAGGATGCTACTGACGACGAAGTTACCTTGCGCCTTCCTGGACAAAGGAGTAGCACTGGTAGCACGTCTACAACTGCATCCTCAGCCACCACTCTGCCTCTGAGCACTAGTCGGGGGTGGCTCAGCAGGTCGCATGCCCTCTAAGCCTTGCCTAGCCTGGACCTTTTTTGACATAGCAAAAGATCGCCCAAATTATGTGATATGTAAAATTTGTCATGATTCTGTTAGTAGAGGGCAAAACCTCAGCAGTTTGACAACTTCTTCTATGAATCGTCACATGAATAAATATCATATGTCCCAGTGGGAAGCTCACCGTGCTGCAATGCGGTCTAGCGGAGCGAACCATCCACTGCCTGCCCCTTCCAGTGCATCCGCGCGCTCTTCATCTTCTATGACTGTGGGGACAGCTGTCACACCTGGTTTTGCACGCACAACTTCCACCACTGTAACCGCAACAGGCAGTTTGCTTGGTAGGTCGTCAGTTGGTTTGGAAGGGGAAACAAGTGCATGTGTACAGCTCTCTCAGACATCGATAGCATCAACGTTGGATGAAGGCAAAATCATGTCTACGCCTGCACTTTCCTCACAAACCTGCATTTTTTCGATGACACCCTACTCACCACCATCTACACACAGGAGCCAGATCTCTGTCCCTCAGATGTGGACAAATAAAAGGCCATTTCCTGCGACCCATGACAAAGCTAAGAGCTTGACTTTATCCCTCTGTAAGCTCTTCGCTACCGAAATGCTGCCTTTCCGCCTGGTGGACACACAGGATTTAAGAGACCTTATGTCTGTCGCTGTGCCCCAGTACCAGATGCCCAGTCGCCACTACTTCTCTAAGAAAGGTGTGCCTGCGCTACACCAGCATGTCACACACAACATCACCGCTTCCTTGAGAAACTCTGTGTGTGAACGGGTGCATTTCACCACCAATATTTGGACCGGTAAGCATGGACAGGGACATTACATGTCGCTGACTGGGCACTGGGTAACTATGGTGATAGATGGTGAAGGGTCTGCTGCACAAGTCTTGCCGTCCCCACAAATTGTGTGTCAATCCTCTGTCTGTCCAAGTTCCGCCACTGCTTCTGCCTCCTCCACCTCATCTGGGTCCTCCACCTCCGCCCCAAGCCTGCCTGGTCAGGCCACCAGCGTTCTCACTGCGCAGAAGGAATCACGCACCCCTCATTACTATGCTGGCAGCAAAGCGCAACGGCATCAGGCGGTCTTTAGCTTGACATGTCTTGGGAATAAGAGTCACACAGCTGAGGAGTTGTGGTCAGCTCTGCGGTCCAAGTTTAATAAATGGTTGTCTCCACTCAACCTGCAGCCTGGGAAGGCCGTGTGCGACAATGCTGCAAACCTGGGTGCGGCCCTTCGCCTGGGCAAGGTGACACACGTGCCTTGTATGGCTCACGTGTTGAACCTTGTTGTCCAGCAATTTTTAACACACTATCCCGGTCTAGATGGCCTTCTGAACAGGGCACGAAAACTGTCTGCTCACTTCCGACGTTCAACCACCGCTGCTGAGCGACTTGCATCGCTCCAGAAGTCTTTCTGTCTGCTGGTTCATCGCCTGAAATGCGATGTGCCGACACGCTGGAATTCGACTCTCCACATGTTACAGCGACTGTGGCAGCACCGTCGAGCCCTGGTGGAATACGTCATGACGTATAGCCTGGGCCAACGAGATGCAAAGGTGGGGCAGATCACCCTGATGGAGTGGTCTCAGATCAAGGACCTATGCACCCGTCTGCACAGTTTCGAAATGGCGACGAATATGTTTAGCGCTGACAATGCCATTATCAGCATGACAATTCCAGTCATTTACATGCTGGAGCACACGCTAAACACTATTCGGAGTCAGGGGGTGGGACAACAGGAAGGGGAGGAACTACAAGAGGATTCATATGCGCAAGAGACAACAACATCACCAAGGTCCAGACGTTCATCATCACCAACGCGGCAGGCATGGGACCATGGGGGACAGGGATCAACAAGGGCGCATGGTAGCAGGCGAAATGTTGAGGAAGGTGCAGGAGAACATGAAGAAATGGAGGACGAACTGTGGACATGGAAGACTCAGCGGATGAGGGAGACCTTGGTCAAATTTCAGGTGAAAGAGGTTGGGGGGAGATGTCAGAGGAAGAAAGAACGGTTAGCACCTCTATGCCACAAACACAGCGTGGACTTGGTCCGCATGGCTGCGCAAGACACATGAGCGCCTTCTTGCTGCACTACCTCCAACATGACCCTCGTATTGTTAAAATTAGAAGGGATGATGACTACTGGCTTGCCACACTATTAGATCCCCGGTACAAGTCCAAATTTTGTGACATAATTCCAGCCATAGAAAGGGACGCACGTATGCAGGAGTATCAGCAAAAGCTGTTACTCGATCTTAGCTCGGCTTTTCCACCAAACAACCGAGGTGCAGGGAGTGAATCTCCCAGTTGTAACTTGACAAACATGGGACGGTCTCATCATCTTCAACAGTCTACCCGTACCAGCAGCACCGTATCTGGTGCTGGTAACAGCAATTTTATTGAATCTTTTCATAGTTTTTTTAGACCATCCTTTGCAAGGCCACCAGAGACAACAAGTCTGATGCATAGTCAACGGCTGGAGAGGATGATACAGGAGTATCTCCAAATGAACATCAATGCCATGACTTTGCAAATGGAGCCTTGCTCATTTTGGGCTACAAATCTTGAAAAATGGCCAGAGCTCTCCACTTACGCCTTGGAGATTTTGTCGTGTCCAGCTGCCAGCGTTGTCTCTGAACGTGTCTTCAGTGCTGCTGGGTGTGTACTGACAGATAAGCGCACGCGTCTGTCCAGTGACAATGTGGACAGACTAACGTTCATCAAAATGAACAAGTCATGGATCCACAAGGAATTTACTACCCCTGTGTCATCCTGGGGAGAGTAAATGCTTGTGTATTTTGAATGTGCTTGATGCAAATCTACCTGTGAAGTGTACAACTTAGGCACAAGTGCTGCCACTGAAGGGGTGGGTGTGTGTGGCCCAATTTTTGGAAAAAAAGGGAGACTCCGCTTGGAGTAACCCTTGCTTGCTGTGTTTTTTAAAAGGAGCCAAGATGAACAAGTCATGGTTCAGCAAAGACTTTGCTACCTACCCCGGTGTCATCCTGGGGCAGTTAAGTATGGCGTATTTTTGAATGTGCTTGATGCAAATCTACCTGTGAAGTGTACAACTGGGGCACAAGTGCTGCCACTGAAGGGGTGTCTGTGTGGCCCAATTTTTGGAAAAAAGGGAGACTCCGCTTGGAGTAACCCTTGATTGACGTATTTTTAAAAAGGAGCCAAGATGAACAAGTCATGGTTCAGCAAAGACTTTGCTATCTACCCCGGTGTCACCCTGGGGACAGTTAAGTATGGCGTATTTTTGAATGTGCTTGATGCAAATCTACCTGTGAAGTGTACAACAGGGGCACAAGTGCTGCCACTGAAGGGGTGGGTGTGTATGTGGCCCAATTTTTGGATAAAAAGGGAGACTCCGCTTGGAGTAACCCTTGCTTACATTGTTTTTAAAAATGATCCAAGATGAACAAAGCTGGGATCAGGAAAGACTTAGCTACCTACTCCAGTGTCATCCTGGGGACGGTTAAGGATGGCGTATTTTTGAATGTGCTTGATGCAAATCTACCTGTGAAGTGTACAACTGGGGCACAAGTGCTGCCATTGAAGGGGTGGGTGTCTGTGTGGCCCAATTTTTGGAAAAAAAGGGAGACTCTGCTTGGAGTAACCCTTGCGGTGTTTTGCATGATTTTAGAAGGGCATGCCATGGCTATATCTGTGTCTCGTCCTCTTTTTCCTCTTCAACCTGTTTTGTTTTCGCATGAGAATTTGTTCTTGTCACTTTCCCATGTGTTTGTGTTGTGAGTTGTTTGTCACCTTTTGGACACCTTTGAGGGTGTTTTGTAGGTGTTTTTATGTGTTTGTGATTGCCTCCCATTGTTTCCTATGCAGTTCGAGTGGTTCGCCGAACCGGTTCGCCGAACCGAACTCGAACGAGACATCTGTTCGGCGAACCGAACTCGAGACGAACCACGGCCGGTTCGCTCATCTCTATTCCAGACTTCAACAGGCCTCCCGTGGTTCCTGGAGTTTTGCACTTCCACAGGTAACCCACGGTGCCTGGAGTCTTGGTTCCATACTCCACAGTCCCTCACTCCTTTTACAGCACTCCGGTGGTTCTTCAGGTCAGTTTCTGTATTTTCCACTTTCTACTACATCACTCCTCTCCTTCTTGCTTCCTTCTCTGAACTCAACTCCACTTAACTGACTACTTCCTCCCGCCAACTTCCCAACTGACCACTTGCCCCTCCCCCTCGCTGGGTCTCTCCCTACAGGTTGGGTAGCTACCATCCAATCAGTGCCCTCCCCTTTTACCTGTTACTAGGCAGTCTCCCAGTCTGCTGTTGGGGTTGTGTATGTGGCCTGAGGGTGCTGGTGTACTATCCAGGACGGATATTCCGGGGTTTGGGTTTCCACTGGTTACATTAGTGGGACATGGTACCGCAGGGGGGCTACACAATACACTACACTGACATTTGAATATATTAATTAGCTATTCTATCTCTCCGTACCATATGTCAAGAAAGGAAGTAAAGGCCCGGCTCATTTGGATGCTGCTGCAGAACAAATATTTATTTATCAGTCTCTAGTTCTCAATATCTAATCTTCGGTGTTTGACCACATAGTTTGATCCTCTTCTGGTGTTGGGTTCCTCTGGCAGCAGTATTCAGTTTTCGAGTTCCTCTGGAAAGGATATTCGATCTTCGGGTTCTTCTGACGGTAATTTTCAGTCTTTGGTTTCCTCTCAACAGTGTTAAGTCTTCATGTTCCTCTGGCAACGGTATTCGGTCTTCAGGTTCCTTTGGCGTTGGTATTTGGTCTACAGGTTCCTCTGGCGCCAGTATTCAGTCTTTGGGATCCTCTAGTAACAGTCTTTAGGTTCATCTGGGCTAAGTACACTTCCAGAAGATTCCCCCACAGATGACATGCCTGTATACACATTTGCTCCCTTGGTAATCTTAGTGCCAACCTAACCTTCTCGCAGCTGGCCCAGGCTTTTATATTTTATAAATGAGCCACAGTTGTCTCCTAAGTCAGCGTCACTTTCTAACTCTTCCGTCAAGGAAACATACTCCTTACAGATTGGTTCCTGGTGACCCTGGTCCACATGCAGAAGGCAATCTTGATATACAAATGCCATGGAGAAATGAATACGAGCACAGTGGAACCTTGGATTACGAGCATAATTGGTTCTGGGAGTGCGCTCTAAAACAAAGTTACTCTTACATCAATGCAAAATTTTCCCATAGGAAATAATTGAAGCGCAGAGAATTTGCTCCACAACCCAAAAATATTTACTGTATTTATGCAAACTTATTACAGTAAAACAAACTAATGTACTGTATTCATATAAAATTATTACAGTACACTAATACAAAATACTGTGCAGTAGAAAACATGTAAAACTAATTAAACTGCACATTAGCTTACAATAGAATTGTTGGTGTGCAAGAGGTACAGTACAAGCAATGTGATATACTGGTTAGCCAAAAGAGAGTTCAATACTGTATCCACAAATGCAAATTGATAGAAATGCTATATAGTATATACTGTACTGTGCAATGGTATACTGTATACAGTAAACAGTACATATGGACAGAACATTACCTCCAGAGCGGGTCAGAGCGTGGTGAAAGGACAGAACCGGAAGTGTACACTGTGGAAATTTGCTCTTATTGCAAATCATTGCTCTTAAACCAAGTTACAAATTTTTAGAAAGCTTTGCTTGTCTTGCAAAACGCTCTCAAACCAAGTTACTCTTAAGGCGGCGTTACACGCTACGATTTATCTGACGATATGTCGGCAGGGTCACGGTTTCCGTGACGCACATCCTGGATCGTTAGCGACATCATTGCGTGTGACATCTACGTGCGATTCCGAGCGATCGCAAATAGGTTGAAAATCGTTGATCGTTGACTGGTCGTTCATTTTCAAAATATTGTTCATCGTTTGGATCGCAGCAGACATATTGGTATGTTTGACACCCTGCCAACGACGAACAACATCAAAACGACCGCCTTGGTCAAACAATACATCACTGAACGATGTTGCGTCGTTTGTGAGATGTGTATATGTGACCGCTACTAAATGACCTATGTGCGATCTCTGCAAATCGTAACTACGATCTGGGCGTGTCACATCGCTACTGAGATCGTCAGATAAATCGTAGCGTGTAAAGCGGCCTTTAATCCAAGATTCCACTGTATCTTATTCTGGCCACTCTCTTACTTATCAACAGTGATGTCAGGAGTGGCCACAGGTGTCCTGACCAAAACTCAACAAACTTCAATGCCTAGTTCAAGTCAGAAGACCCATGTCTGGTCCAGACATCACTGTGCATATTTGGACTGTAAATTTCAGCTGTGTGAAACTGGCCTGAGTTTGACTTGTTGGAGAAACATAATGTAAAATAAGGAACATGTTTTATAGGTTCTAGGGCTTTTCCTTTTCCAGTTTTTCTTCTCGTTTGTAGAAAAATTTCCATATCTGAACATGGGCCTTGGGGCTACACACAACCCACGGACAATTTTGCCTCTTTGTTATGATTCAGGACAACTACTTTAAAGAAGAAATTTCTTGGTGTTCATTTTTTTTTGTATATTTTCTCTTTTTGTGTTCCTAAATCCCCATGCAAACAAAAAGGGTAACAGAATAAGTGATGTCAGATAGTTACAAAGATGGCTCTTTGATATATGAAACCATATAATGTCTTAATAAGTTATTACTTACTATTCAACACAAATAAAAAGTAAGAAAACAATAAGGGACTTATGTCTTGTTCCTTTCAAAGCCTTCGTACTGTTGGATCTGTACTTGATCCTTGCCAGCATAGAAAAAATAATCCTGGTAAATCCACCAAGAATAGAGAATATCATAACCAGCCTGCTGAGTCAGATACTTTGTGTGGTTCATAGATCTGTAAGCTTCAGAACAAGTTCTCCTCTTAATGAAAATTAGAACAGTGTGAGTTGGCCAGAAACTCAGAAACGTCTCCCCCTTAGCTATGTTACTCAGGGATTTTGGGTTTCAGTTGTATTTCTGGATTCAATCAAGTCTTTTTCCTCTATCACCCCGATCATCACTGGCAAGTGGAAGTGTGTACGTGAGCAATATTACTAAAGTTCTAGAGGAAATAACTTTATTTCTTGGCCATCTCTGTCTCGTCTTGAATCAGTTTTCTTTAAAGGTAGGTTAAGTTATGGAAAATAATTTATGGAGTGGAAAAGAATTTTCTCTGTGTGTGGTTCAGAAGCCAGGACAGGGTTCAGAAAATGGAAAACGCCAGAAAGTTTTTCTTCTAATAGCTGAGATTTCACAGGTGTTTTATGAAACTTTCTTTTTCCGTTTTATCGTTTAGTCGCTGACGATATTTTAATGGTTCTCGTTACTATTTTACTAACGTCTAGTCCAAATTTTCTTACAAAAACTGTTTTAGTTATATTACTCCATCCAACTTTTATACCACAGACATAGTTCCTTGCTGTGACTTGGACTGTGGTACTGACTTCTGTTTTAGTTGAATTTTATATTTAAACCACATGTTTTTTTTTAGTAGGTCCTACATTAAAGAGGACCTACCAGCAGGATTTTGCTACATGAGGTAAAGGCAGTGCCATACAGCCACTAAGATGCTGAATCCAGGCATACCTGTTATAGAAAGATCTGATGTTTGGTTGATGAAATATCTTTAATCAAAGTTACAGAAATGCCCTGCACTTTGATTTATGGGTGAAACATGGGTGGGTCTTTCCTCCTCCAGAGTAATCTGCCTTGCCCCTTTTTCTTTATTTGAATATCGTTTGCACCATTGCTGTTGTTAGTGGCGTGTGCGCATTTCCACAGTACTCAGGTTTTCATTAAAATGACGCTGGAGTCCATACATGCGCGTACCGCGATCTCCAGCACCATTTTATTGAATACAATGCCGGGAAGACCATGAGTAGTATTGATAAGGATAAATTTCACTGTTTCGGAAAAGAAATCACCTTCTTAAAAACGAATGTCTACTAAACCTCAGATTGAAAATCACTGAGTGCCAGCAAATGAATTTAGACCCCACAAATATCTGGTATAAACCCTACTCAGTAAGAGCAGGCGCACAAGAGTAATGTGCTTTTATTTTTCCAAGCCTTTTATAGAGCTGTAATGGGTTAATCTCTTAGTAAAATTCGTAAGTATGGCATTGGTTATAATAAAAACATATGTAAAAAGTCTGTGACGTTTATCCATTTTTGGAATTTACCGTCTCCGTCCCTTTTATTGCTCGTGGCGCCGTTGTCACGTAGCTCCGGGGTGCCTTATCTTGAATCCACCATAGCTCGAGGGGCCTTTGTCTCATGACACCA
Organism: Anomaloglossus baeobatrachus; assembly: GCF_048569485.1. NCBI lineage: Eukaryota > Metazoa > Chordata > Amphibia > Anura > Aromobatidae > Anomaloglossus > Anomaloglossus baeobatrachus. The sequence goes on along the minus strand of NC_134359.1, from coordinate 223,630,878 downwards.
GCTGCTGACCTTGGTATACACATACTTGCTTTCCTGATATGCAGCAATACCAGAAAACAGGCTCTCTCTTCTTACTCATATAAAAAAGAAAATTTGGTTATAGAAAAGCATCTAAAAGTGTATATATATATATATATATATATATATATATATATATATATATATATATATATATATATATATATTCACAGTAAAAAAGCCAATACAAAATATATTGTATTGTCACAGCATAAAGTACCCTCGTGATAATTAACTTGCTAATGACAGTACAAGTAGCATAGGTTGAAAGTCGCATAGTATATGTACAATTAAAAAGCAATACAGTATATTAAGTACAAATGGAAAGCTTTACTTACACATGGAGGGCAGTACAGTACAAGTAGTACTGGTAAGGACTAGTAAAGTATGTGTTCTGCAATAAAAAATGGAGATCAACACAGTACATTCATATAGGTAGAGAGAATAGTACATATAGTACACATAGGAAAAAGCACAGTAGAGGAAGTACAAGTAGACATAGTACAGAGCAGGCAGTACAGGTTGAGAGCATCACAGTACATATAGCACAGGCAAAGTACAGTACACTATACAGTATGTATTACAGTCAAAGTCAAAGAGCAGTGTACAAGACAAAAAGCAAATACATAACATGTAGTACTATACTAAGGGCAATACAGTTCATGTATCACTGTCAGAGAGCAGTAAAGTACATACAAGTACTTTATTATACTTTTCTCGTATTATAAAGACAGGGAGCAGTAAAGTGTATATCTATAGAGAATAGACAAGTATTATAGGTAGACAGTAGTGCAGTTGATGTATTACAGGCACATGGCAGTACAATAAAGTAGTACAGTCATATAGCACTTTAATACATATAGTACAGGTAGAAGACATGACAGTACAATTAGCACAGGTTGAGAAAAGAACAGTAAAAGTACCACAGGTAGAAGGCCGCACAGTACATATAATACACATTGAGAGCAAAACAGTATATGTAGAACAGGTAGCGAGCAGTACATTACAAATAGTACAGATGGAGAGCCGTAAAGTACATATAGCAATGAACAATGGCTCAGCAAGTGAAACTAAAACATTAAAGGGATTCTGTCAGTAGGACTTTGGTATGTAATCTGGAGACAGCAGGGGATAGAGGCTGAGACACAGAGTTTTGTGATATCTCATTTATTACCCTGTGTGCTCTTTTTTACTTATAGTGAAGGTTATATCAGTATTGCTGAACTACACTAGTCTGTGCATGCCACTTTCCCACTCTTAATAGCACCTCTCTGTCTATAGACTTTGTACATAGAAAGCCTGATGTGGGCGGGTTAACTTTCTGAGCTTTGCTGCATTGCTAAATCTGAAAACTCTGATTGTATCACAACGCCTGCAGCCAGAAAACTAAGTTATACATTGTTGGATTCAGGATCTCTTTGCCTACATCATGCTGCTCTCAGATGAGGTAGCAAAAAACCTGCTGACAGATTCCCTTTAAATATTGTAATCTGAGGGGCCTTTATTATTAAAGGGAACCTGTCAACACTTTTTTGCCATATAAGCTGCGGCCACCACCACCGGGCTCTTATATACAGCGTTCTAAAATGCTTTATATAAGAGCCCAGGCCGCTGTAAGAACATAAAAAACACTTTATAATACTTACCTAACAGTCGCTCAGTGGGCCTAATGGGCATCTCCATTCTCCGGTGCCGGCGCCGCCTCTTTTGGCCATCTTTGTCTTTCTTCTGAAGCCTGTGTGCATGACGCGGCTACGTCATACACACTCGCCGATCCTGCGCAGGTGCACTACAATACTTTGATTTGCAGATCAAAGTGCGCCTGCTCAGGACCGGAATGCCGGCGAGTGTGGATGACGTCGGACACGTCATGCGCCGTGGCTAGCAAAGAAGGAGCACAAAGATGGCCAAAAGAGGCGGCACCGCTGCCGGACAATGGAGACGCCCTTTACGCCCACCGCGCGACCGTTAGGTAAGTATTATAAAGTGTTTTTTATGTTCTCACTGCGACCTGGGCTATTATATACAGCAATTTATAACGCTGTATATAAGAGCCCGGTGGTGGTGACCGCAGCTTATAGGCCAAAAAAGTGGTGACAGGTTCCCTTTAAAAAGAATTGCAGACTGTATAATGAGCACTGCTAATCTCAGACTTTATATTTCTGATAATAGAGAACAGCATTCTAGTTGAAATGTATTTGCATCTTTCCTGGTTTATTTTATATTATGATCTATTTGCAGTGTAATGGAATTACCATGGAGAGAGTAACAATATTCTGGAAGCCAGGAAAGATGCAATGACTTGTACTCATTTAATTCTCTGTACTGACTGTTCCTTGACTTTTACAAGCAGCATAATATCCTCTCATTAGTCTATCAAGAAATCAGCTGATTCACTTGTAGCGAATATTTTACTACCAAGCTGTAACATGCGAGCTGCTTGTTTCTTCAGTTCCAGAAATTGCAATAAGCAAGTTATATCCTTATCTGTAGGAAAGAAAATACATTGTGGATTTGATGACTCCGAGTCCTAATATTAAAACATTGGGGTCTGATGATACAGGTGTATATACAAAAATATCAGCCTATGCTGGGATCTGTAAAGAGAGGATGCAAATTAAAGTTTGGTGTTTCCTGTTTCCCAACTTAAGAAATACCCATAACCTGTAATATTTGATCATAAGGCAATAACTAATAAAGTAGGGTTGTCTAGTTCAGGTTATCTTTCAGCAGGTTTTTGTTACGTAATCAGTGTGCAGCATAATGCAGGGACAAAGACTCAGATTCCAGCAATGTATCACTTGCTGGGTGTAGTATTTTTTAAATTTTGTTTTATCAGCAGGAGATTATCATTAGTAGACTTCTTTGCCTGCTGCTAGTAGTCCAACCCAACCTTCACCGTTGATTGCCATCTTTCTACTTATGCCCAGTGTACACAGAAAGCTGCCAGTCAGTGTTGTGGGTGGGATTATACAGAGCACAACATTCAGAGAACTTGTAAATGTGAAGCAGAAAAACACTTTGTAATGAAAACTGCAGCACAAAGTAAAGTAAGTGATACAGTTTTGGATTCAGGGTCTCTGCCCCTACATCCTGCTGCTCTGGTAGCAAAACCCTAATCATAGATTTCCTTTTGAGATCATCCACACAGCAAATCTAATATATAAAGCTTTGTGTATGTGTGCATGTATGTGTGTGTGCATGTGGGTATGTGTGTGTGCATGTGGGTATGTGTGTGTGCATGTGGGTATGTATGTTCGCTAAAGGAATCCGCAGCGTCGTATTTACAATCACAACATTTTGAACAGATGCCTTATTTGACTCAAAGAATGTCATATACTATCTTTTGAGGGGAAAATTTTCACTCCGCGCTTTACAGTTATTTGCCAAAAACCTGCTTACATTAAAGTCAATGGATCAGGGAGCTACAAGTCATTAATAGGAGCTGTGATTTGTTGCTATAGGCAACGAAGGACATTCTTAGTATAAAAAGCTTATGTGTGAGGTAATATGACTTCGGTGGAGAGACGGATAGAGACAGACAGACAAAGAGAGATGAAGAGATCAAGTGACAGAGACAGAGAGAAACAGAGAGCCAGGCAGAGACAAACAGACAGAAAGAGATAGACAGACAGAGAGATAGAGGCAGACAGGTAGTCAGAGACAGACAGAGAAAAAGAGACTTAAGGCCCCATCACACGCAGCGATATCGCTAGCGAGCGTACCCGCCCCCGTCATTTGTGCGTCACGGGCAAATCGCTGCCCGTGGCGCACATTATCGTTCGGAGCCGTCACACATACTTACCTGCCAAGCGACGTCGCTGTTGCCGGCGAACCACCTCCTTTCTAAGGGTGCGGTTCGTGTGGCGTCACAGCGGCGTCACTAAGCGGCCGCCCAAAAGAAGCGGATGGGGTGGAGATGAGCGGCCGTAACATCCTGCCCACCTCCTTCCTTCCTCATTGCCGGCGGCCGCAGGTAAGCTGTACTTCGTCGTTCCCGAGGTGTCACACGTAGCGATGTGTGCTGCCTCAGGAACGACGAACAACCTCCGTTCTGCAACAATCAACAATTTTTTGAAAATGAACGACGTGTCAACGATCAACGATAAACATCAGAAAAGAGCAAAGTCCTGCACCATAGGCTCATTCCTCACTGGGATAACATGATCCAGCTGTCAGGTCAGGAAACCGGTTCAGTGTGCAGGTCGGCACAGGAACAGTCAGTCCCAATAATACCAAAGAAGAAGAATACGACCGCACCAACTGTGATTTTTCATCTGGTGAATCTTTATTCCATTTTAACGGTGTGCGATGCGGGCGGGTGGAGGAGACCTGGATGCAGCCCCTCGCTGCGGACGACAGCCGTTTCGCCTCTGAATGGGCTTCTACGGGTCCACCAACCAACAGGTGGACCCGTAGAAGCCCATTTAGAGGCGAAACGGCCGTCGTCCACAGCGAGGGGCTGCATCCAGGTCTCCTCCACCCACCTGCATCGCACACCGTTAAAATGGAATAAAGATTCACCGGATGAAAAATCACAGTTGGTGCGGTCGTATTCTTCTTCTTTGGTATTAACGATCAACGATAAGGTGAGTATTTTTGATCGTTAACGGCCGTTCGTTGGTTTCCCACGCAACGACATCACTAACGATGCTGGATGTGCGTCACGGAATCCGTGACTCCAGCGATATATCGTTAGATACGTCGTTGTGTGTAACGGTCCCTTAAGAGACAGAGACAGACAGACAGAGACAGAAAGAGACAGAGAAAGACAGACTGAGACAGATAGCGACAAAGTCAGAGACAAACACAGAGAAACTGAAAGAAAGAGACAGAGAAAGATAGACAGTCAGAGACAGAGAGAGAGACAGAGCGAGACAGGCAGAGAGAGACAGGCAGACAAACAGAGAGGGAGACAGACAGGGAGGGAGGGAGAGAGGGAGAGTGGGAGGGAGACAGAAAGACACTTAGTTACTATCCCAGGCAATGCTGGGTACTACAGCTAGTCATTTTATAAAGCTCACTTGCACAGAAGCAGTGGCATTCACTAGAGGATCGCCTCCAAACGTTTGGCACAAGGATCAAAGCAGAAACATCTCCAGATGTCATTATCTGATGCATTATACACTTTAATTGATTGAAGTCTACATTAAAGGATATCAATTTTTTTTATCATTTGTCCTTCTCTAGACATGTTATTTATTTTGCAGTTTATATGTGTATCACAAGAATGCATACAATATTAATCTATGTTTATCTAAATGCCTTAGATGTAATAAATGGGTGTAAGTATGAAACTAATGTTTTATACACACCCAATGTGTGGGAAGGAAAACAAGCTAGCACAATAAGGTGTGTAAAACTTTGATTACTCAATTATTGATAAGTTCTCGTCTTCTAATTAGAATCCATTTAGAAGACAAATTACTATAGTTTTCTTTTAGGAAGGAAACATTCACTATTTCACTGAATTGAAATAATGGACCTTGGTGCTATACAATGTTCTAAAAAACGTTTGATGTTGGTCAAGCTAATCACATAAATAAAAATTTGGTGAATCAATGAAGAAGATTCATTTATCTCAGTCTGACAGTGTTACATAGTCTTACTTTATGTTAAAGAGGCTAGATAGACTTACAGTCCTGTATACGCCATGATACTGCTAATATTTGGCTATTTGTGGCTTGTGTGACTATTTGCTACTGGTTATTGGTCAATGGGTAAAAATGTATTAACCCTTACTCAGTAGCCAAGGAAATATGACATATGTCCTGGCTACTAATGGCCAAATCTGTTATTCATATGTCCTGACTCCAGTGTTGGGCCTTGCTACCTTCTCAGAATAAAGAAGAAGCCTGTGATGGTGTGATATTATGGGTTATGTATCATTTTGTGTAGGTTCGTATTTTAGGAGCCTTGTTCCATTCATTCTGTGTATTCCTTGTCTTGTCTGCCGGTTAATTAGCTCAGGTCAGTTACCATTTCCTTGTCTTGTGTGTACATTGTCCTGTTTGCAGGTTAACTCCCTTTTGTCCCTAAGTCTGGAGGAGGGGCCGTGGAATCCACCCAACCTCTCTGTTTACCTGGGGGTTATTCAGTTTGTCTGAGAAGGAGAAGAGACAAGCAGGAAGATTGATCTTTTGGGGGAGAAGCTGCGGCTACAGGTAGCACCCCAGAGAGCCGTTTAGAAACCTCAATTACCCTGGAAAAGGACTGCTGGAGGATTGTGACTGATCCCCTGGACATTTATCCCATTATTGGACTACTTTACTCTTTGTGTGGTGGATTATTTTATGGACCTTCTGGATTGCATGGAATAAAGGTTCTTTGGATTACTCACTCATCTCTCTCTCTGTTTATCGTGTGATATCGGAGAAGGACCCCATGACACAGCCATTACTAACTGAAGGTCAGATTACCAATGCACTAGCACAGTGGTGGGGAACCTTTTTACTGGCGAGAGTCATGTGGAATTTTCTACCACCCTTTAGGGGCCACACAAAATTATCAGTGTGAAAATGACCCTGCTATTGTGGCGCCCTGGACAAGCCAGGACGTCACAGGTACTGCAACAACACATCCCAAACCCCGGCTAGGCACATCAAGGTCAGACAAAAATCCTTGTTGCCTCCCTCCAGGGGCTGATGTCCACACCAGGGGGTGGAGCCAGGCGGTTGGCCCCACCCACCGAGGAGTTCACAGTCCTGGAGGCGGGAAAAGGAAGGCAGTAGAGTTTAGAGTGGAGTTGAGTGGAGAGTTTGAGGAGTGGAGGAGTGAAGTGGTAGCGGAGCAGACTGACCGTGTCCGGGTGCGTGGCCTGGACACATACAGCAAGGTTGGCAGACGGTGGTGACCGTTTGCAGGAGGGGCTGATTGACGTGAGCCGTAAGGACCGGGGACGGGCGGTGGCCCGCCGGTACTGGATCGGGGAGCGAAGAGAAGCCAGCACCATTCGGCAGGGCCTACGGACCCCGACCAGGCTTGGAGTTGCCGTAAAACCGGTCAAATCCATTAGCGAAGGGAACCTCCGGGGTTTCCCAGCAGCCAAGACCCGATTGAAGGCAACCGCTCAAACCGTGAAGGGAAATACAGTCACCGCCAAGGCTACTGTTCCCAGGGCCAGAGCCTAAGGGCAAAAGGGGCTCCCTCAGCCTTCATCCAAGCTGGGGAGCGGGTTACCGGTGGGAAGCCACCAGAACCGAGAACATAACACAGTTGCAGGGAAAGGCAGTCACCGCCAACCTACCGGGAGAAGAACCACCGCAGCCGTCTGTGGGACCCGTCCATCCAGACGTTTCTTTTACCGGAGACTTTGCATTCATCATTGGCTGAGTGAGTACCACCGTGCCATGCAGCACCGCGCTGCCCCCGCGACCCTGCACCTCACCAGGCCCCGTAACCCTCCTTCCATTCCTTCCTCACCGGACCCTGGGACAACCAACCCCCCTACCCACGGAGGGGAAAAACAACATCCAAGCTGCTTCCTGTCATCGCTCCCGGGATCCCCGTCCAGAGCAGCGGTGGTGTTACAGCCTCACCACAACCGTGGGTGGAGTCACGGACAATAAATCCCCAAAACCATTCACCTTTTCATGCACGGGCAAAGAGCGCCGCTCGAGTTCCCGGATCCGGCCCACCATTCGAGCCACCGAGCAGCAAGCGAAGCACCAGCAGCGCCGGACCCGAGCGTTGTGAGTGCAGCGTCCCCTCCCCGCCTGCGACACTATATTTAGTCAATCAATTAACTTATCCCTACTTTGATGGCTGGAGCTGCTTCTCTTAGGTGCAGCTATGATATTAAATGATATTGATCATGTTGTTTCTCACATCTGCTTGGGGTATATACATCACAGGAGGGACTGGGGTATATACATCACTGGAGAGGCTAGGGCATATACATCAGAGCAGAGGCTAGGGCATATACATCACAGAAAGTCTGGGGGCATATACATCACACCAGATGCTGGGGCCTATACATCACACCAGATGCTGGGGGCATAAACATCACACCAGATGCTGGGGCATGTACATCACAGGAGGGGCTTGGGCATATACATCACAGGAGAGGCTGGGAACATATATGTGAAGCCCCGCAAGTATTGTGTCGGTGCATTACCTTCAGGGACTCCACTCGGCTGGATCCTGTCACAGGTAGGAAATCTTCTATCTAGGATTGTCGTGACGCCACTCTCAGAATTGCGGTCAGTGGGGACCGCCACTGCAGATTGAGGGACGCCTGGGGCTGATGGTGAGTGCAGTCAGTTGTAATAGCCTCCTGAGAGTGAGGCAAGCCCCAGGGCCCTGTGTAGGTGTGTAGAACCACAAGGCGCAGAATAACTCCAGACAAGCAGAATGTCTTTCAGGGGTTTTACTCACAGAAGGTGGCAGAGTGAGTAACCCGGGCGTAGCTGGGATGAACCAGGCTGGAACCAGGTATCCTTCAGGCTGACTGATGAGGGTGACTACCGACTCGCCTTCCTTAGCCCTTCTGTGGTTTGTGGTAACCCCGACTTTTAGTCCCTATGGGGGTCACCCAGGGAAGTAGCTGCTCCCCTCGTTTGTTTGCCGTTTGCTTGTCGCCTGGACCAGATCACTCCAGCTGCTTGCCTCCTGTGAACTATGGGCCCTAACTATGGCTACGTGGCTGCGGCCTTTGGGGTGTTGTGGCGTGGGCTTTGAGGGCCCCACACCGGCAGGTTTAGCAAGGAAAAGTGGATCTATCCCCGCCCCGGGATCTGCCGCCCGTTTGGGCCTGGTACTCCCTGACAGTCTCCGTACTTTCCACTACGCGGCTCTCTCTCCAGCTGTGTGTGGGGTTCGGGCAGCACTACCAGGTGACTGTTCTCCCCCGTCGGTAGTCACTGCGCGGACGCTGTTAGACTGCAACAGCTCCAGGGTCTGCTCCTGACGTCTGCTTTCCCTGAGCTGCACACTAAACTGACTCACTGTTCCCTCCTCTCCTGTTCTTGCCTACGTCACCTAGCAACCAGGCTCTCTACCACACCCCTTGAGTGGAGATGGAGGCTTCGCCCCCTCCACTCTTCCAGTGGAGGTGAAGGCTTTGCCCCCTCCTGGGATCCCCAGGGGTCCTCTCAAAGGTACATGTGTGAGACCTGATCACTATGCGCCTGTGTAGTCACACCTCGGTCAGCCTTCTGGATTACCTGTGTTGTACTGTCCCCAGCATGGGTGCAGTACTCAGTGGTGCCTGACCAGGTCAGGGGCGCCACATATACATCACACCAGATGCTGGGGGCATATACATCACACCAGACGTTGGGCAGATACATCACAGGAGGGGCTGGGGAATATACATCACAAGAGATGCAGGGGCATATACATCATAGGAGGGCTGAAGCGTATACATCACAGGAGATGCTGGGGCACAGACATCATTGGGAGAGCATAAGCAGCACTGGTGGGCACAGGCAGCACTGGGCAGCATGGACAACACTAGACAGCACAGTCTGCAATAGGAGGGCACAGACAGGATTGAGGGTCAAGAATTGCACCGGTGGTGGCACAGACAGCACTAGTCAGCACAGACAGCGCTGGCAGTGGAACAGACAGCATTAGGTGGCCGAACGGACAGCACTAGGGGTCACAGACAAGACTGGGGGAGTATAGACTCCAGCAAATTTTGAGCTACAAATGGCGCTGCTTCCCATCTGAGCCCTGCTATTCACCCAATCAGTATTATAAAACCACATATGATATCAAGTTTTTTAATAGAAAGAAATTGTGTAATTTGAAGGATGTTTTTCTATTATTATTCTTCTTGAAAATTAAAAGTTTGGAGCTAAGACGACATATTAGCAGAAAAAAAATGAGTTTTTAATTTATTAATTCCACTTTTCTTATAGCCTAGGCCATCTTTATGTAGAGCAACAATTCTTTTTTTCAGCTCCTCAGAGAATTCTTTGCCATGAGGAGCCATGTTGAAATTTCAGTGACCAGTATGAGAGTGTGTGAGCGATAACACCAAATGTAACATACCTGCACCCCATTCACACCTGAGACCTTGTAACACTAATGTTAAGGATAAAGTCAACCTGGCTCACTAACAGGTGGTGGTCAGAAGTAAAAAATAGTTCAATAAGGTAGAAGAACGTCTGCACACAAAAAAAGAAAAAAGTTTAGAGTCATACTTATTGCAAAAAGGCACAAAACAAAAAAACTTGTGAAAGAGCCTTTTTATAAGATAGTGCATCTAAAATAAGTTAGTAATAAGTGATATTTGTGTTCAGAGAACACTAAGCCATAATAGGATATGCCTATTATGCATTGTCAGGCATTTAAGGTAGAAGTAGTGTAGCCAAAATATTGTGGCAGACTGTGGTGCAGTCCTTAGGATGTACACCAACTGATGGTTCAACAAGTTGGTAGGAGGGTTAAGATTAGAGACAATGATACAGCTGACATAGCTGCCTATAAGGAATCGCTATTTGCTTAATATGTTAAGGGCCTGGATGGGGTCCTGAGTAGTGATGGGCGAACCCCCCGATGTTCGATGTTCGGGAGACTCGCCTGAACGTTTTGTAAGGTTCTGGTTTGGGTTCTGAGATAACACAAACTTGCGTCTGAACACCAAACTTTGACTTTACAGCTCTGTGATGGGGCGGGGGCTGTGAAATAAAGAATATCGTTAATAATAAACATTTTCATGATACTTACAGGTCCCGCGACGCATCCTGCAGACTCTGTCTCCCGCCGCTTCTGCCCTCCCGGTAACCACTGCTGAGGATAGGACCTTCCGTGACGTCATAGCCATGTCACAAGTAATGTGTGAATGTTGTATTATCTCATTGGCTACAGACTGCTCAAATGACTATGACGTCATGCAAGGTCCTGTACTGTCAGTGGATAGGGATGGACGAGCATGCTCGCCGGTACTCGGTGCTCACCCGAGCATCTCAGTACTCGGTATACACGTCGAGATGCTCGGGCACATGCTCGGCCCTCCCTCCCTGCATGTCGGTGCTCTTTACAGAGTCAGCCCACATGCAAGGATTGGCTGACAAACACTGTAATACCACAGCAGGTGAATAGCGGCTACGGGAATCAGGTGATCGGAGATCACCGTTGTTATAGTAACCTGCTCATTAGGTTACTATAGCAATGGTGGCAGCGATGCCGTCACCAGTTACCAACCAGCAGCCTCTGCTCACTCATTGAGTGATTAGACAGCACGGGGAGAAGAACTATTCTTCCTCCCCCTGTGCTTTGTGATATAACAGAGCTAGATCGGTTGAAGAAGACAGAAGACTAGGATCGTGGAAGGGTGAGCGGGAGTAATAAAGATGGAGTCCCTAAGTGTATCTGTATATTTATTTCTAACAAAGTATTTTTTCTCTGTGTGGTGTCTTTTTTTAACCTTTTATTGGAGATTCTTAATGGTCAACTTGGCCTGACATTAAAAATCTTGGGCTTAATACCAGCTGGTAAAACAAAGCTGGTATTAACCCCTTATTCCAGGGCTGCTGTAAGAGTTGGATACGACCCCAGAAAATGACGCTTTAATGAAAGCGCCATTTTCTGGGGTGGCTGCAGACTTCAAAAAGCTTGGGCCACCCTGCGCTGCGGATTCCAATCCCCAGCTGCCTAGTTGTACCAGGCTGGACACAAAAATTGGGCAAATCCACGTCGTTTTTTTTAATTATTTCATGAAATTCATGAAATAATTAAAAAAAGGGCTTTCCTATAGTGTTGGTTCCCAGCCGGGTACAAATAGGCAGTCTATACCTTCCTGCTGTACCCGGCTAGCATACAAAAATATGGCGATGCCCACGTTATTTTTTTTATTTAGTTATTTTAGTTTTTTAGTAAAAAACTTAAAAAAAAAAGGGCTTCCCTGGATTTTCCATTGCCAGTGAAGGTAACACAAAGCAGTGGGGGTTAACAGCCAGTAGCTGCTTGGATTACCCTTAGCTAGCAATAGAAAATGCAGCGGGGGCCCACACATATGTTTTTATAATTAATTTTTTAAATAACTAAAAAAAAAAAAATGGGCTTCCCTGTATTTTGACTGCCAGCCAAGGTAAAGGTTTTTAAATTATTTATTTTTATACTACAATTTTTTAACTACTATTATTTTTTAACTACATATTGTGTACATTATATATACACCTACACATATATATATACAGCTTTGGCAAAAATTAAGAGGCCACTGTAAAATTTTCAGTTTTTTCCTGTCAGGTCTAGGATTGCCTGACAGCACAGTACTGTAAACATGAATAAATAATTTTAAAAAATGACACAGCACTCAACAGTATTTTTGATTCTCAGCCTAGATAAGGCAGACGAGTACGGGCTGTCACCCTCATCTGGCTGACTTTACCTTGACTGGTGATCAAAATACAGGGAAGCCCATTAATTTTTTTTATTTAAAAAAAAGAAAAAAAATGCATGGGCTCCCGCTGTAATTTGATCACCAGTCAGGTAAAGCCAGGCAGCTGGGGGCTTTGATTCTCTGCAGCCCACAGCCGCCCATGAAAATGGTGCATTGTTTCTTAGCGCCATTTCCAGGCGCATTACCCGGTTTGGCCTTGGTGGCGGTGGCACGTGGGTAATAAAGGGGTTAATACCAGCTTTGTATTCTCAGATGGTACTAAGCCCGAAATTCATGGAGTCACACCAAATTAGACGTGGCCACCATGAATTTCTAGTAAGCAGTAAAAAACTACAACACAAAGGAACAAATCTTTATTAGAAATAAAACAAAAAAAATTGAGACTCCATCTTTATTATAAAAAAACTCCTTAGTCTGAGGTAATCCACAGGGACAGCAAAGTCAACTCTGCTTCATCACTGTGCACAGACAGTGTCTATACAGAGTGAGAAGCAAAGCGCAATGTCAACTCTGCTTCACCACTGTGCACAGACAGTGTCTATACAGAGTGAGAAGCAAAGAGACCCATGTCAGCTCTGCTACATCACTCTGTGCAGAGAGATGTAGCAGGCTGACAGTAAGGGGATGATTGCACTTGCGTCTCGCATTGCATCACCCCACTCTCAGGACAGGAGCGCATCAGCTGCATGGAAATAAATGCAGCTGACCCGCTGCTGTCGGGAGATTGTGCGCCATGATGCCATGACACTCACATCACGGCGCACCAAGACCTTTGATGATGTCATAGTCACGTGACCGGTCTGTAGCCAATGAGGTAATACAACATGCACACCTGACTAATCACATGGCCATGACGTCACAGAAGGCCCTTTAGTCATTGTGGTTCCCGGGAGGACACAGTTATGATCGGATGGACGCAGAAGCAGTCGGGAGACAGATTCTGCTGGACTTGTCATTGGATTTGTAAGTATGATCATAATGTTTTTTAATAATGTGCTTTTTTACAGCCCCAGACCCGAACTGAACAACCAACTGTAACATGAACTTCCCAGGAAAGCTCGTGTTCGGGATCGTGTGCAGGAACACCATGTGTTTGGTACGAACCCCGGACTTTACAGTTCGGGTTCGCCCATTCCTAGTCCTGGGTATAATACACGTGTTTCTAGAGAGGATAATACCTGAGAGGTCTAAATCCATAGAGTTAACATGCGCACAAGCGCATAATGGTTATCAGGGCCCAACAGTCAGATCCCTTATGCCTGATGTTTTAACCAGATCCATCCACTTATATTTTGTATATAGAAAAACTGTAAGGGGTACCCAAGGATTAGGTGTCCTGGAGAACAGGGGTGCGTGCCTGTCACACTGGACCATGTCAAGGAACAAAGTCTCTGTATTTTAATATTGTGTCTTTATATTTTTTCTTAAATTTGTATTTTAATATGTATTCAATAAAACTAATTTTAGCCAAATACTTTATTAGTTCCTCCATCGTTATGTATGGTATGTTTTTTACATTTATGGCTTCATTCATTTTTACTAGTGGGTATAACTCAGAAATTTATATTTGTATTTTGTATGTAAGCTCTTTTAATGTACAGCATCATAGAATTAATAGTGCTCTAAAAGAAATAAGAATAATAGTGATGATAATGTATCTATATCATTAGTCACAAGGCATTCAATTCACAACAACAGTCAATCATGTAAAGTGCTTACCTATAAGTGCCAGTGGAAAATTCAGGGAAAATTCCCAGTGCATGTTTCGCATGAACTTTTTCTAGGGGTGGTTATGGCTTTAAGGTAGATATTTATGAGGGGCATTGTAAGTATCTTGACAACCCCTTTAGGCACAATTTGATTGTATTTTTAGTTTACAATCCAGTGTAGAGCGACACATGCAGCATCAATTCTCTTACCCCATTCAAACTATAGAAAAGCCCGGACGCCTGCCCTGAAGGGGCTCAAGGGAGGTCAACATGACTGAGGAGGGATGCTAGGCCTGAGGGTTAGCAAGGGGTTAAGGTGTAGGGCATTTTGTGCGGGAAAAGTGGGAGGTGGGGTTATAAGGGCTATGGGGCCATGTAATTGGTCAGGGGGTTGTCAGTAGTAGGGGAGTATATATAGGGCTGAATTATGAGGTGGGAGGCTCATTCAGTACCTTGAAGACGTCCGGAATTGTCGTTGTACCCAGGACGGTCCGGAGAGGAAGTTCCTGTCCCAAAGGAGGTCGGTTATGGCGGAGCGGCGTGGGTAGCGCTGGCTCCAGTGGACACAGCGGCGGTGGATGGTGGTTGATCAGGCGGCGGAGGTGGTCGAGCTCCCGGTGCCTCCGGGAGGGGGTCAAGGCCCTCGCAGGAGTTGGATCCGGATGGGCCCCGGGACCCCCCTTCGGCGCTGGCGGCAGCATCGTAGGACGTCGGGGGAAGCGACGGAGATTTCGGCAGCAGCGGGGCGGTGAGTGACGTCACCGGCCTCCTTCTGTGGTGGTGCGGCGCGGGGTCGGCATAGTGATGTGGGCGGCGCGATCACGTGACCCGGGGCGCGGTCACGTGGTCCGGCGTCGCGGTCACATGGCCCCGGCGTCCTGACGTCATGGTCACATGGCCCTGCGGTGCGGTCATGTGACCGGGCGTTGAATCCGGAAGTGCGGCCTGTGCAGCCGTGCAGGGCCTGTATGGGATCCCGGGTCGCAGTGGCCAGTGGTGACACGCCGCGCGCACCCGACCCGCCGCGCGCACCCGACTCGCCACGCGCACCCGACTCGCCGCGCGCACCCGACCCGCCGCGCGCACCCGACCCGCCGCGTTCACCCGACCCGCCGCGCTCACCTGACCTGCCGGGGCTCACCCGATGCTTTGCGCTCACGTGAGGCCGGCGCGGTCACGTGAGGCCGGCGCGGTCACGTGAGGCCGGCGCGGTCACGTGGGGCCGGCGCGGTCACGTGGGGCTGATGCGGTCGCGTGCCCTGCGATGTCACTTTCACATGGCTTGCTGGGTGGTCACGTGACCGGCATCATCCAGGAGGCGCGGCCTGCACGTCGGTGCGAGGCCCTCTGATGGCGCGATCACATGGTTACTGGACACGTCACCGAGCCATCAGCAGCAAGGAAGTGCGGCCGGCACATCCGTGCAGGGCCTGGCCATCAGGGGGTTCACGGCAGATGTCGTCCAGCAAAGTGGGTGAGTGATACCTCTGATTCCACCAGTGCGGCCTGCGCAGCCGCGCAGGGCCCGGCCAGCAGTCCGGCGGCGGCACGTGATGGGGCAACATCGTAGGAGGGCTACGGCGTGGGGGTTTGGTGTGACAACCTGGGTGGCACGTCCGCGTGACCCGTGGCGCGGTCACGTGGTCCGGCGTTGCCGTCATGTGCCCTCGGCGTCTGGTGCAAGATTCCGGAGCTGTGCCCTGCGCAATTGCGCACGGTTATTGTAGCAGATCCAACTCTGGATACGGATTCACACAGGCGGCTGAGCGGCTGGAGCGCACCCCCTCCCAGTTGTGGCTCAGAGCCGGTGACCTTGCCAAGCGTCCCCGGATGGTTGATTAGTCCGGGCGCTTTCGGTGCGGCCCAGGAGGGCTGCATCCTGCGTCTACCTGTGGAGAAGATGGCGGTGCTCGACGCGGAGGACATGCAACGGCTGTTCCGTGGGAAGCCATGGAGTCAGCCTAGTAAGAATAAGGCTCACTTAAACCTTGTTTTAATGCTTAGATTATGGGGAGTGGCAAAGGATTGATATATATATATATATGGTTTTGGGTGCACTAAGGTGGCAGGGTGTTTGTCAGTGGGTTTCGGAATGGTGCCCTGTGGCCAGCGTTCATTTTGTGGGAGTAGTTGCTTTGTGGTACAGTAGGCCTTTTGTACGCTTCATGAGTGTTCAGGGGTGTTTTTCCTGATAATGTGTTTTCATGATAGTGTGTATGTTTGCAGGTGAAGACATATTTTCTTTTGGTTGGTGTAATGGTGCTTGCATTATATGTGTGATTTTGTATGTGACTTCACGGCGGTTTGCGCGTAATTCAGGTGGTGATACGGATGTTGGCAAGGCGGGGGTGAATGCCATGTTCATGGCGGTTTCATGACTTACTATAATAGTCATGGGGGTCTTTCGGCTAGAGGATTATCGGTGCGCCCCAGTGTTGTATAAGCATTTCAATGGTAGTTTGCTGACATGGCGAACCGCTTTGGGGGGGGGGCACACTTGGCGGATTAATCTTTCGCGTTTAATGGTGGGTGAGTGCTATTGTTGGTGCTGGGACAGGTGGTTCCATTTTCAATAGGGCGTGTTTTATATTTTATATGCCTCGGTACAGGGGTTGTGTGTGTACGATGGGTTATCATGGTCACTGGGGGGCGATATGTGTTGTTGCGGTCAGACGCTCAGGAGTTGGTAAAGATGTTTGGGACGGCAGAGCTTTCGGGAACCTATCCATTATGGTAGGGGTGGATGTTATCTCCCTGGGGGTCTTGGAGTTGACCACTTACTGGATTTGGTCTCCAGGTTAGCCGCCGATTAAGGGAAAGTCTTTGGCGGATTAAGGTATAAAAAAAAAACTATAAAACTGATAATAATGGTGTGGCATTATCATGCGTGGTCGGAGAAGGTGTTCGTTGCCTTTTCCGGCACTTGGGTTTTCAGTGTGTGTCGGTGATTTCCTGTGGGTATATATATATTGTGTGGGGCCGGGTTTTATAGTTGCTCAATGTTTGGTGGTTGCGGCCCGCGGTTGCGGTTCTGGCCGGTAGTTGGAGATGGGATGATTGAGTGCGTCTTTTGTTCCTGGTCCAACATAGAAATACCGAGGTGTTTTTCATGCCCAGGGTGTCCTCGCGGTTAGCATGTGTTTTGATAGGTCGACGTGTTTGATTTGTCTGGGTGGGGCCCTATGTCGGAAGTCAGGACACGGGTCATTATTATGTTCCCATGTATATCATGATGCTTCTGGGGTGTGTTCGGTTTATTGAATATGTGGGTCCCTGTGCCGCTTGGGGGTTTTTGCATGACCTACAGTTACATGGGGTGCGTTCGGGAGTCTGCGGGTCTTGGCTGCACTGGGGCAGTTTTAGGAAATTTTATACGCGCGGACTGGGGGTTCTTACTGTGGTTTTTTAGGGTTGCCGGCTGCGTTCTGGGCAGACCTTATCGGGTCCAATTCATTACAGCCGTGGATAGAAGGTTCATAGGGGTTAATTATATGATGAGAAGGAGTTCTTGCTTACGATGGGTTTTGGGGGTTTGCTTCTGGGACAGCGGGCTTGCATTGCCTTGCAGGTACATGGCTTGCTTTGGAGTGGCTTCTTTTCTGGTGCCCCCGCACGGTGGGGCCTAGGGTAATGTGTTGGCTCAAGGACTGTGTAGCATTTCAGTTGGGTGACCCCATGTGTGATTTACTGGTAACAGGAGTCTCCGGTTGGCGAATTGTGTGGTTATCTAGCTGGCCAGTGCTGATGGCGGGGGTTGTTCCATGTGTCGGGATTTCTGGATAGAGCATGAGGCGGGACATGTTGTTTCAATGACAAGTGACGGGTCTCCCGCGGTGGTGTAGCCTCTCTGGCACTACATGGCTATACAGGATCGTTGCGTGGCGCAGCTGCGGGGAGGTGTATTTGAAGCAGTGTGCGTGCAGGTTGCAACTAGAACAATACCTTCCTTAATGTCGAGAGGGTGTCATGCCAGGGCAAGGTAAGCTGGTGCGGTGCATTCATTTTAATTTATATACCAGGAACTCGTCTGGGGCAGTGCCCCGTGTGGAGGTGTTTGCGGTGCTTTAAGGCCTAGTGGCAGACAGGCGTGGGGCACCTGGGGGGTGCTATGTTTTGCCGGATGGCCCGGGTGTTAGGGTGTCTGGAGTTTTGGAATAATGTGGTGTGAGTGTCTGAGTTTTCCTGGTTTTGGGAGTGTGGAGTGCTTTTCCCTCATGGTGTGAGTAGTGTCGAACACGCAGTTCAGCGGGGATTGGGTGCGGAGTACATTCCACTTTGGTAAGAGGGTGGCAATGTTATGTCGTGCTTTGGGGTTCAAGTTCCAGGGCGATGCACCAATTAATTGGGGTCATGTGGCCTGGGGGGGTGGCCCCCCCCCCTTGCCTTTTTGTGGGTCATGGAGCAATATGTGGTGTTAGAAATGGTACTTTGACTTAGGTGTTGGGACCGCCTTGATGGCGGGGTTGTTATGGCACATGAGTAAACAGTTGGGGTCTTTTCTTTAATCTGGTCTCAGCTTGACGGTCTTCGGTTCTGGGTCAAAGTGATCACGGGTTAGATTATTTTGCTATTGAGCTGGGCGGACATTACAAGATCGGTGCTATCATGCTCGGTTGATGGGACCAACGGCGTTTGGGTGCTGCACGTGGGGGGAGGAGACTGGGTCACTGGGGCGTCAAGGGGCTTGATCCGTGACATCGGGCCTGAATGCCTTGGTCCATTTCCCCCTACCTGGGTGCCATAGTCATGTTGTTGTTCATAGTGGCTTCCATTTGGGATGACTACATAGTGGGTTTTACCGGGCACGTTTTAGAAATTGGCTAGGGTTGGTGAACCAGGGTAGGTTCTTTGGTTTCCAGGACTTATGGTTGGCTTTGCTTAATTATTAGGTGCTGTGCAATTTTCATAGGCGCCTGCAATGTTGCGGTCTCAACGAGGCAGAGTGTACCCCCTATTCCATGTGGGTGGGGAGGCGGCTCAGGTGGCTCGTTGGGGACTGGTCGCGCAGGCGGTGCATAGGATCGGACAGCGTGGTTGGCTAGTTGCTGGTCTTGGGGCGGCTGCCCTTGTTGTACTGGTACACCAATAATGGTTGGCTTTGTTTAATTATCAGTGGATGTGTAAATTTCAGCGGCGCCTGCAGTGTGGCTGTCTCAATGAGGCCAAGCTTGCCCCCTATTCCGTGGAGATGGGGGCGGCGGCTCTGGTGGCTCGTTGGGGACTGGTCGCGCAGGCGGTAAATAGGATCGGACGATGTGGTCGGCTAGTTGCAGGTCTTGGGTCGGCTGACCTTGTTGTATTGGTGGTTTAGTGCAGGTTGGCATCGTAAGGTCTATTGGGGGGTCATTTTGCTCGATTGATATTGGTCCCGCAGTATTGGTTGCTCGACCCGAGGAGTCGGCTCGGGTCGGGTTTTGGTGGTGGGGCTCGCACGTACAAGGTGTCATACGTGCTCGCTGTGGCGGAAAGGAGGGGGGTATTTGAAGTCGGTGGATTGCACAAAGAGCACGAAGGAACGGGTTACCCCTCGTGGTGCAATGGTATGGTTGGTGGGTCCCTGCTGTGCTCGGTCACAGCGGGACATGTTAACGTGGGACCCTGCTGTGCTGGGTCACAGCAGGGCATGTTAATGTGCTGGGTGTCCTCGAGTCGGTGTGGTGAGGCTGAGGGCACATGGTGGAGCTGGTGTTGCAATCATGTACAACGGGACTCTTCACTTACCCCCCCTCCTTTGCTGGTGGTTATGTTTTATGGAGTTATTACTATATATTTGTGAATAAAATGTTATTGATTATTTGGTGATAATAAACGAGGCTGCTGTGGCCTTTTACATCCAATGTCACGCAGTCTGTGTCTTATTTTGAGTTGAGAAGCGGAAAAGGCGGTTAAATGGTTTTGGTTGGTACGGCAAAATAGGGCCGACAGTCAGTCTTTCCTAAGTCATGATTTCCTGTTTTATTGTTTCTATTGTTCATTTTCTTTGCTATTCTTTTTGACTGTGTTATGCAGTGTGTTTCTGTTACATAATTTCGGTCTCATGCATATTCTTTTGGAATTTCCAATTGATTATTTTTATGAATGGATTTATGATTTAATTTGCTAGTAAAGTGGAAATTAAGCTACCCCAAAAATGTATGTAACACCAGAGTAGCTGTATGTTATTATGCACCAATATATGATATAATGTAATGTCCATGAAATCTGTGAAATTAAACCTAGTGGAAACTGAAGGAGTATTGATATAAAATACAGCAGAATTAATGTAATCTGTTCAGTTCTTGTCTTTATAATGTCAGGGTATGGAGCTTTTATGATGTCATTGAAGTAGTCTTTGTCGAACAGGAAAAATGATCTCACTAGTCTGTGCTGAAAATGATGCCAGGCTGAACTGACTCATGAACTTGGAGGAAGGCTGCTTGTCTGGGTTATTTTCTTCCTAATACTTGTCTGGCCTTTTATTATGAGACCAGACTTGTCACACACGTTCAAGTGTTTTATATATTTATTGTGTAGCCCCACTACACAGGCTCATTACGCCAACCTAAATTACAGTGGCGTAACACTCAGCCTGATTCTCCAGCCAGGACACACCAGCCTTACTAGGCATCCGATAACCCCCCAACCAAACTTTGGGTGAGCAGAGCTATTGTTTAGCCTCTATATCTGAACTTTAAAACCTACCTCAGTTGCTTTAAAATTATACCGGATGGACCCTTGCACAATAAGACCAAGGGCCTACCTAAACAGGCGGGCATATATCACTACATGCCATGGCTGTTTCCCCAAGACTTTGTTTGAAATTTTATATTCTTCCTCTATTAGATACCTCCTACTCTACCAGCCTCCACCAGGGTAGTTTCTATCTGGCCAGGAGCCTTTCCCCTTGGATCAATTACTACCATTAGTCACACTGAGCAACACTATGACTAAGACCGGTTGGTCGAAATGTCAATCACTTCAATAGTCACCTCATGACTATATACAATGTATATATGTAGATATATATACAGTGGCATGAAAAGGTTTGGGCACCCCTAGTCAAAATTACTATTATTGTGAACAGCTAAGCAAGCTGAAGGTGAAATGATCTCTGAAAGGCATGAAGTTAATGATGACACCCTTCCTTTGTATTTTAGGGGAATATATATATATATATATATATATATATATATATATATATATATATATATATATATATATTCATGTTTTGCATTTTTAAATTAACAAAAATGGAAAATGGGTCGATTGAAAAGTTTAGGCACCCTACACAGTTAGTACCTAGTAGCACCCCCTTTGGCAAGTATCATAGCTTATAAACGCTTTTTGTAGCCAACCAAGAGTATTTGAATTCTTATTTGAGAGATTTTCATCCATTCTTACTTGGAGAAGTCTTCCAGTTCTGTAAGATTCCTGAGTCGTCTTTCATGCACTGCACTTTTGAGGTTTAGCCACAGATTTTCAATGATGTTCAGATCAGGGGCCATTGTAAAAACTTCAGCTTGCACCTTTTGAGGTCGTCTATTATGGATTTTCACATGTGTTTAGGATAATATCCATTTGTGGAAGCCATCCTCTTTTCAACTTCTGCTTTTTTTACGTATAGCATTATGTTTGCATCAAGAATTAGTTGAAATTTCATTCAATCCATTCTTTTTTCTACCCGTAAAATGTTCTCCATGCCATTGGCTGCAGCAGAACCCCAACACATGATTGATCCACCTCCATGGTTAATAGTTGATGAGATACTCTTTTCTTGAAATTCTGTGTCCTTTTTTCTCCATATCAATCATTGTGGCCAAAGAGTTCTTTTTTAACCTCATCGCTTCACAGGACTTGTTTCCAAAATACATCATCTTCTTTAGATGTTCTTTTGCATATTTCTGACGCTGATTTTTATGGTAAAAATGCAGGAGAGGTTTTCTTCTGATGACTCTTCCATGAAGGCCATATTTGTGCAGATGTCTCTGAACAGTAGAACAATGTACCACAACTCCAGAGTCTGCTAAATCTTCCTGAAGGAAAGCAAGGGGATCTTGCTGAAACGCGTTGTGAAGTGATAACAAGAGCTTTTTAACAATAAAGCCTTATCTTCAAAAGAACATCCAGATTCTAATCCATCATTAGCACTCAAAGACCGGTATTCATCACTATTATCCACAAAATCTTCCTGAAGGTCATTTGCAGTCAATCAGGGGTTCTGATTTGCCTCTCTAGCAATCCTACGAGCAGCTCTCACAGAACTTTTGCTTGGTTTTCCAGACCTTATCTTGACCTCTACTTTTCCTCGCAACTGACATTTCTTAATTACATTTCAAACTGAGGAAAGGGCAACTTGAAAACACTTTGCTATCTTCTTATAGCTTTCTCCTGCTTTGTAGGCCTCCACCATTTTCATTTTCAGAGTGCTAGGCAGCTGCTTAGAAGAAGCCATGGCTGCTGTGTTTTTGGCACAAGGTTAAAGGAGGCTTGGTTTTTATAAAGCTATGAAATTTGCATCACCTGGCATTTCCTAATGATGATAGTGAACAAGCTACTGTATAACCCTAACAGGCTAAATAAGGTCTGAAATCTTGGTCAAAGTTATCTGAGCACACAAATCTCCAAGGGTGCCCAAACTTTTGCATCGGCCCATTTTGCTTTTTGTAATTTTTAAAATGTAAAAGATGAAAATACATTTTTTTTTTGCTTAAAATGTGTGACCTTTAACTTTATGCTATTTAGAGATCATTTCATCTTCAACTTGCTTAACTGTTCACAATAACACTAATTTTGACCAGGGGTGCACAAACTTTTACATGCCACTGTATATATATATATATATATATATACAGTATATATATATATATGTATATATATATATATATATATATATATATATATATATATATATATATATATATATATATATAAATATATACAGTTAGGTCCAGAAATATTTGGACAGTGACACAAGTTTTGTTATTTTAGCTGTTTAGAAAAACATGTTCAGAAATACAATTATATATATAATATGGGCTGAAAGTGCACACTCCCAGCTGCAATATGAGAGTTTTCACATCCAAATCGGAGAAAGGGTTTAGGAATCATAGCTCTGTAATGCATAGCCTCCTCTTTTTCAAGGGACCAAAAGTAATTGGACAAGGGACTCTAAGGGCTGCAATTAACTCTGAAGGCATCTCCCTCGTTAACCTGTAATCAATGAAGTAGTTAAAAGGTCTGGGGTTGATTACAGGTGTGTGGTTTTGCATTTGGAAGCTGTTTCTGTGACCAGACAACATGCGGTCTAAGGAACTCTCAATTGAGGTGAAGCAGAACATCCTGAGGCTGAAAAAAAAGAAAAAATCCATCAGAGAGATAGCAGACATGCTTGGAGTAGCAAAATCAACAGTCGGGTACATTCTGAGAAAAAAAGGAATTGACTGGTGAGCTTGGGAACTCAAAAAGGCCTGGGCGTCCACGGATGACAACAGTGGTGGATGATCGCCGCATACTTTCTTTGGTGAAGAAGAACCTGTTCACAACATCAACTGAAGTCCAGAACACTCTCAGTGAAGTAGGTGTATCTGTCTCTAAGTCAACAGTAAAGAGAAGACTCCATGAAAGTAAATACAAAGGGTTCACATCTAGATGCAAACCATTCATCAATTCCAAAAATAGACAGGCCAGAGTTAAATTTGCTGAAAAACACCTCATGAAGCCAGCTCAGTTCTGGAAAAGTATTCTATGGACAGATGAGACCAAGATCAACCTGTACCAGAATGATGGGAAGAAAAAAGTTTGGAGAAGAAAGGGAACAGCACATGATCCAAGGCACACCACATCCTCTGTAAAACATGGTGGAGGCAACGTGATGGCATGGGCATGCATGGCTTTCAATGGCACTGGGTCACTTGTGTTTATTGATGACATAACAGCAGACAAGAGTAGCCGGATGAATTCTGAAGTGAACCGGGATATACTTTCAGCCCAGATTCAGCCAAATGCCGCAAAGTTGATCGGACGGCGCTTCATAGTACAGATGGACAATGACCCCAAGCATACAGCCAAAGCTACCCAGGAGTTCATGAGTGAAAAAAAGTGGAACATTCTGCAATGGCCAAGTCAATCACCAGATCTTAACCCAATTGAGCATGCATTTCACTTGCTCAAATCCAGACTTAAGACGGAAAGACCCACAAACAAGCAAAACCTGAAGGTTGCGGCTGTAAAGGCCTGGCAAAGCATTAAGAAGGAGGAAACCCAGCGTTTCGTGATGTCCATGGGTTCCAGACTTAAGGCAGTGATTGCCTCCAAAGGATTCGCAACAAAATATTGAAAATAATTTTTTTTTTTTGGGGTTTGGTTTATTTGTCCAATTACTTTTGACCTCCTAAAATGTGGAGTGTTTGTAAAGAAATGTGTACAATTCCTACAATTTCTATCAGATATTTTTGTTCAAACCTTCAAATTAAACGTTACAATCTGCACTTGAATTCTGTTGTAGAGGTTTCATTTCAAATCCAATGTGGTGGCATGCAGAGCCCAACTCGCGAAAATTGTGTCACTGTCCAAATATTTCTGGACCTAACTGTATATATATATATTTTACGCATCTCCAAATTAAGTGTGCAGCAATTTGTGGACTATTATTGATGACTGGATTTTGGACCCCCTTTGCTAGCACCTTCCTATCTATCGTGTGCGCACCATCTTTCAGTAAAGTGTTTGGTTTTATGGCAGCTTTCGTGGTTGGCATTACACTGCACGCATGAGCTTAACAGATAGTGCCGAGTTTTGTACTTGGTTATAGAAGCTGGATTGATATAACTGCAGGGCCATCCTCCTGTAGCATTCTGTTTGAGACCCTCCCCAAATGAAATGTCACAGGAAGTAAAGTAAAAAAAACATATATATGGATGGGCACAATGTATGAGGCCTTAATTAGCTGCATAAAAACATCAAAGCTTTTCACTACTATAGATCCATACAATCCTTCAAGAGACAAACTTCTCTAAAGCATTGTATCCAAAATTCCTATCTCCCTCTTACCCACTTTTTTATAACACCAACACCTCAAACAAAACAAAAGGGGTAGCTATATGTTTTAAAATATCCTTCCCCTTCATCTTTAAGTCATCAATAGCAGACAGGGAAGGACGTTACCTATTAGTAATGGGCACCATCTCCAGCAAACTAGT
Organism: Anomaloglossus baeobatrachus; assembly: GCF_048569485.1. NCBI lineage: Eukaryota > Metazoa > Chordata > Amphibia > Anura > Aromobatidae > Anomaloglossus > Anomaloglossus baeobatrachus. The sequence goes on along the minus strand of NC_134359.1, from coordinate 223,605,622 downwards.
GACCTTCATTTCCTATTACGTCCCTATCTCTCACCAGGCTACCTTTCCTTCCCAACTGTTCAAACTTGTCTCCAAACATGCTCATGGCACTGCACTGCTTTGTGGCAACTTAAATTGCATACTTAATCCAGCACTGGATAAATCTATAGATCCCAACTTTCAGCTCCTGAATGAATCTCTATTTCCACAGACTCAGCCTCTGTCAACAAGTACTTTTCCTATCATCAGTGGGTAGATATATGGAGAGAGATACACTCTTCGGTCAAAGACTATACTAACTTTTCTCCATGTAATTTAGTCAATACTAAACTAACATAACTAACTAACATAATGAATATTTCTATCCTTTCTATTTCTTGATTGGATCAGCCCCCATCTCAGCTGACCTGTTCCTCACTACACCTGTGGTCCCACTGCTTTAGTTGGACTCTGAATGACTCCTTGTTCTCCTACCCGAATTTTTTCAAAGATTGAGTAACCAACTTGATGAGTACTTCTCTTTGAACCAACAGAGAGCCTCATTGCCAATTTCTTTATTGGAAGCTCACAAAGCTGCTCTCAGAAGCTTCTGCATTTAACAGACTTCTCACATGAAAAAAGAAAGACTTGCAAGAACAGGTGATCTAGAGAGTAAGGTGTCGGCTCTAGAGTCCCAAATGAAGAGCTTGCCTTCACCTATTTCAAAACTTTATGCATGCATGTTCTCAACCCAATCTTTGCCTTTCTGAAAACGCAGATTGAGCCCTTCGTTGGTCCCAGCAAAGCTTTTACACCTTCAATAATAAATTCAACTCCGTACACAACACCTCAAATGTCTCCATGCACCATGTACCTCAATTTGGCTATGCACTGCCACATTCCTTATGTCTAAAGGGCCATTTACACGCTGCGACATCGCTAACGATATATCGTCGGGGTCACGGTGTTTGTGACGCACATCCGGCGTCGTTAGCGACATCGCAGTGTGTGACAGGCTGGAGCGACCATAAACGATCACAAAAGAGGCAAAAATCGTTTGTCTGAGAAAGGTCGTTTATTTATGAAAAATTGTTGTCTGGTCAGTAGCGATGTTGTTCCTCGTTCCTGTGGCATCACACATGTGTGACACCGCAGGAGCGACGAACATCTCTTACCTGCGTCCACCGGCAATGAGGAAGGAAGGAAGTGGGTGGCATGTTCCGGCCGCTCATCTCCGCCCCTCCTCTGCTATTGGACTGCTGCCGTGTGACGTCGCTGTGATGCCGCACGAACCGCCCCCTTAGAAAGGAGGCGGATCGGCGGCCAGAGCGATGTTGCAGGGAAGGTAAGTCCGTGTGACGGGTGCTAGCAATGTTGTGCACCATGGGCAGCGATTTTCCCATGACGCACAACCGACGGGGGCGGGAAGCTCGCTAGCGATATCAGTACCGATATCGCAGCGTGTAAAGTACCCTTAACCTGCAAAAGATCACCCGTTTGTTTGATCAACAACTAGAACAGCTATACAGCGACTCCTTCCTGGATAACACAGCCTTCCATCATGAAGAGCCTATCCTTATATGTAGTTGGGGTAATAATAATATTAGCAAATACCTCCAATTAGAAATGTGGTATAGTTCTCCTGATATAGCCATGTCTCTTACCTCAAATGCAGGGAATTGCAGCTTAGGTATTCATTATGACACCTACTACAAATTGGGATAGGATTTTAGAGTTGGGCATATCACTGTGACTCCAGTTTGATTGATCTCTTAAATCAAGCCAACACCCCCTCTGAGATAGAAATAGCCATCTAACAACTAAAATGTCATTAAAAACCAGGCCCATATGGATTTATAGCTGTCTACCATAGGAAGTATGCATCTCTTTTCATCCCCCAGCTTACAAATCAGTTTACCGTAATTCTTTGAGAGACATACAAACACTGGGATCTGCCTCTCTAATGACCGTTATTTATGATACAAAAAAACCTAATTCGGACCACTTATAATGATTCAATTACAGACCAATAACTTTGAATAATATACTTCTTAAACTTTTAGCTAAGATCTTAGCTCAACGCCTGAATACTGGGTTGGGTTCTACTATACGCAAAGACCAAGTAGGCTTTGCCCCTTACGGACAAGCATCTGATAACATACCAAGGGTTTCCCATCTCCTGCATCACTGCAAGCAAAGCAACCATACAGGCATGCTAGGTACATTATGAATCAAAAAAGCCTTTGATTCTGTGTCATGGCCTTATTTGTTTGTGGTTCTGTGAAGATGGAAACTCCCTGAACAGTTCCTCGCTTGGTTTCATCCTCTGTATAGCTGCTCCTTAGCTTATGTTTGCTATAATGGCTTCTCGTCAGTACTTTTTCCTAATAAAAGAGGTACTCGTCAAGGATGTCCTCGCAATTGAGCAACTTGCAACTTATCTTCGCCTCAACACAGACATTAAATTCATAGATATCGTATTGATTTCCCACAAACTTGTTATGTTTGCAGATGACGTTTTACTCTTCTTAATGACCCATAGATTTCCGTGCCTGCCTTCCCTTGACTACTTTGAACAAGTTTCTGGCCCACAGATTAATTAAATGAAATCACATGCTATGAATAATTCCTTTCTTGACTCCACCATTACATAACTTGAGGCACGATTTTGACTTTTCAGTGGAATTCAAGCCATTTCGTGCTGTAGAATTAATTGCGCTATACGAGGGGCTGCTAATAAGTCTTTGGCTTTACCCAGAAAGGAACGAGATAGGATGATGAAACTTTACATTTATTCCACTTACTCTCCACTGATGTCAACACACTTCTTACATCTGTATTTCAAGTTCTGTAAGCCTAGCAAAAAGTAGGATTTTGTTTGTGCCTCAAACCAGGCATTCGTTGCAGCTATGGCATCAGAAATGGTGTGAAATTTGGTACCATTGAGGTGTTTCTTCAAGTTTGAAGACAGATGATAGTTGGAGGGAGCTAGACCTGATAAAAAAAGGTGGGTGGTCAACCAGCTGGAAGCCCAACTTTGCCAGTTTTTCCATGGTCACTTGTACAGTGTGAGCAGAGGTGTTGTCTTGCAGGAACAAGATTCCTTTGGACAGCTTGGCACGCCTTCTGGCCTTCAGAGCTTTCTTCAATTCATCCAAAAATTCAATGTAATACCTTGCATTGATGGTGGAACCCTTTTGAAGGTAGTCCACTACCAGCACGCCCTCCTTATCCCAGAACACTGATGCCATCACCTTAGTAGCTGATTTTTGCACCCTGAACGTCTTTGAATGAGGAGAACCACTGTGCCTCCACTCTTTTCACTGCTCCTTGTTTTCAGAGTCATACAAATAAATCCAGGTCTCATCCATAGAGACCAGTCCATCCAGCAAGTTCTTCTCAGTCCGGAAATGCAGACAAATGGATCGGAAAGTTTTCACTCGCATGCTTCTCTAATCTGTTGTCAGACATTTGGGGACCCACTTTGCAGATAGCTTCCTCATGTCCAAATGTTCATGGATAATGACCCAAACATGTTCACAGGAAATCTCCATGATGTCTGCTATTGCTTTAGCTGAAATTCGTCGATTCTCCAGTATGAGGTTGTGCACAGCATCGACGATCTCTGGAACAACAACCCCTCTCAGTCGTCCAGGACGTTCCTCATTATTAGTGCTGAAGTGGCCCATTTTAAATTTAGCAACCCAGTTCTTAACTGTGGAATATAAATGGCATTGATCCCTCAATGTCTGCGACATATCAGCATGAATATCCTTCACGGACTTTCATTGCAGAAACAAGAATTTGATCACTCCTCTGCTCTCAGTTGCTGTGAATATTGCATTAGTCTCCGCCATTTTGTTTTCCCGCAAGCGTAGAACACTGTTGCCATAAGCAGCAAACACAAAATTTTGAAAACATGTATTGGACACATAAAGTTTTCATGTGATGGAACATTCGTTGCCATAGAAACAAAAAATCACAAAGCCAAAGACTTATCAGCATCCTCTCGTATAAGTGAGTAAAATAAATAAATAAATTTTGATTACATATGGGTGAAATTAATGACCAATATATAATCCCTCTTTTCCGCAAATTACCCCCAATTGCTTTGGAAGCTATGCTTGCAACTGCAGACTTGGAGAAAGTTTAATATCTCCTTATTGGGTCGTATACTCGTATACGAGTGCTGAAACTGACCATGCTCTCAAACTACTCTACTTATTCAATGTACTACCCATCCAAGTCCCATCACACTATCTTAAATTAAACTAATGAACAGTTAACACCTTCATGTGGAAGGTTGGACTCCCTTCCAGATAGAGTTGATAGAGCCACACTATATCACCACAACCTGAAAAGGGGTTTGGGACTCTCACCAAGTATTACCAAGGAGCCTAGCTAGCTCAGTTCACTTATATCTAGAGATGAGCGAACCGGTCCCGGTTCGGCTCGAGGCCGGTTCGCCGAACGGGGGTCCCGTTCGAGTTCGGTTCGTCGAACGTTCGACGAACCGAACTAGAACCTATAGGCTATAATGGGAGGCAATCACAATCACAAACACATAAAAATGCATGATAAATGTACACAAACAGTTAATAAACATTGCCATAACACTTACCGGTCCCCGCGATCACTTCTGCACTCTGTCTCCTGCCGCTATTCCATCCGATGATCGCTGAATCCTCCCGGTGACCTGCACTGCCAGCAGAGATGCAGGACCTATCGTGACGTCAAAATAGCCATGTGACCAGTCACGTGGCTATTATCTCATTGGCTATAGACTGGTCACATGACTATGACACGTCATGTAGGACCTGCGAGTGCATCTCTCCGGTACACGGCCACATGCTCTAGCACACGGTCGACTCCCCGTTCCGTTAGGGACCGGCTGACACAGCCGGTCATTAACGGAGATCACCGTTGCCATAGCAACGCAGTTAGCGGTGACGTCACCGCTAACCGCGGCTCCGAGAGCACCGTTGCTATGGTAACGCGTCTGTCACCGTTACCGCTGACAGCCAGCACTGATCTCTCACGGAGTGAAGGCTGCACGCTGCTTCCCGATTGTAGTGATGATTGTAGTGAGGATGAGGTTCCCCAGCCCCAAGTGATGAGCTGGTGAATCTCATCCTCACTACAATCGTCACTACTACTACACTAGTGAGGATAGTAGTGAGGATGAGGTTCCCCAGCCCCAAGTGATGAGCTGGTGAACCTCATCCTTCCTCACTACAATCATCACTACTACTACACTAGAAAGAAAGAAGACAGAAGAGCAGGATCGTGGAGGGCTGACAGGGGGTAATAAAGATGGAGTCTCTAATGTGTCTGTGTATTTATTTCTATTAAAGTATTTTTTCTCTGTGTGGTGTTTTTTTTAACCCTTTATTGGAGATTCTTAATGGCCGGGTCAAACGTGCCTGACATTAAGAATCTCTGGCTTAATACTGGCTAGTAAAACAAAGCCAGTATTAACTCATGATTACCCAACAAGCCACCCGGTTCCAGGGCTGTTGGAAGAGTTGGATACAGCGCCAGATGATGGCGCTTCTATGAGAGCGCCATTTTCTGGGACGGCTGCGGACTGAAATCCGCAGCAGAGGCGCCCAGAAACCTCGGGCTAACCTGTGCTGCGGATTCCAATCCCCAGCTGCCTAGTTGTACCCGGCTGGACACAAAAATGGGGCGAAGCCCACGTCATTTGTTTTTTAATTATTTCATGAAATAAGTGAAATAATTAAAAAAAAACGGGCTTCCCTATATTTTTGGTTCCCAGCCGGGTACAAATAGGCAACTGGGGGTTGGAGGCAACCCGTGGCTGCCTGCTGTACCTGGCTAGCATACAAAAATATGGCGAAGCCCACGTCATTTTTTTGGTGGGCAAAAAAATCTGCATACAGTCCTGGATGGAGTATGCTGAGCCTTGTAGTTCTGCAGCTGCTGTCTGCTCTTCTCCATACAGACAGACAGCAGCTGCAGAACTACAAGGCTCAGCATACTCCATCCAGGACTGTATGCAGAAGTTTTTTGCCCCCTGAAAAAATTATGTGGGCTTCGCCATATTTTTGTATGCTAGCCAGGTACAGCAGGCAGGTACGGCTGCCCCCAACCCCCAGTTGCCTATTTGTACCCGGCTGGGAACCAAAAATAAAGGGAAGCCCTTTTTTTATTATTTCATGAATTTCATGAAATAATTAGAAAACAAATGACGTAGGCTTCGCCCCATTTTTGTGTCCAGCCAGGTACAACTAGGCAGCTGGGGATTGGAATCCGCAGCACAGGTTGGCCTGAGCTTTCTGGGCCCCACTGCTGCGAATTGCAGTCTGCAGCCGCCTCAGAAAATGGCATTTTCATAGAAGCACCATCTTCTGGCGCTGTATCCAACTCTTCCACCACCTGCCTGCTATACCTGGCTAGCATACAAAAATATGGCGAAGCTCACGTCCTTTTTTTGTAGTTTTATGGCAAAAAATATAAAAAATGCTTCCCTGGATTTTCCATTGCCAGTGAAGGTAACACCAAGCAGTGGGGGTTAGCAGCCAGTAGCTGCTTGGATTACCCTTAGCTAGCAATACAAAAAATGCAGCGGGAGCCCATATATATTTTTTTTAATTATTTATTTAAATAACTAAAAATAAAATGGGCTTCCCTGTATTTTGATTGCTGGACATCACAGTGCTGTAAAAATAAATCTTTAAAAAAATGACGTAGCGCTCCGCGGTATTTTTGATTCTCAGCGCAGATAAAGCAGACAGCTATGGGTTTCCACCCCCATCTGCCTGCCGTTACCTTGGTTGGCAATCAAAATACAGGGAAGCCCATTAATTTTTTCTATTTAAAAAATAGTTAAAAAAAAAAATGACGTTGGGTCCCCCCATTTTTGATAGCCAGCTAGGGTAAAGCAGATGTCTGTAGCCTGAAAACCACAGCTGGCAGCTTTACCGTGGTTGGGGATCCAATGTGGAGGTCCCCTCAGGCTCTTTTTTATAATTATTTTATAAATATTAATAATTACACAATAAAAGTAGGGTCCCCCCCAAATTGGATCACCAGCCAAGGTAAAGCGGACAGCTGTGGTCTGGTATTCTCAGGGTGGGAAGGTCCATAGTTATTGGGCCTTCACATCCTAAAAATAGCAGGCCGCAGGCACCCCAGACGTGGCGCATCCACTAGATGCGCCAATCCTGGCGCTTCACCCCAGCTCATCCCGTGCCCTGGTGCAGTGGCAAACGGGGTAATAAATCGGGTTGATACTAGCTGTAAAGTAACCTGAGATCAAGCCCAGCAGTTTGTGATGTCATGGCGTCTATTAGATACTCAACATCATAAACTGTCAGTACTAACAAAAAAAAAAAAAATCGACAAAAGAAATTTATTTGAAAAAACAGTCCCCAAAACATTTCCTCTTTCACCAATTTATTGTAAGAAAAAAATAAAGGGGTCCCACGACGACTCTGGACCGTCTAGAATATGGGGGGGAGACACTCAGGGAACGTATCCCCCATTTTCTAGGAGTGCGGACCCTTCATGTGAGGAGTGTGGGTGCAATGAATCTGCACTCACTCTCCCCGGGTCCACAGCAGCAGAGTCCATGTCGTAATGGTTGCTACCAAAGCTGCAATGCCCTGCTCATGAGGTAAGGGCATGCCTAATCAGGAGAACTACTGTAGAGGAAGCTCTGCTCACTGGTATATAGGTGCTCAGAGGTAATAATAGATAAAATTAGTGAGTAACCTCGGCACTCTAAATCTCCCAGACTAAGTCAGTAAGTCACAATGGATAGTAATGCAAAATCACTCTTTATTGGTCCGTATTAAGAAAAAAAATTTTTTCATAAGCATATATGTTTTTGTCCAAAACAAGTTACAAATGACGTTTCGGCCTGAGCCTTCGTCAGATTGGACTTATCTGCATGTAATCATGAAAAATGACAATAATCAGTATCACATAAGAGTGAGAGAATAATAACATAAACTCGAACAATGTAGAGGTACAATTGGGATGCAGCAAAAAAATTGCAACACAGCAAGAAATGAAACACATGATACAAATGTCATAATACAGTACAAGGACAATATAGTAATGACAAATATGGGGTCAGAGTAGACTTAGACAGCTCTGATACGAAAGAGATGTCAATCATAAAGTAACATGTGCAGTAGGTGTAGAGCTACAGTATGCATGGCAGAGCTAATGGGTAGACCGACCATAGAAAAAGAACGGAGAAAAAGTGGAGAAAAAGTGGAGAAAAAGTGGAGAAAAAGTGGAGAAAAAATGGAGAAAAAGTGGAGAAAAAGTGGAGAAAAAGTGGAGGAAAAAATGGAGAAAAAGTGGAGAAAAAGTGGAGAAAAGGTGGAGAAAAAAATGGAGAAAAAGTGGAGAAAAAGTGGAGAAAAAGTGGAGAAAAAGTGGAGAAAAAGTGGAGAAAAAATGGAGAAAAAGTGGAGAAAAAGTGGAGAAAAAGTGGAGGAAAAAATGGAGAAAAAGTGGAGAAAAAGTGGAGAAAAGGTGGAGAAAAGGTGGAGAAAAAGTGGAGAAAAAGTGGAGAAAAAGTGGAGAAAAAATGGAGAAAAAGTGGAGAAAAAGTGGAGGAAAAAATGGAGAAAAAGTGGAGAAAAAGTGGAGAAAAAGTGGAGAAAAAGTGGAGGAAAAAGTGGAGAAAAAGTGGAGAAAAAGTGGAGAAAAAGTGGAGAAAAAATGGAGAAAAAAGTGGAGAAAAAGTGGAGGAAAAAATGGAGAAAAAGTGGAGAAAAAGTGGAGAAAAGGTGGAGAAAAGCTGGAGAAAAAGTGGAGAAAAAGTGGAGAAAAAATGGAGAAAAAGTGGAGAAAAAAATGGAGAAAAAGTGGAGAAAAAGTGGAGAAAAAAATGGAGAAAAAGTGGAGAAAAAGTGGAGAAAAAGTGGAGAAAAAGTGGAGGAAAAAGTGGAGAAAAAGTGGAGAAAAAGTGGAGAAAAAGTGGAGAAAAAATGGAGAAAAAAGTGGAGAAAAAGTGGAGAAAAAGTGGAGAAAAAATGGAGAAAAAAATGTAGAAAAAGTGGAGAAAAAAATGTAGAAAAAGTGGAGAAAAAATGGAGAAGAAAATGGAGAAAAAGTGGAGAAAAAGTGGAGAAAAAGTGGAGAAAAAGTGGAGAAAAAAAATGGAGAAAAAGTGGAGAAAAAGTGGAGAAAAAGTGGAGAAAAAGTGGAGAAAAAGTGGAGAAAAAATGGAGAAAAAGTGGAGAGAAAGTGGAGAGAAAGTGGAGAAAAAAATGTAGAAAAAGTGGAGAAAAAATGTAGAAAAAGTGGAGAAAAAATGGAGAAAAAGTGGAGAAAAAGTGGAGCACCTTTTGGTGCCTTTCATGTGGCACTAAGGGGTGCTTAGCTTTGTATTTAGCCAAAAAAATGAAAAAAAAAAATGACGTAGGGTTCCCCCTAGTTTTGTAGCCAGCTAGGGTAAAGCAGACGGCTGCAGCCTGCAGACCACAGCTGGCAACCTCACCTTAGCTGGTAATCCAAAACTGAGGGCACCCCACGCTATTATTTTAAATTAAATAAATGATTAAAAAAAAAAAACACGTACGGGTCCCCCAAAATTGGATCACCAGCCAAGGTAAAGCAGACAGCTGGGGCCTGATATTCTCAGACTAGGGAGGTCCATGGTTATTGGACTCTCCCCAGCCTAAAAATAGCGGGCCGCAGCCGCCCCAGAAGTGGCGCATCCATTAGATGCGCCAATCCTGGTGCTTCGCCCCAGCTCATCCCGCGCCCTGGTGCGGTGGCAAACGGGGTGTGTAATGTCACCTGGCATCAAGCCCTGGGGTTGGTGAGGTCAGGCGTCTATCAGATACCCGACATCACCAACCCAGTCAGTAATAAAAAAAATAGACGACAAACACATTTTTATTTGAAAAAACACTCCCCAAAACATTCCCTCTTTAACCAATTTATTAGAATGAAAAACAAATCCAGGTCTGGTGTAATCCAAGGGGTTGCCATGACGATCCACACTGTCCCAGTCAATGAAGAGCAGAATGTTCCCCATTGGCTGGGAGAGCAGTGCAGTGACCTGAGCTAACATCAATGGGTCAGCCCAGGTCACTGCAGGGGATGACAAGTGCTGCTATCAGCGAGGTACATTACCTGCACTGATCTCCTGCACACTGACAGCCCCTGTCACTGAGTTCAATGACCGGCGCCTTCACAGCCAAATATCGCGAGAGGCCCGTGACGTCACCGCTAGTCAGTCTCGGGTCGGAAGCGAGAGGTTATGTGACAAGCGGCGGCCATGGAGGACAGTGACAGCGCTGAGGTCGGGATGGCGGTACTTCATCACCGCAGGTAAGCCGAGCGGGATCATGTGTGCAGAGTGTGTGAGTGTGTGTGTGTGTGTGTGTGTATGTGTACATGCCGCGGGCAGGAGGGGGCGGAGCGAGCTGAGCGGGGAAGTGTGGGCTTCCTGCACGTAACTAAGATAAACATCGGGTTACTAACCAAAGCGCTTTGCTTGGATACCCGATGTTTATCTTGGTTACCAGCTTCTGGCAGGCTGCCAGCGATGGCTCCTGCACACTGTAGCTGTAAAAAGCCCTGCTTTTTGCTGCTAGAACCGTTCTCGAACGTATCTAGAACTATCGAGCTTTTGCAAAAAGCTCGAGTTCTAGTTCGATCTCGAACAGCCCCCAAAATCACTCGAGCTTAGAACTGGAGAACCGCGAACCGCGAACCGCGCTCAACTCTACTTATATCATGCTTATTTTGAACCTCCTCTGTGGCTTTCCTTAGAAGCTCCACAATATCATCTGTGGGCCCTTGATGCCTTGCCGTGGCTCCTCTCCTCCCAGCGTAAACTAATCACGAATCCCATTATCTCATATGTTCTCAAAATCTGAGGCTCTGAAATACTCTTCTAATATTGTTTCACTCTTTTTTCCCCTTGCCCCCTATGGGTTAACCAACAATTTACCCAAGGCAACGAGTTCTTCCAGCCTTTCCGCACTTGGATAGCAGAAGGAGTCACTAGATATCACCACCTATTTAACGTAGATGAAATTACCCTTTTTAACCTTCCCTCTAGAGAAATGTTTCGCTATCTACAATGTAAACACTTTTTTCCACAATTGTAATGAACTAAAGTATTCCCACCCTATATGTTCACACCATTTGAATAGAGATGCCGTCAAAACCTATATGCTCCTGGTACCATTTCAGTACTCCACTGCAATATAACTTATTCTTCGCATAGACACAATATGAACTATACCTCCTGTTGGAAAGCTGACTTTGGATCCATTCTAACTGACTTAGAATGGTCCCAAATTTGGTCCTCCTCTACTGAACGGATACTAAACACTTATAATTTGATTCTAGCATTAGAGGTGTTGACCACATGGTACCTAACCCCAGCTAGAGTGGCCAAAGCACTCTCCAATAACTCTCCCAATTGTTTTAGAAGCTTAAACTCTGTCAGTGACATGTATCACATAGGTAAGGATGGTTGACCTTGGGGAGATCAACATCCAACACCGCGGAGACACCATCTTGTGTTTCTCAACGCAGTGACACTAGAACAAGGTCCCCTGGGAAAATATGCAAAACAAGAATGCTGCGGAGACACCATCACATGTTTCTCAAAGCTGGCAGGAAACTAGCCAGGTCTTTCACCGGGAAGGAACAACCACGGGAAGGGCAGTCTCCAGTCAAGGAGACGACCTATGCCAAACATGGTATCCATCGGGGTATTTGCCCCTCATCAGTGTGGAGTAGGAAACTGGCTAGTAGGAGCAATGCCTAGTGGAAGACTACATAGATAAGGATGGTTGACCTCGGGGAGATCAACATCCAACACCGCGGAGACACCATCACATGTTTCTCAACGCAGTCTCCAAACATGGTATCCATCCACAGACAGCACGTGATGGTGTCTCCGTGGTGTTGGATGTTGATCTCCCAGAGGTCAACCATCTTTACCTATGTAGTCTTCTACTAGGCATTGTTCCCACTAGCCAGTTTCCTACTCCATACTGATGAGGGTCAAATACCCCAAAACAGCTGTGGATGGATACCATGTTTGGCATAGGTGGTCTCCTTGACTGGAGACTGCCCTTCCCGTGGTTGTTCCTTCGCGGTGAAAGACCTGGCTAGTTTCCTGCCAGCATTGTGAAAGATGTGATGGTGTCTCCGCAGCATTCTTGTTAGTGACATGTATCATATAGTGGGGAAAAAAAATATTTAGTCAGCCATCAATTGTGCAAGTTCTCCCACTTAAAAAGATGAGAGAGGCCTGTAATTGACATCATAGGTAGATCACAACTATGAGAGATAAAATGAGAAAACAAATCCAGAAAATAACCTTGTCTGATTTGGCAAGATTTTTTTGTAAATTATGGTGGCAAATAAGTACCGTATTTGGTCAATAACAAAAGTTCATCTCAATATTTTATTATATATCCTTTGTTGCCAATAACCGAGGTCAAATGTTTTCTGTAAGTCTTCATAAGGTTGGCACACACTGTTGGTGGTATGTTGGCCCATTCCCCCATGCAGATGTCCTCTAGAGCAGTGATTATTTTGGCCTGTCGCTGGGCAACATGGACTTTCAAATCTCTCCAAAGGTTTTCAATGGGGTTAAGATCTGGAGACTGGCTAGGCCACTCCAGGACCTGCATATGCTTCTTACGAAGCCACTCCTTCATTGCTTTGGTGGTGTGCTTGGGATCATTATCATGATAGACCCAGCCATGTTTCATCTTCAATGCCCTTGCTGATGGAAGAAGGTTTGCACTCAAAATCTCACGATACATGGCCCCATTCATTCTTCAATGTACACGGATCAGTCATCCTGGTCCCTATGCAAAGAAGCAGCCCCAAAGCATGATGTTGCCACACCCATGCTTAACAGTAGGTATGGGGGTCTTTGGATGCAACTCAGTATTCTGTATCCTCCAAACACGACGAGTTGTGTTTCTACCAAACAGTTCTACTTTGGTTTCATCAGACCATATGAAATTCTCCCAATACTCTTCTGGATAATCCAAATGCTTTCTAGCAAACTTCAGATGGGCCCGGACAGGTACTGGCTTAAGCAGGGGAACATGTGTGGCACCACAGGATCTGAGTCCCTGGCAGCGTAGTGTGTTACTGATGGTAGCCTTTGTTATGGTGGTCCCAGCTCTATGCAGGTCATTCACTAGGTCCCCCGTGTGGTTCTGGGATTTTTGCTCACCGTTCTTGTGATCATTTTAACCCCACGGAGTGAGATCTTGCATGGAGCCCCAGATCAAGGGAGATTATCAGTGGTCTTGTATGTCTTCCAGTTTCTTAATATTGTTCCCACAGTTGATTTCATCACACCAAGCTGCTTGCCTATTGCAGATTCAGTCTTCCCAACCTTTTGCAGGACTACAATTTTGTTTCTGGTGTCCTTCGACAGCTCTTTTGATCTTCACCATAGTGGAGTTTGGCATGTGACTGCTTGAGGTTGGGAACAGGTGTCTTTTATACTGATATCAAGTTGAAACAGGTGCCATTACTACAGGTAATGAGTAGAGTTGAGCGCGGTTCTAGGTTCGAGGTTCTCCAGTTCTAGGCTCGAGTGATTTTGGGGCCTGTTCTAGATCGAACTAGAACTCGAGCTTTTTGCAAAAGCTCAATAGTTCTAGAAACGTTCGATAATGGTTCTAGCAGCAAAAAAACAGCTAATTCCTAACTGGCTTTCCGCTGTAATAGAGTAAGTCACTCTGTGACTCACACTATTATGAAATTTCAGTGTATAGTGTGCGTGAACAGCGCCTTCAGATCACTGCTGTTTGTATAATGGCGATTGCCATTTTTTATTTTTTTTTTTTTGTCTTCCTTCCCTAAGCGCGCGCGTCTTGTGGGGCGGGCCAGCATGTCAGCCAATCCCAGACACACACACAGCTAAGTGGACTTTTAGCCAGAGAAGCAACGGCATGTGTGATAGGATGTCCATGTCACATGTCCCTGCATTATAAAACCGGACATTTTCCTCCAGCACGCCATTATCTGCCTTCTGCGTCCTTGGTGTCAGACATCACTGGCGCAGCTCCGTCCTTTGTCCTATCGCCGATACTGCTGTATGCGCTCCATACACAGCGCTGGACAGCTTAGGGAGAGCACTTTCTATCAGTCCTTTTAAGGGCTCGTACCGGCAGGGTCAGAGCCATAGGTGACAGGTCCTGAAAACAGAGACAGCGTCTGTGTAGCTAAGGTCAGGGATTTCGTCGCTGCATTTCCCCATTAGGAGGGAATAGAAAGGCAGGCTTCCTTTCCTCTACCCAAAGCCCCACAACCCTGGCACTGTACCCTCCTGTCCTCTGCACACTCCAACTCATTATAACTAAGCCATTATACTAGCAAACACTCAGTGTACCTAGTGGCATCCTAAACGTGGCTATTGGACTTTTGTCTAGTCCCACTAGTGCAAAGACATTTGCAGCACGTCTGCCTGCATTGCACACTCCAACTCATTATAACTAAGCCATTATACTAGCAAACACTCAGTGTACCTAGTGGCATCCTAAACGTGGCTATTGGACTTTTGTCTAGTCCCACTAGTGCAAAGACATTTGCAGCACGTCTGCCTGCATTGCACACTCCAACTCATTATAACTAAGCCATTATACTAGCAAACACTCAGTGTACCTAGTGGCATCCTAAACGTGGCTATTGGACTTTTGTCTAGTCCCACTAGTGCAAAGACATTTGCAGCACGTCTGCCTGCATTGCACACTCCAACTCATTATAACTAAGCCATTATACTAGCAAACACTCAGTGTACCTAGTGGCATCCTAAACGTGGCTACTGGACTTTTGTCTAGTCCCACTAGTGCAAAGATATTTGCAGCACGTCTGCCTGCTATTAGGGCCAGGTGGACGGGCAGACCAAGGAGGTGGATCCACTGGGCCGAACTCCTCACTGAAGGCAAGGGGTCCGGTAGCCGGAGCACTACAGGTAGCAGGACAGTCCGTTCCAAAGAGTGGAGTGTAGAAGTCCCTGGGACCACGGAGTCACCGAAGGTGGTCCGGATGGCGGAGCTCAGGTTCGGAGGCTGAGATGTTGTCAGGCAGAGTCCGGAACCGATGGAGCGAGAAGACGGGTCACCACAGGGATCAGAGATGGAATGGACTGACGGGATGGCGGACAGTCACCGTTCGGGGTACGGGAATCGTCAGGACCGGATGGCGTGGCAGGAGCGGCTCTAGGAGAGAGATAGGTAAGTATACCAGCAGACACAAGGAGACCTGACTCCTAGCTTAGCAAAACACGAAGAACAGGCCCCGCCCACTTGGAAAGGATTCCCCTATATACCCAATACCTGATCCTTCAATATCCTGTTGGAGGACACTGGCCCTTTAAGAAAGGGTCAATGACCGTGCGCGCGCCCTAATGCGCATGCGCGAGGCCCGGGTGCCAGAAGCCAGGGCAGGGAGCGGCAAACAGGAGGCAGGAAAGCCGGGCTGGAGCAAAGCTGCCGACGGACGCCGGGAGCGGGGACCGGGACGCCTGGGGATCACAGGTGATGGGGCCTGGAGGCTGTGGAGAGGGGGACGCCGGACAGAGGAGCCGGGGAGCAAGCCAGGGAAGCCGGGGAGCATGGCAGGGGAGCCAGGGAGCGTGACACCTGCATTGCACACTCCAACTCATTATAACTAAGCCATTATACTAGCAAACACTCAGTGTACCTAGTGGCATCCTAAACGTGGCTATTGGACTTTTGTCTAGTCCCACTAGTTCAAAGATATTTGCAGCACGTCTGCCTGCATTGCACACTCCAACTCATAACTAAGCCATTATACTAGCAAACACTCAGTGTACCTAGTGGCATCCTAAACGTGGCTATTGGACTTTTGTCTAGTCCCACTAGTGCAAAGACATTTGCAGCACGTCTGCCTGCATTGCACACTCAAACTCATTGTTACTTACTAAGACATTATAATACCAAAAATTGAGTAAACTTAGTGGCATACAAGAAGTGGCTGTTGTACTCCATTAGTGCCCCACTGGTGCAAATTTATGTGCAGCACCTGTGCAGGACACCCTCCTGCTCTGTTTTTAATAAGCTATAATGATAGCAAAAAATACTGCCATTTAGTGGCATCATAGAACTGGCTGTTGGACTCCTTTATTGTGCCCCACTGGTGCCAAGCTATTTCTAGCACCTGTGCAGGACACCCTCCTGCTCTGTTTTTAATAAGCTATAATGATAGCAAAAAATACTGCCATTTAGTGGCATCATAGAACTGGCTGTTGTATTCCATTAGTGCCCCACTGGTGCCAAGCTATTTCTAGCACCTGTGCAGGACACCCTCCTGCTCTGTTTTTAATAAGCTATAATGATAGCAAAAAATACTGCCATTTAGTGGCATCATAGAACTGGCTGTTGTATTCCATTAGTGCCCCACTGGTGCCAAGCTATTTCTAGCACCTGTGCAGGACACCCTCCTGCTCTGTTTTTAATAAGCTATAATGATAGCGAAACATACTGCCATTTAGTGGCATCATAGAACTGGCTGTTGTATTCCATTAGTGCCCCACTGGTGCAAAGCTATTTCTAGCACCTGTGCAGGACACCCTCCTGCTCTGTTTTTAATAAGCTATAATGATAGCAAAAAATACTGCCATTTAGTGGCATCATAGAACTGGCTGTTGTATTCCATTAGTGCCCCACTGGTGTCAAGCGATTTCTAGCACCTGTGCAGGACACCCTCCTGCTCTGTTTTTAATAAGCTATAATGATAGCAAAACATACTGCCATTTAGTGGCATCATAGAACTGGCTGTTGTATTCCATTAGTGCCCCACTGGTGCCAAGCTATTTCTAGCACTTGTGCAGGACACCCTCCTGCTCTGTTATTAATAAGCTATAATGATAGCAAAAAATACTGCCATTTAGTGGCATCATAGAACTGACTGTTGTATTCCATTAGTGCCCCACTGGTGCCAAGCTATTTCTAGCACCTGTGCAGGACACCCTCCTGCTCTGTTTTTAATAAGCTATAATGATAGCAAAAAATACTGCCATTTAGTGGCATCATAGAACTGGCTGTTGGACTCCTTTATTGTGCCACTTGTGCCAAGCAATCTCAAGCACCTCTGCATTCTACCCTCATGCACATTTAGCTATGCTAATTTTATAGCAAACTCAGGGAATTCGTTGCTGCATTTGATCATTAGGAGGGATAGAAAGTGAGGCTTCTTTTACTGTCCTGGTACCCACAGAACACGGCCCCTGTACCCATCTGTCCACTTTTGCCACGCTATTTAATTTGCCCAAAGAGCTGACTCTTTTTCTGCCATCCTAAAATTGTCTGGAATACTAAGTTAGTGTTCCTTTGCTGCCAAGCAAGGTACAACACATGTGCATTCTACACTCCTTTCCATTTCTGGAATGCAATTATTAACTGCAGGTAGTCCAGCCAATCTGTGACGAAGGTGCAGGCGTGGATATAATGTAGCCTGCATCCAATGATGGTTCTCTCGATGTCTGACAGCTCAACAACACCTTCTGTTTCCACTTCCAAAACAAGTGATGACCTGACAATCACACTCCCTGTTGCGGGTAAAGGGGTGGAAGTTCAGTGTGAAAAACCATGTGTGACTGCTGTCCTCACAGTCACAGATGATGAAGAGCACGCAGATGCACTTGATGGGGCAGGCGGTGGTTGCACAGGCACGCTAGGCTGCATTGTAGCACAGTGAAATTCACATTGCGACTTATGCTTCATTTTAAGTCGTGTACAGGGTGGGCTCCCCAGTATGCAGCAAAACCAGGCAACAGGAAAAGGACTCTAGGCAGTTGGGTTGATAAATGATTGTTTAACTTTACCAAAACAAACAATAAGAACCATGCATACAATTTAAATAATTGAACAATCTATTCTGTTGCCTACTACCTGCTAATCCCTCTGTGTAGCAGTAATTGTGTGTTTGTGCGTGTGTGTGTGTGTGTGTGTGTGTGCGAACACGACTTACCAGTGGTGCATCACAAGAGCTTCCAAGTTACCTACCTAAACATAGACAAAACACATTACCCCCCCTGAATACCCTTGTTAGCTGAAGCCTCACAGATAATGCAGATGATAACAGTGTGAATGCAAACCACACAGCTCTGCAACACAGTCATGGAAATCTTGAAAAGCAACAGTCAATGCAAACATGTGTTGCTGTCCCTCTATGATTTAAACTGTATGTGACAATTTGACAGTGCAGAGGCAGCAAGTCTTATTGTCTATAAATAGTCGGCCTACCCAGAACAGATATGTGTTTTGCTAATAAAACAAAGTGTTGCGTGCCCGCATTATTGTCTGGGCACAGCCTACCGTACCCGGGTACTCTGATGTCCAGTTGCCAGAAATACAGACTTTACGCTCCTCTCACGGTAAACAGTATAGACAGCACTGTAAGAATGTTGGTCTGTGGCACAGGATGCTGCTCACTGGCATTACGGGGCTCATCATCAAAGTACAACATGACTCCCCTCACGATTGAACGAAGTGTTTCCGCGGTGGCTCCTTGCTGTAACACACACCTTTTAGCTTTTCCTTCTGTTCATAGACAGCATCTCCAAGTCCACACCCGAAGAGCAATTTGATATTGCTATAGTGACCAAACAAAGGCAGATCCAAAATAACAGCAGCCCCTTGTGTGTAGTCTGCAACAATGCATGCAATGGCAAATTAGCATGTTGCATTGACAGTGGTTAAAGCTGAGCAATACACCTTCATGCTATCAATTCATATCCATGTGACACTTCATGGAGGAACTACTCAAAGGTGTGAGTTTTTGTCTTCTACTTACAGATTGTTGACAAATCTTACAGATTCCATGACTTTGGTGATCCTTTGCGATGTCCAAAAATTCACAGGCTAGGCAAGTCTTACAGCCCATGCGACCTGCATAGCCAACACGACTTCTGCTCAGAGTCAAAGTTGTGGTCCAGGATTCAGTTGTTGACGTGCTTGCAGTACTTTGTCTCTGGCCAGGAAGACGCAACGTAACCTCGTCGTCAGTACCATCCTCGAATTTGGTTTGACAGTAAGTGTGGTCTCCAACCTCATCAATAACCCTGTGTGTTTTCATTCCCCTCGTCCTGAGTCCTCCGAGACAACCTCTTCCTGCCCTGACCGCATAGTAAAGTTGTCATTCCAATCAGGTATCTGTGCTCCTCATCATGTTCCCCATTGTCTCCACCAGAAGGATTTACTTTTTGGAAATGAGGGTGTAGATTAGGCTCAGCACCTTCTTCATCGGGGCCTGGATCCCACTCACAAAGCTTCTGGCCATCTGCGCAGATCATTTCCCCTGTCTCATGGAACTCGATACCTCAACACGTCAGATTATCTGCTACACCCGCAAGCTTCAAACTGAATCTGAAAACTCATCTGTTCAGAAATGACTATAACCTTCAATGACACCACCACCATACGTACTTGACGCTCAACCTAAACCACTCCTACTGTCTCCTCCCAAAAATCCTTTAGAATGTAATCCCGCAAGGGCAGGGCCCTCTTCCCTCTGTACCAGTCTGTCTATAGTTACTTGTATATGTATTCTGTATGTGACTCGCCCACCCCAGGGCTATGGGACACCCGGTGCCGGACCGGACTAGTCCGGTGGTAGTCAGTGGTGGCTGGGCCCGGCTCCGTGGCCCTGGTGGGTGTCAGTAGAATATGTGGCTGACGACTTTAAGTTTGTGTTCGTGACGCCACCTGTGGTATGCGGCTATTAAGCCGCCGCTGCTGTGTAAGGCCTCCGGGGTGATGAAGTGGCAGCAATGGTGATACTGCTCCCCACAGGTGGAGCGGTGCCCCGGGACACAGTTGGTGCTTGTGGAAGTCTATGGTGTTGTGTGACTAACACGGTGCAGGGCCAACAAGCAATGAAAACAGAGAGCAAAAGAGAAGGGTGTTTGATACTGCGCCAAAGGATCACAGGAACAGATGTTTAGATTAATGCATCTTTATTTCATCCAGGTCTACGCGTTTCCGGAGCCACTGCCCCCTTCCTCAGGACCGTCAGGAAAGACAAAACATCAAATCTGTCCTGGTGGACACCAGCATGCAGATAAATAGACAAGATAACATCATGACACCACCCCTTCTTGAAAAAAAGGGGTGGGAGGAAACAGTAAAAAAAAAAAAAAAAAAAATGTCCATGCTGATGTACTAAATGTATCTTTACAAATAAAATTAAACCATGACTGGTATCACATAATCGCAAATGTCAGTCAGGATACACATATTGGGTCAAGAAAAATAATAAATTATGAAAAACCAAAAAACCTGTGTTTGTTCAGTGAAATGTACAAAAATATATATGAATTTATATATTCCATAGTGTATATATGTCAACATGTGTGTTTTATACATATGAATCTGCAATCAACAGAAGAGAGTCAAGAACCCACTCCTGTCGGGCGTTCAAATGATCACCATACATAAGAGAGTGGAGGCATAAACCGGTGCAGCCACCCCTGTGTGACACATTAAACAGGAAATGAAAAGACAAAATCACTAAAATAGTGACAGTGAAGGATCAAGTGAAAGACAAGGATAACCTGGAATTTAGAAATGAAAAAACCTCCAGATGGGCTCCAGACTATGAGGATCTACAGGCAGTTCACCAAAGTTCATAAACGTGGGAAAATGAGTGACTGCGCCTGCGTGCAAGGTCTGTGTCAAGAGCTCGCGGGTCAAAGGAGTTCAGGCCCGTGGGAACCAACCTACCACGCCTGCGTGATTCCCGACTCGTAGTAAGCTTACAAGTAGCAAGTCCTACATATTAGTATCCGTGCAGTGATCGCTAGAAAAACAGCGCTAGCAGTTGATGAGTGCTGGGAACACTGAGAGATAAGAGGAGATTAAAGTGAAAAAAGGAACAGAGACACTAGGAATTGAAATCAACCGTGAATATATAAAAGACATATAGAAGAAAAAGAAATAAACAATAAATAGGGGAAAAACAATTTTTATATAAACTATGCCGTGGGTTCATAAAACTAAAATAGAGGTATAACGCACCCTATTTTCGAGGCGCAAAAGAGTGAAAAGACACCAAGATCAAGGAAGAGATCACCCTGAAACTAATAGTGTGCTGGTATACAATCATAAAAGGAGGAATGTATATGTCACTAAAACTAGTGTATATGTATGTATACCCATGCGTTCATCTCCATCAATAAATAAGTGAATAAATAAATAAATTAGTGGAAAATATGCATTCTGAAACAACCATTATAAGAGTGTAAAACCCATATCATATATATTATATCAATTACATTAAAACTACGCTATAAAAATATTATATAAATATAAATACAATGATAATGATTAATAAAAACAGCGATAGACCTGATGGTACTGGACCATAAAACAACCATAAAATATAACAATAAAATCACACTGATATAGGTGTGATATATATATATATAAAAAAAACCTTATAACAACAAAAAAGTATGCCATAAAACTCAATTAAAATCATAATAAAACCATCCGGAGAAACAGATCAATGCAAGACTTGATTTTAGTGGAATAAATCCGTGATTTCATTTAGACCTTGGGGTTTTAAAGTATTCAGCTTATAAATCCAGTAGGTTTCTTTTTTATTTAGAAGTCCCATCCTATCGGGAACATATGGGGGTATCTGTTCTATAGGGGTAACCTTCAACTGGATTTTTTTATTATGAAATAGAGTGGTATGACGAGAAAGTCCATGGAGCATGAATCCCACCTTTATATTATGTCTGTGTGAGTTTATTCTGTTATGTAGAGCTTGTATCGTTCTGCCTATATACCTTTTATTACAGTCACACTCAATTAAATAAATAACAAAGTCGGATAGACATGTCAAATGTCCTTGTATCCTAAATTCTGTGCCCTCTATGGTCTGACCGAAATTGATCCTCCCGTGTTGGATGGATCTGCAACATAGGCAGTTTTTCATATAGCATTTATAAGAACCCATGAGTACATTATTAGTAGTAGGATTACAATGATTTTTTAATCTGCTAGGCGCAAGTTGGTTCTTTAAAGTGGATGCTCTACGAAATGTGACCCCTGGATGGGTAGGTAACACCTCTTTCAGGTATGGGTCATTGTGTAAAATGGTCCAATGTTTCTTGAGGATGCCCTTAATGACATCCCCATCACAACTATAGGTGGTGAGGAAATTAGAGGTAAATTTTTCATTGGCAGACTTTTTGTCAGAGGAACTAACCTTCATGATCAGATCTCTTTGTTTTAGGTTTCTGTTTATTTGATAGGCTTTTTTTACAACAATCGGGGGATATTTTTTCTCTAAAAATCTCTCCTGCAGGACCAAAGCTTGATCTCTGAAGTCCACATCTGAGGTGCAATTCCTCCTAATCCTCTGATATTGGTTTTTTGGAACATTCAGCAACCATTTGTCATAGTGGTTGCTGGTGAAGTTGATGTAACCATTACTGTCCACTCTCTTAAAAAAGGTTTTTGTGTGGATAGAGTCACCGGTATGGAAAATGGTCAGATCAAGGAAATTAATGGCATCTTTCTCTACCGTGGGCGAAAAAGTTAAACCCCAGGTATTGCTCTCTATATTTTCTAAAAACCCCAAATAATTATTTTCAACATTGTCATAAATAATGAACAGATCATCAATATACCTTTTGTAAGAAATCACATGTTTAAAAAGCCCAGAGGAATATATGTACTGAATTTCAAAGAGCCCCATAACCAGATTGGCGAAAGTGGGTGCTGCCTTCGATCCCATGGCAACTCCGCAGCATTGGTGATATACAGTGTCTTGGAATGTAAAAAAAATTATTTCTTAGAATAAACCTCATGCTGTTTAAAATGAACTCCTTTTGTGCCACCGGTAGTCTATGATCAACCTCTAAATATTGCTTGAAGCATTCCAATCCCAGTGTATGAGATATATTTGTGTATAGAGATGCAATATCCAAACTTATGAAAATAAATGAGTCTTTCCAAGTAATATCATTTAGAATATATATCAGGTGTGAAGAATCCCTAAGGAAACTTTTTAAATTGGTGACATGAATATTCATGATGGAGTCAACATATGCTGCCAAATTTTCAGTAAGGGATCCAATACCCGAGATGATGGGTCTTCCCGGGGGATTATTGAGGCTTTTGTGGATTTTAGGCAAGTGATAGTAGAACGCTAACCTGGGGGTTTTTATGTCCAAAAATTTAAACTCATTTTTATTGAGGACCCCAACCTCAGATGCTCCTTTAATTAAGGTACGATATTCAGAAATGGAATCCTGATATGTAGTAATACCCACAATATTATAGTGCGATCTATTGGAAAGCATTCTCAGAGCTTCCTGTATGTAACTATTCCTGTCTTGTATGACAATGCCACCCCCTTTGTCAGCGTTACGGATAATTATGTTTGGATTATTTTTTAGTCCTGAGATAGCAACCTTCTCTTCCCTGGACATGTTCGTTCTAGGAGGATTTTTCTTGGCAAGAATCGACTTAAAATCTTGTAGTACCAGATCGTTAAAGGTTTTTATATGATGTCCTATACTATGTAGTGGGTAAAAATTTGATTTTGGTTTATGATCTGTATGAAAAAAATCCTCTGATATATTTATGTCTATGGGAGCAGATTTATTCATCTGGAAGTGTCTAGTTAAAGTAAGTTTCCTGATGAATTTTTGAAGATCCAAAAAAAGTTCAAAGTCATTGGAGGACTTAGTGGGACAAAAAGAGAGACCTTTTTTTAAAACACTGATCTCATCTTTTGATAATTTGTGATGGGATAAATTGAAGATACCTGAGGTGTCATTTTTGGTTATGTACTTTTTTTCTCTTTTTTGTTTGAGTTTGAGTCCTGCCCTAATCCCTCTGTGACGTTTTTTCTTTTCTCCCCTCTGGGGGTGAGAAATGTCGTGATAGGAACCTGAAGGTTCCTGACCATGGGTAAAAAAGGAACAGATAAACTGCCTTTTAAGGTGTTATCAATAGTCACGGTCTTAATGTTAGAATTAGTAATGGAGGTGATCAAAGGAGGTGGAGAGGAATTGCACTCATCTGATTCAGATGATCTAGGTAGAGGTATGTACTCTTCATGTAGTGACAGTTCCAACAGATCAATGAAATCCCCGTCAGGGTGATCATCAATGGTGGAAAGATTATCAAGTGCCTCCAATTCTGGTTGTGGGTCTCTATTCTTACGAATTTTTTCTATTTGAGATTTTAATGATTCTAGTTGTCTCCTTGTCTCCTCAAAATCTGCACCCATGTGGGTCGATTTCTGGGGTACAAAGGCACATTCAGCAGGGACTAATTCCATAGGGGTAATAACCGTATTTGGTTCAGTTGTGAGTATAGTGGAAAACACTTCATCTGTGATAGTGGTAGTAGGTAGATCACAGGGCATGGAGCTTACAGATGTCTGGGGATTAGGAGATCTACTGATAGGATCATTGTGATGGGTGGTGTCTCTTCTTGTTAATGAGTTTGCACTCCTCTTGTGAAACCTGCTGTTAAAGAAGTTTCTGTTATTGCTGTGAGCTCTAGGTCTCTGATTGGGAATATTATTGGATCTCCCAGCTGTGATGGAACCCTGAATTTTATTGGGGATCATGTCAGATCTATCACGTTGTAGTTTTTTTGATTTACGAAAAATGGAGTCCTGCTCTAATTGAATCAATCTGGTATTGATATCCGAATTTAGGATTTTGTACTCCGGGTGCAGGTCATATTTATAAAGTTCTTTGTACAGTTCAGTAATGCTATTAGATGTGTCACTTGCAATGTTGCTGCGCTTCTTGAATAGACACTGCAGCATACTTTGCATGCATGTATGTAAGATATTGTCCCACTCACTGGTAAACACAGGATCCGCCGGAAAGGGGGAATCATGTTTAATCCTCAGGCCTCTAGGGCAAAGTTTTTCTTCCATGTAGATGGTTAAGAAACGAGCATCCAGCCCAAACCGTAGTTCCTCTTTTAATAAGTCCTCCAACCGTAGGAACAGTTTTTTCATAATACCCGTGTCCTCTTCCGTATATGCACTAGGTATATTTAAGTCCCAATCAACATTATGAATCTCGGGGGTACCTACTGTTTGAAGTATTAGTTTTTCTCTCGATGATAGGCGATTATTGAAATAATCCATATTCCAAGAAGAGACCCTCTGCTGCTGTATCCACAAAAAGAGATCTGGTCTTGCCAGATCCAGGAATAATTCAGATAAGAAATCTGTGGAGAGAAAAGCGCATATAGGGTCTTACCCCAGTATATAAGGGGTGGGAGGAGGATGAAACTACTCACCAGATGTCGTTGTGAGAGTCACAACAACTGTATTCGCATGTAGAATCTGATCCAAGGCTGCAGCCACCCAATTGGCAGATAACAGAGAGCAAAAGAGAAGGGTGTTTGATACTGCGCCAAAGGATCACAGGAACAGATGTTTAGATTAATGCATCTTTATTTCATCCAGGTCTACGCGTTTCCGGAGCCACTGCCCCCTTCCTCAGGACCGTCAGGAAAGACAAAACATCAAATCTGTCCTGGTGGACACCAGCATGCAGATAAATAGACAAGATAACATCATGACACCACCCCTTCTTGAAAAAAAGGGGTGGGAGGAAACAGTAAAAAAAAAAAAAAAAAAATGTCCATGCTGATGTACTAAATGTATCTTTACAAATAAAATTAAACCATGACTGGTATCACATAATCGCAAATGTCAGTCAGGATACACATATTGGGTCAAGAAAAATAATAAATTATGAAAAACCAAAAAACCTGTGTTTGTTCAGTGAAATGTACAAAAATATATATGAATTTATATATTCCATAGTGTATATATGTCAACATGTGTGTTTTATACATATGAATCTGCAATCAACAGAAGAGAGTCAAGAACCCACTCCTGTCGGGCGTTCAAATGATCACCATACATAAGAGAGTGGAGGCATAAACCGGTGCAGCCACCCCTGTGTGACACATTAAACAGGAAATGAAAAGACAAAATCACTAAAATAGTGACAGTGAAGGATCAAGTGAAAGACAAGGATATATTTTTGTACATTTCACTGAACAAACACAGGTTTTTTGGTTTTTCATAATTTATTATTTTTCTTGACCCAATATGTGTATCCTGACTGACATTTGCGATTATGTGATACCAGTCATGGTTTAATTTTATTTGTAAAGATACATTTAGTACATCAGCATGGACATTTTTTTTTTTTTTTTTTTTACTGTTTCCTCCCACCCCTTTTTTTCAAGAAGGGGTGGTGTCATGATGTTATCTTGTCTATTTATCTGCATGCTGGTGTCCACCAGGACAGATTTGATGTTTTGTCTTTCCTGACGGTCCTGAGGAAGGGGGCAGTGGCTCCGGAAACGCGTAGACCTGGATGAAATAAAGATGCATTAATCTAAACATCTGTTCCTGTGATCCTTTGGCGCAGTATCAAACACCCTTCTCTTTTGCTCTCTGTTATCTGCCAATTGGGTGGCTGCAGCCTTGGATCAGATTCTACATGCGAATACAGTTGTTGTGACTCTCACAACGACATCTGGTGAGTAGTTTCATCCTCCTCCCACCCCTTATATACTGGGGTAAGACCCTATATGCGCTTTTCTCTCCACAGATTTCTTATCTGAATTATTCCTGGATCTGGCAAGACCAGATCTCTTTTTGTGGATACAGCAGCAGAGGGTCTCTTCTTGGAATATGGATTATTTCAATAATCGCCTATCATCGAGAGAAAAACTAATACTTCAAACAGTAGGTACCCCCGAGATTCATAATGTTGATTGGGACTTAAATATACCTAGTGCATATACGGAAGAGGACACGGGTATTATGAAAAAACTGTTCCTACGGTTGGAGGACTTATTAAAAGAGGAACTACGGTTTGGGCTGGATGCTCGTTTCTTAACCATCTACATGGAAGAAAAACTTTGCCCTAGAGGCCTGAGGATTAAACATGATTCCCCCTTTCCGGCGGATCCTGTGTTTACCAGTGAGTGGGACAATATCTTACATACATGCATGCAAAGTATGCTGCAGTGTCTATTCAAGAAGCGCAGCAACATTGCAAGTGACACATCTAATAGCATTACTGAACTGTACAAAGAACTTTATAAATATGACCTGCACCCGGAGTACAAAATCCTAAATTCGGATATCAATACCAGATTGATTCAATTAGAGCAGGACTCCATTTTTCGTAAATCAAAAAAACTACAACGTGATAGATCTGACATGATCCCCAATAAAATTCAGGGTTCCATCACAGCTGGGAGATCCAATAATATTCCCAATCAGAGACCTAGAGCTCACAGCAATAACAGAAACTTCTTTAACAGCAGGTTTCACAAGAGGAGTGCAAACTCATTAACAAGAAGAGACACCACCCATCACAATGATCCTATCAGTAGATCTCCTAATCCCCAGACATCTGTAAGCTCCATGCCCTGTGATCTACCTACTACCACTATCACAGATGAAGTGTTTTCCACTATACTCACAACTGAACCAAATACGGTTATTACCCCTATGGAATTAGTCCCTGCTGAATGTGCCTTTGTACCCCAGAAATCGACCCACATGGGTGCAGATTTTGAGGAGACAAGGAGACAACTAGAATCATTAAAATCTCAAATAGAAAAAATTCGTAAGAATAGAGACCCACAACCAGAATTGGAGGCACTTGATAATCTTTCCACCATTGATGATCACCCTGACGGGGATTTCATTGATCTGTTGGAACTGTCACTACATGAAGAGTACATACCTCTACCTAGATCATCTGAATCAGATGAGTGCAATTCCTCTCCACCTCCTTTGATCACCTCCATTACTAATTCTAACATTAAGACCGTGACTATTGATAACACCTTAAAAGGCAGTTTATCTGTTCCTTTTTTACCCATGGTCAGGAACCTTCAGGTTCCTATCACGACATTTCTCACCCCCAGAGGGGAGAAAAGAAAAAACGTCACAGAGGGATTAGGGCAGGACTCAAACTCAAACAAAAAAGAGAAAAAAAGTACATAACCAAAAATGACACCTCAGGTATCTTCAATTTATCCCATCACAAATTATCAAAAGATGAGATCAGTGTTTTAAAAAAAGGTCTCTCTTTTTGTCCCACTAAGTCCTCCAATGACTTTGAACTTTTTTTGGATCTTCAAAAATTCATCAGGAAACTTACTTTAACTAGACACTTCCAGATGAATAAATCTGCTCCCATAGACATAAATATATCAGAGGATTTTTTTCATACAGATCATAAACCAAAATCAAATTTTTACCCACTACATAGTATAGGACATCATATAAAAACCTTTAACGATCTGGTACTACAAGATTTTAAGTCGATTCTTGCCAAGAAAAATCCTCCTAGAACGAACATGTCCAGGGAAGAGAAGGTTGCTATCTCAGGACTAAAAAATAATCCAAACATAATTATCCGTAACGCTGACAAAGGGGGTGGCATTGTCATACAAGACAGGAATAGTTACATACAGGAAGCTCTGAGAATGCTTTCCAATAGATCGCACTATAATATTGTGGGTATTACTACATATCAGGATTCCATTTCTGAATATCGTACCTTAATTAAAGGAGCATCTGAGGTTGGGGTCCTCAATAAAAATGAGTTTAAATTTTTGGACATAAAAACCCCCAGGTTAGCGTTCTACTATCACTTGCCTAAAATCCACAAAAGCCTCAATAATCCCCCGGGAAGACCCATCATCTCGGGTATTGGATCCCTTACTGAAAATTTGGCAGCATATGTTGACTCCATCATGAATATTCATGTCACCAATTTAAAAAGTTTCCTTAGGGATTCTTCACACCTGATATATATTCTAAATGATATTACTTGGAAAGACTCATTTATTTTCATAAGTTTGGATATTGCATCTCTATACACAAATATATCTCATACACTGGGATTGGAATGCTTCAAGCAATATTTAGAGGTTGATGATAGACTACCGGTGGCACAAAAGGAGTTCATTTTAAACAGCATGAGGTTTATTCTAAGAAATAATTTTTTTACATTCCAAGACACTGTATATCACCAATGCTGCGGAGTTGCCATGGGATCGAAGGCAGCACCCACTTTCGCCAATCTGGTTATGGGGCTCTTTGAAATTCAGTACATATATTCCTCTGGGCTTTTTAAACATGTGATTTCTTACAAAAGGTATATTGATGATCTGTTCATTATTTATGACAATGTTGAAAATAATTATTTGGGGTTTTTAGAAAATATAGAGAGCAATACCTGGGGTTTAACTTTTTCGCCCACGGTAGAGAAAGATGCCATTAATTTCCTTGATCTGACCATTTTCCATACCGGTGACTCTATCCACACAAAAACCTTTTTTAAGAGAGTGGACAGTAATGGTTACATCAACTTCACCAGCAACCACTATGACAAATGGTTGCTGAATGTTCCAAAAAACCAATATCAGAGGATTAGGAGGAATTGCACCTCAGATGTGGACTTCAGAGATCAAGCTTTGGTCCTGCAGGAGAGATTTTTAGAGAAAAAATATCCCCCGATTGTTGTAAAAAAAGCCTATCAAATAAACAGAAACCTAAAACAAAGAGATCTGATCATGAAGGTTAGTTCCTCTGACAAAAAGTCTGCCAATGAAAAATTTACCTCTAATTTCCTCACCACCTATAGTTGTGATGGGGATGTCATTAAGGGCATCCTCAAGAAACATTGGACCATTTTACACAATGACCCATACCTGAAAGAGGTGTTACCTACCCATCCAGGGGTCACATTTCGTAGAGCATCCACTTTAAAGAACCAACTTGCGCCTAGCAGATTAAAAAATCATTGTAATCCTACTACTAATAATGTACTCATGGGTTCTTATAAATGCTATATGAAAAACTGCCTATGTTGCAGATCCATCCAACACGGGAGGATCAATTTCGGTCAGACCATAGAGGGCACAGAATTTAGGATACAAGGACATTTGACATGTCTATCCGACTTTGTTATTTATTTAATTGAGTGTGACTGTAATAAAAGGTATATAGGCAGAACGATACAAGCTCTACATAACAGAATAAACTCACACAGACATAATATAAAGGTGGGATTCATGCTCCATGGACTTTCTCGTCATACCACTCTATTTCATAATAAAAAAATCCAGTTGAAGGTTACCCCTATAGAACAGATACCCCCATATGTTCCCGATAGGATGGGACTTCTAAATAAAAAAGAAACCTACTGGATTTATAAGCTGAATACTTTAAAACCCCAAGGTCTAAATGAAATCACGGATTTATTCCACTAAAATCAAGTCTTGCATTGATCTGTTTCTCCGGATGGTTTTATTATGATTTTAATTGAGTTTTATGGCATACTTTTTTGTTGTTATAAGGTTTTTTTTATATATATATATATCACACCTATATCAGTGTGATTTTATTGTTATATTTTATGGTTGTTTTATGGTCCAGTACCATCAGGTCTATCGCTGTTTTTATTAATCATTATCATTGTATTTATATTTATATAATATTTTTATAGCGTAGTTTTAATGTAATTGATATAATATATATGATATGGGTTTTACACTCTTATAATGGTTGTTTCAGAATGCATATTTTCCACTAATTTATTTATTTATTCACTTATTTATTGATGGAGATGAACGCATGGGTATACATACATATACACTAGTTTTAGTGACATATACATTCCTCCTTTTATGATTGTATACCAGCACACTATTAGTTTCAGGGTGATCTCTTCCTTGATCTTGGTGTCTTTTCACTCTTTTGCGCCTCGAAAATAGGGTGCGTTATACCTCTATTTTAGTTTTATGAACCCACGGCATAGTTTATATAAAAATTGTTTTTCCCCTATTTATTGTTTATTTCTTTTTCTTCTATATGTCTTTTATATATTCACGGTTGATTTCAATTCCTAGTGTCTCTGTTCCTTTTTTCACTTTAATCTCCTCTTATCTCTCAGTGTTCCCAGCACTCATCAACTGCTAGCGCTGTTTTTCTAGCGATCACTGCACGGATACTAATATGTAGGACTTGCTACTTGTAAGCTTACTACGAGTCGGGAATCACGCAGGCGTGGTAGGTTGGTTCCCACGGGCCTGAACTCCTTTGACCCGCGAGCTCTTGACACAGACCTTGCACGCAGGCGCAGTCACTCATTTTCCCACGTTTATGAACTTTGGTGAACTGCCTGTAGATCCTCATAGTCTGGAGCCCATCTGGAGGTTTTTTCATTTCTAAATTCCAGGTTATCCTTGTCTTTCACTTGATCCTTCACTGTCACTATTTTAGTGATTTTGTCTTTTCATTTCCTGTTTAATGTGTCACACAGGGGTGGCTGCACCGGTTTATGCCTCCACTCTCTTATGTATGGTGATCATTTGAACGCCCGACAGGAGTGGGTTCTTGACTCTCTTCTGTTGATTGCAGATTCATATGTATAAAACACACATGTTGACATATATACACTATGGAATATATAAATTCATATATATTTTTGTACATTTCACTGAACAAACACAGGTTTTTTGGTTTTTCATAATTTATTATTTTTCTTGACCCAATATGTGTATCCTGACTGACATTTGCGATTATGTGATACCAGTCATGGTTTAATTTTATTTGTAAAGATACATTTAGTACATCAGCATGGACATTTTTTTTTTTTTTTTTTTTACTGTTTCCTCCCACCCCTTTTTTTCAAGAAGGGGTGGTGTCATGATGTTATCTTGTCTATTTATCTGCATGCTGGTGTCCACCAGGACAGATTTGATGTTTTGTCTTTCCTGACGGTCCTGAGGAAGGGGGCAGTGGCTCCGGAAACGCGTAGACCTGGATGAAATAAAGATGCATTAATCTAAACATCTGTTCCTGTGATCCTTTGGCGCAGTATCAAACACCCTTCTCTTTTGCTCTCTGTTATCTGCCAATTGGGTGGCTGCAGCCTTGGATCAGATTCTACATGCGAATACAGTTGTTGTGACTCTCACAACGACATCTGGTGAGTAGTTTCATCCTCCTCCCACCCCTTATATACTGGGGTAAGACCCTATATGCGCTTTTCTCTCCACAGATTTCTTATCTGAACAAGCAATGAAAGAAACAGGCACAAACGGTAGTCTCTTTACCTTCTCCTCTTTTACTCGTCAGAAGTGTAGTCCAGGGAGACCGTCACAGATGGTAAAGATGGTCCGGCCGGCCTGGAAGTGCCTGGGGTGATCTTTGGCCAGTTGAGTATGAGGCCTACTCCCTAATCTTTCTTTGCTGTTTTTGGACACTGCACTTTGGGTTCGCAATTGCCCTCTTGCTGCTGGGACTGGTTGTTCGTCCCTTTTTCTGTGTGGTAGACTGCGCAGGCCCTCTCTGGTGCTTCTCTGCTGGAGTCCACACCGGGCCCTTGGAATGCAGCTGTACCTTCAGATTACTTCTGGGCCAGGGGGCTTGCAGCTCTCCTGCCCTCCGGATTCAGCTACCAGGGATGGATTTTATGCCCTGGCAACCACAGACTCCGATGTCCGAGTCTCTGCTGTGCCTCTCTGCACCTCTTGCTTCACTGGGCCAAGCTATCCCAGCTCTAGGCCCCAGTTCTACAAGGCAGCACTACTCTCCGTCTGTCCTCCTTCACTCCTGTCTACAGACTAACCACTACTTCCTCCCTCCAGCCAGACTTAAGGAATGCTCCCTGAAGTTCCAGGTTCAGAGCTCCCCCTGCTGGCCGGAGGGAGAACTGTGTTGGGTGTTAACTTACTGGCCAATAGATCTCCCAATTACCTCCAGGCTCAGCATTAACCCTTTGGGAGGGCAATGCTGTTGTGGCGACCAGGTCCTGGGGCGCCACACTCCCCCTTAGTTAAATTCAGTACTCCCGGACTGTAGAAACAAACATGACATGTTAAAACATTTCATCCCATTATGGGAGGCGCATTACTTGAACGTTACAACCTTAACCATTACTATAAGAGTCCAGTGTGGCTCCCTGCCGGGTGTCCATTACACTGCTCCATGGGGGACCCGCCGCGTTCAAACCCCCAACGTAGGCTCTGGGCGTGCGTCAGAGCATTGATGACCCCACTCTATGCACGCCGGACGGGTTTTTCTTCAGGGGTGTTGAGCACACTGGTGCTAACTATGAACAATTTAGGTGTTGGCCACCCATAGTCCAGTGGCCCAATTGTCCATTTTTGCAATCAAAGAAAAAGAAAAACATTTTGTACACAACATGACAGACATTTCGCATTACTATTTACATTCTAATAAGTACTCTTTCCCTTATACAGTTGACTCTCTATACCTTGGAGGGGGTTGTCCCCGGGTGCTGCGTTGAGACCTGCGTAGTTCTGGTGTTTGCCCCTGACTACTTGGTGTGTCTTCTACCTCAGCACTACAGGTAGGCCTAACCCCGATAGGTAAGCGTGATGATTGCCTATGTGGTCTAAGAGTCGCCAAGGGTATGACAGGTTCACCACTGACAGGGGGTTGATCCTCCTGCTCCACTGCTGGCGTGTCATCTCGTGTTGGAGCGGACGGTTCTTTAGGTGGATTCGGAACCTCTTCTGTTTCTGGCTCGACCAACTGCGGAAACGTCAAAACTGGTACCACTATGGCATTGTTTATTCGGGTCCAAGTTTTGGGGAATTTTCCAAGGATTGTTTGGATCATCTCCCCCTCTCTCTCTTGACTTTGGGGACTTCCTTGTACTTCTTCCATTTCTCTTTGGATTCTGCACCGTTCAGGGCATGCTTTCAGGCGGTCTCGAGAGATTGCTTCATAGGTCTTGCCTTCATCCTTGCTTATGAGGCATACCTTACTGTTGTCAAAGTTGGAGGGGATAATGGTGTAGGGCTCGTTTTCCCACTGATCATCCAATTTATGCGTCCTCCGCTTCTTCTTGAGGACTTGTTCTCCAGGTGCTAAGGGAGTTGCTGGGGCTGTTTGATTGTAATGCTGCTCTTGTCTCGTTCTTGCTTGAGACAGGGCCCTCTCTACGCATTCCTGGACCTTACGGTACCGCTGCTGCCGCTCTGTATCCCAATCTTCCATTTCCTGAACCGCCTCAGGTGACACAGTCCCCATCTCAAAATCTACAGGTAACTTGCCAGGTCTGGCTCGCATCAGGTAAGCAGGGCTGCAGTTGGTCGAATTTACCGGGATATGGTTGTACAAGTCTACCAGATCTGGTAACTTTTCTGGCCATTGGTTCCTTTCTTCCAGAAGTAGAGTCTTGAGCATGTCAATAACCACATGGTTCATCTTCTCGCACAATCCATTGGTTTGGGGGTGGTACGGTGTGGTTCTGATTTTCTTACAACCGTACAGGTTACAGAACTCTTGGAACACTTCTGCCTCGAATGCAGGACCCTGATCAGTCAGTACCCTTTCAGGGTAACCGTGAGGTCGACAAAAGTAGGCCTGAAATGCTCTCGCTGCTGTTCGGTCTGTCTGGTCCTTCACGGGCACTACTACCAGGAAACGAGAGTAATGGTCCACAATGGTGAGGGCGTACACATAACCTGACCGGCTTGGTGTTAACTTCACGTGGTCCAGAGCCACCAACTCCAGGGGCTGCTTTGTGACAATTGGCTGTAGAGGAGACCTCTGGCTAGCATCATCTTTCCGCCTCAGGTTACACGGACCAAAGTCTCGGCACCACTTCTCGACTGTCTTTCTCATGTTCACCCAGTAGAACCGATCACGGAGTAGGGTCTCCAACTTCTTCCACCCGAAGTGTCCTGCATTATCGTGATAAGCTGCTAGGACCATTGGAGCATCCCTCTGCGGAACCACTATCTGCCAGACGAGTTCATTCGTTCGCCAGTTGACATATCTCTTACAGAGCTTGCCTTGATAGGTGAACAGCCGTCCCCTCTCCTTCCACAACTGCTGGGCTTCTTCTGGAGCATCTGGGCCAAGATGAGTCTCAGCTTGTGCTAGCTTTTCTTTGACCAATCGCACGGCCGGGTCACCGTTCTGCGTCTCTTCCCAATTATGGTGGAGTAATGGGTTGACCGAGACTTCGTGCTGGCTCGAGCGCTTCACTCCTACAGCATGCTCAAACTGGGACACACCTTGGTGATGGAAAGCCGGTAACTCTATTTCTTCGAGTTCATCCAGGTCTTCTCCAGACTCGGGTAAGTGCGGCATTCTGGACAGCGCATCAGCATTGCTATTCTTCTTGCCAGCCCGATACTTGATGGTAAAGTCAAAGTTAGACAGCCGGGCCATCCATCGCTGTTCTAACGCACCTAACTTGGCTGTTGCCAGGTGTGTCAACGGATTGTTGTCCGTGAAGATGGTGAACTTAGCCGATGCCAGATAGTGCTTGAAGCGTTCAGTCACTGCCCAAACAATAGCGAGGAACTCCAGCTTGAAGGAACTGTAGTTTTCTGGATTCCTTTCTGTGGGCCGTAGCTTCCTACTGGCGTACGCTATCACCCTCTCTCTACCTCCCTGCACCTGGGACAGAACTGCTCCCAGTCCCACGTTGCTGGCGTCTGTATACAGTACAAACGGCTGGCTGTAGTCAGGGTAGGCCAGAATCTCTTCTCCCGTGAGAGCCCCTTTCAGCCGGACAAAGGATGTTTCTAGTTGGCTGCTCCATTCAAATGGAGGGCTCTGCTTCTTAGCCTGCTTTGGCTGGCCCACCAGGAGATCTTGAAGGGGCGCTGCTATCTTGGTGAAACCATCAATGAACCTTCGGTAGTAGCCCACCAGCCCAAGGAACTGCCGCACCTCCTTTACCGTGGTGGGTCTTGGCCAGTCCTTGATTACGGTGACTTTCTCTGGATCAGGTGCCACACCTTCCGCGCTGACCACATGACCCAGGTACTGTACCTTTGGCTTCAAGAGGTGACATTTGGACGGCTTTATCTTCAGGCCATATTTCGACAAGGACTCAAACACCTCTGCTAAGTGCCTCAGGTGGTCTTCATAAGTCTTGGAGTAGACTATAACGTCATCCAGGTACAACAGCACGGTTTCAAAGTTGTGGTGGCCCAAGCAGCACTCCATCAGCCTTTGGAATGTCCCTGGCGCGTTGCAGAGCCCGAATGGCATACAGTTGAACTCACAGAGGCCCATTGGTGTCGTGAATGCAGTCTTCTCCTTGTCCGCCTCTGCCACAGGAACCTGCCAATACCCACTGGTGAGATCCAAGGTGGAGAAATAATTAGCTGACTTTAAGGCTGTTAGTGACTCCTCTATTCTGGGCAGTGGATAAGCATCTTTATGTGTAATGCGGTTAATTTGCCTGTAATCTACGCACATTCTCATTGTACCATCTTTTTTCTTTACGAGCACTAGGGGAGCTGCCCAGGGGCTACAACTATCTCTGATAACCCCAGCCTCCTTCATTTCCCGTAACATTTCTTTGGCACGCTGATACTGTGCGGGGGGCACAGGGCGGTATCTCTCTTTAATGGGATGATGATCACCCGTGGGGATTTGATGTTTAACCCCTTTCACCTGCTCAAAATCTTGGGGGTGTTTGCTGAAGACCCGCTCGTACTCCTGTACCACCCGGTAAACCCCATGCTTTTGGTGTGAGGAGGTGGAGTCGGTGCCCACATGTAAGTTTTGGCACCAGTCTTCCAGCTGCCCCTTGGAGCCATTGTCTTCCGCCTGGTCGGACGGGATCAAGGGTTCCACTGCTTTAATGGTATTGTTGCTGACAGTGTACAGTTTTGCTACAGTGGCGTACCGGGGCAATTTGGCTTCCTCCTCCACACAATTCAGGACACGGACGGGCACTCTCCCCTTGCGGACGTCTGCTACCCCTCTGGCTATCAGGACTCCTGGCCTACTGTCTGAATACACCGGTTCTACCAAGGCATGGTAATCCTGACCCTTGAGGCCTATTGCTGCCCGACACCATATCAACATTTCACTTCTTGGGGGTATTGCAATGGGGAGGGGGTCACTTACCCTCACACTGCCAATTTCTCCTCCGGCCAGCTCTACCTGCTGCCTCCTCATCAGGGCTCTGATCTCCCTCTGTAGGGCACGCTGCTGCCCGGAGCTGGCGGTTTCAGACGCCTGTTGCAACAAAATTATCACTTCGGCAATACAATTTTCTATCACATTTGTACCAATGGTTAGCAGTGGTTCAGATTCTTTGCGATCTATATCTACAATTATCATCCCCTGACATGGCAATTCTACCCGCCCCACTTTAATGGTTACTTCTTTGTACCCAATTTGGGGTAAGGGCTGACCATTACTGGCCACAATTGTTAAATCATCATCTGGGCCATGGTCCATGTCTGAATCAGCCCAATATCTTTTGTACAGTTTGTAGGGGATGGTTGTTACCTGGGACCCCGTATCCAGGAGGGCATTCAAAGGGATCCCGTCCAGCACAATAGGAAGGACCGGGCGTCCTCCCACATACTTGCTGCGGCTGGGGGTTGAGCCGGGCTTCCTCACACCTGGGGGTTGGCTCCTGGCCCCAGGCTCGGCCCATTTAAAGGACAGCGTCGTGCAATGTGGCCCGCCTGGCTGCAGCGGCGGCAGATCGGTTGTCCCGTTGAATCATACCGGTCTGTGTCTCTGCCTCGGGTCGGCGGAATCCTCCTCTGTCGCATCCAGGGGACGTCATCTGGGCTGGAGGCCAACTCGAGTCTTGCAGGCGATGGGGTCACTTGTAGAGACTGCACGGTCTTGGCCAGGGCAGCTACAGTCTTGGTCAGCTCCTGGACGTGCTGTCTGAGCTCTGCAGTGGGGTCCTTATCCAGGGACTGCGCCTCAGCCCCTGCAGCGGCTCGTGTTGCAGGCACCACCCCGGGGTACGTGATAGCAAGAGGCCGGAGGGATACTGGGTCATTCGGTGTAGATTCTCTCAGTACCTGGTCCTTAAACTTTGCAAAGTCCAGAGCAGGGTTCTGCAGGACCATGATACGCAGCTGTGTCCTGTGGGCATCTGACAGGAGCCCTTCTATGAACTGCTCAGTTAGGAGTTTGTGTTCTTCACGTACACTCTCTGGGTCCACCTGTTTAACTGCTTTCAGGGCCTCCTGCAAGTTTAAGGCATAGTCCCTTATGCTGTCTGTGGCCCGTTGCTTGCACCCAAGGAATCTCATCTTTATCTCTGCTGCGGTGCGGGTGTCAAAAGTACTCTTTAGCTTGGCCAATATCTGGGTTACTGTCCCTTTATCTGTATCAGGCCAGGACTTCACTTCACGCTGGGCTGCGCCGGCTAGCTGTCCCATTAATATCCCCACCTTCTGGCTCTCAGTCAGCGGATACACCCGGAACAAGCTGTGCAGACTTTCTCTGAAGTCGCTCAAGGTATGGGACTCCCCGGAGTACTGCGGTAGCCATTCTGCTCCCGGGATGTACGGCATTGTGATCGGCATTACCGGCGCTGCAGCAGGGGCTGGGGCGACAGCGACTGGGATTGCTTCGGCTGGTGCTGCGGCGTCTCGGGCTATGGCAGCCACCTGCTCTCCCTCTGAGTCGGACATCTTCCTCCCCCTTAGTGAACCTTACCAGGCTCCGTTCACTTTTCAAATTTCCTTCCGGGTCGCGCGGGGTTAACAGCGCTCTGCTCTGATGGCGCGCTCCCTTCGCGCTCTTTGTCAGGCACGCCCCCCTTCTTCCTGCGCTCGGCGAGGCTAATGGCGGCGGCGGTTTGCAGACAGTACACAGTCTTTTAAGCACAATTCCTGCAGGCGCACAGTACCCGGTGTGACCGGGCACGCAATCCTGTTCGTGACGCCAAAAGTTGACTCGCCCACCCCAGGGCTATGGGACACCCGGTGCCGGGCCGGACTAGTCCGGTGGTAGTCAGTGGTGGCTGGGCCCGGCTCCGTGGCCCTGGTGGGTGTCAGTAGAATATGTGGCTGACGACTTTAAGTTTGTGTTCGTGACGCCACCTGTGGTATGCGGCTATTAAGCCGCCGCTGCTGTGTAAGGCCTCCGGGGTGATGAAGTGGCAGCAATGGTGATACTGCTCCCCACAGGTGGAGCGGTGCCCCGGGACACAGTTGGTGCTTGTGGAAGTCTATGGTGTTGTGTGACTAACACGGTGCAGGGCCGACAAGCAATGAAAGAAACAGGCACAAACGGTAGTCTCTTTACCTTCTCCTCTTTTACTCGTCAGAAGTGTAGTCCAGGGAGACCGTCACAGATGGTAAAGATGGTCCGGCCGGCCTGGAAGTGCCTGGGGTGATCTTTGGCCAGTTGAGTATGAGGCCTACTCCCTAATCTTTCTTTGCTGTTTTTGGACACTGCACTTTGGGTTCGCAATTGCCCTCTTGCTGCTGGGACTGGTTGTTCGTCCCTTTTTCTGTGTGGTAGACTGTGCAGGCCCTCTCTGGTGCTTCTCTGCTGGAGTCCACACCGGGCCCTTGGAATGCAGCTGTACCTTCAGATTACTTCTGGGCCAGGGGGCTTGCAGCTCTCCTGCCCTCCGGATTCAGCTACCAGGGATGGATTTTATGCCCTGGCAACCACAGACTCCGATGTCCGAGTCTCTGCTGTGCCTCTCTGCACCTCTTGCTTCACTGGGCCAAGCTATCCCAGCTCTAGGCCCCAGTTCTACAAGGCAGCACTACTCTCCGTCTGTCCTCCTTCACTCCTGTCTACAGACTAACCACTACTTCCTCCCTCCAGCCAGACTTAAGGAATGCTCCCTGAAGTTCCAGGTTCAGAGCTCCCCCTGCTGGCCGGAGGGAGAACTGTGTTGGGTGTTAACTTACTGGCCAATAGATCTCCCAATTACCTCCAGGCTCAGCATTAACCCTTTGGGAGGGCAATGCTGTTGTGGCGACCAGGTCCTGGGGCGCCACATATGTAACCCCCTTCTCATGTACAGCACCATGGAATCAATGGTGCTCTATAAATCAATAATAATAAAAATAATAATAACTTCCTTGTCTGTACTCATTGCAGCTTTGGAGCAGACCTCTGATTCCCAGGCTATAGTGCGACTGAACAGCTATGCAAACTCAACCATCTCTGTTACCCCATACTCAGCAGGGCTGGTGGAAACTTGAGAGCTGTTAGGAAGCAAGTGCGATTGGATTGACACCACAGAGGAATGGAGTATTTGGGATCTTGAAATTGGGGTGGAGGAGAGGCCACTTTATGGAGCACTTGAGATCCATTGAAGCAGCTGCTGTTTTGGCCTCATATACATTTGTTAGCGATGGTTGTGTCAGTGAAAAAAAGGATCATATCAGATTATCCATGGGAAGAATTACACCTGTTCTTTTGGATGGTATTTTTTGTTACAAAACCTGTAACCTGAAGCCTGCTGCGGTTTCATTTGCGCCCAGGCGTCAGCTGCCATTTAGGGCTGTGCCTTGGGTTGTCCAGCTGGCTACTTTCTCCTCCACGTCTAAGTGTGGAGAGGCAGCTAGGGCGCATGCGTGTGCCGATTTACCCCAGCCACAGCCTAACTACAGTGTTTCGCCTAGTGAGTATGCGCTGCCTGACTGTGCCATTGCTAAGGCTAAGTCTTCATTTCGGGATACAGCGCATGCTCCCACACTTAGTGCGAAAAGCCTCTTTGCACAGGTACTTGCATTCCGTGCCGGGTCTAAGTCCTGTTTTGTGCCTAGACACCATGCTAAAGCTGATAGTCTTTTTTCAGAGACTGTATTTCATGCTACTGAGAATGCTCAGGCACTTACTGCATCAGAGACTAGGTCCGGTAATGAACTCTTTGGCCCTGCCCCTGATGTGGGGGTCCCATATAGACCACAGGGTATCAGGTGTCCTCCCAAATGGCTTGCAGAGGCCCACCCCTATGACTTGTCACCGCATTATTGATGGTCAGACGATGACTGGTGAGGTGTTTGTGGCGTGGCAGCCATGAGGTCATTATTGAAGTTGCGGTTCCAAATAGGACGCTAGTTATGCCACTCATGACGTGTCACTCTGCTTTTGTCTCCAGGAGGTGCATTGTGGTTCACCCTGGTTTGGGGCAGACCCAAGTTATAAAAGGGGCTGGAGCCAACAAGGAGGTGCGCAGTCTTCTATTATGCTCCGAAAGAGCACACCTCCATGTGTTGAACCCATTGCGGCTTTAGGCCAGAGGTAGGCAGGGATAGGGTGTCGATGCAGGCCACCACCACATTTGGTAACGCAGAACGGTTAAGACCAGCTCCTGTCCTACCAGTCCTGCTTGTGCAGCCCAGTGGCATTAACAGGCCTGCTGCTGCTGATGCGCCTGCTGTCCACAGGTGTGGCCCCTACGCACACGGTCAGCGTACTCAATGGCCCCTGTGTTGTTAACAGGGAGTTCCTGGGCTGGGTGGGCATGTGGACCCTGTGACGCTAACAGGGCTCCCAGTCTCCAGATCCGAATGGCGTCTAACTCGGTTCAGGCTACTATTAGTTTCATAGCCACACAGCTCTGTATCCTCCACCAAACCTTCCAGTTGCCAACCTCTCCTTTTCCATCTGGGAGCACGGTGGACACTGACTGCTGATGGGGATATATATCTTTCTCTTTCTTTTCTTATTAATTTTCGTTATATAGCGGTAACATAGTATATACCACCTTATCCAAATCTGCCAGTCCCACTGTAACAGATGGTGTTTCTTCAGCAAATGTTACTGTTGCTTAACCACCAAATCCACGGACCAAAACTTTTTTCCCCTTTCCAACACACCTGTTCCCCTTTCCACCAGCATCTGTCCTTTTTCAACTCATTTTGGTATATGACCAAAAGTGCAACTCTGCAGGGACACCATACTCAACGCCATCTCAGCACAGCAGCCAGCCCTCGGTTCCTCAGATGTGGACAAGTAAAAGACCATTTCCTCCTATCCATGACAAAGCGTTGAGATTCACTCTGTGCAGCACTGGTGTTTAGTGGAAAAGCAGATCTAAGATTGCGTACCACATTCTGCAGATACTCCTGTATACGTGCGTCCATTTCTATGGCAGGAATTATTTCGCCAAATTTTGTCTTGTACCGGGGATCTAACAGTGTGGCAACCCAGTAGTCAGGATTACTTTGAATTCGTACAATCCGAGGGTCATGTTGTAGGTAGTGCAGCAAGAAGGCGCTCATGTGTCTTGTGCATCCAGGAGGACCAAGTCCTTGGTGTGTTGGTGGCAGAGAGGTGAGAATCGTGCCTCCTTCCTCTGCCCTCTCCCCACAACCTCGCACAACCGAAATGTGAGCAAGCTCTCACTCATCTGCTGAGTCTTCCACTTCCATGCCCATCGCCAGTTCGTCCTCCATTTCTTCATGGGCTCCTGCACCTTCCTCAACACTTTTTGCTGATACTATGCACCCTTGTTAATCCCTCTCCCTCACCATGACTGCCGCCTAGGTGCCGCTGACCATCTGGACCTCGTAGATCTTGTTATCCCTTCCGCATATGACTCCTCCTGTACTTCCTCCCCTTCCTCTTGTCCCAACACCTGACTCCGAATAATAATTACAGTGTGCTCCATCATGTAGATGACCAGAATTGTCACGCTGAGAATGACATCGCCAGTGCTAAACATCTTCGTCGACATTTGTAAACTGTGTAGCAGGGTGCATAGGTCCTTGATCTGACACCACTCCAGCAGCGTGATCTGCACCACCTCTGGATCAAGTTAGCCCAGGCTATATGTCATAACGTATTGCAGCAGGGTTCGGCGGTGCTGCCACAAACGCTGCAACATGTGCAGATTCAAATTCCTGCGTGTCGGCACATCGCATTTCAGGCGTTTAACCACCAGACCTAAAGACTTCTGTAGCGACGAAAGTTGTTGAGCTGCTGTGTGCGCACGATGGAAGGGAGCACATAGCGAGCGTGCCCGCTGCACAAGGCCATGTAGGCCGGGATGGTGTTTTAAAAATTGCTGGAGAATTAGGTTCAACACGTGAGCCATACAAGGCACGTGTCTCACATTGCCCTGACGATGGCCCGCAGCCAGGTTTGCATCATTGCCGCATACGGCTGTTAAGTCACCAACGGAGTCCGCTCCGTCAATTTGTACTCCGGTCGCCAGGTGACAACGTGTTCCTTTCATGCATAGTGCTGATGATGGGAGAGGAGTCGATGCCAGCGGCGCAGGTGGACGCAGGTTATGCTCACCCACTGGGCTGCATTACCTTGACAGATGCAGAATCTCTGGTTGAATGTAGCTGGTGGGTATCTCACAGATGAAATACCATCATTCAGCTACAACCAATGGGAAGACACCACACCCTTTTTTATGCCCA
This sequence comes from Anomaloglossus baeobatrachus, assembly GCF_048569485.1. Taxonomy (NCBI): domain Eukaryota; kingdom Metazoa; phylum Chordata; class Amphibia; order Anura; family Aromobatidae; genus Anomaloglossus; species Anomaloglossus baeobatrachus. Next base: position 223,562,471 of record NC_134359.1, on the reverse strand, counting down.
TCCTGTCTGCAGACCACTGCCAGACATAGCTATGAACCTCTGGTTACTTTTACCCCCAGTTCAGTTTTATGATTTTGTGTGCTTGTTACCTGACTACTTTTCCTGCTTGCTGTTTATGTACCTTGTTGGCCGATCCGCATTTCACCTTTGCTTGTTTTCTGATTAAGTCTTGGCCATCCCATTCTGTTCCTCTTCCTCAATTAATGTTTTGACCCTGCCTGACTACTATTCTCTGGAACTGCAGCCTTCCACAGGTATTGATCACCTTGGGTCCTGTGTAATTCCTAATCCCTGTATAGGGGTTAAAGGGTTTCAGGGTTCTAGGGGTCCTGCTTGGTGAGTGGCTTCCCTCTAGCCTATCATTTACAGCCCATCTGAGTGTGTGGATCAAGGAAGGCGTTACACCGTGCTCTCTGGAGAAGGCCATGTGGGCCAGGATAGTGCTTTAAAAATTGCTGGACAACCAGGTTCAACACGTGAACCACACAAGGCACCTATGTCACATTGTCACAGCGAAGGGCCGCACCCATGTTTGCATCATTGTCGCACCCGGCCTTCCCTGGCTGCTGGTTGAGTGGAGACAACCATTGATGAAACTCGGTCTCCAGAGCTAACCGTCCACAACTTCTCAGCGGTGGGACTCACATTTCCCATACATTTCAAAGTAAACCTTTGACCGCCTGATGGCATTGAGCTCTGCTGCCAGCATAGTAAGGAGGTGTGTGGTATTCCTTGTGCGCAGTTACAAGGAAGGGTGGCCTGACCACACAGGGTTTGCGCCAAGGTGGAACACCCACACGAGGTTGAAGAGGCAGAAGCAGTGTATTAACTTCTACATACAGAAGAAGGATTGACACAACTCGTGGGGACGGCAAGACTTGTACAGCAGACCCTTCTCCCTCTCTCCCCACAGTAACCCATTGCCCAGTCAGCGACATGTAACGCCCCTGTCCATACTTACTGGGCCAATTATCTGTGGTGAAATGCACCCTGTCACACAGAGTTTCTCAAGGAATCAGTGATGTTTAGTGCGACATGCTGGTGTAGCGCGTGCACGCCTTTGTTGGAGAAGGAGTGGCGCCTGGGCATCGGCTCTTGGGGCACTGCGATGGGCATAAGGTCTCGAAAATCCTCGGTTAAAAAGGTTGGAAAGGCAGCATTTTGGTAGCCAACAGTATCCAGATGCTGAAAGTCAACCTCTAAGCCATGTCATGCCCTTCTAAAAGCATGTAAAACACAGTAAGGGGACTCAAGCCACAGTCTCCCTTGTTTCCAAAAATTGGGCCACACACACCCCACTTGACTGGCATCAGTTGACCCCCATTTTCAAGCTTACAAAGATGCTTTGCATGAAGCACTATCAAAAATACGCGTGCCTTTCGCCTCCCCTGGCTGAGCCAGGGGAAGAAAAGTCCTCTGAGAGCCATGACTTGTTCATCTTGGTTCTTTTAGAAACACAGCGAGGGGACTCCAAACACAGTCTCCCTCGTTGCCACTAATTGGGCCACACACACCCCACTTGACTGGCATCAGTTGACCCCCCTTTTGAAAAAGAAAAGATGCTTTGCATGAAGCACTCTCAAAAATACGCGTGCCTTTCCCGTCCCCTGGCTGACCCAGGGGAAGAAAAGTCCTCTGAGAGCCATGACTTGTTCATCTTGGTTCTTTTAGAAACACAGCGAGGGGACTCCAAACACAGTCTCCCTCGTTGCCACTAATTGGGCCACACACACCCCACTTGACTGGCATCAGTTGACCCAATTTTCAAGATGAAAAAGATGCTTTGCATGAAGCACTCTCAAAAATACGCGTGCCTTTCCCGTCCCCTGGCTGACCCAGGGGAAGAAAAGTCCTCTGAGAGCCATGACTTGTTCATCTTGGTTCTTTTAGAAACACAGCGAGGGGACTCCAACCACAGTCTCCCTCGTTTCCACTAACTGGGCCACACACACCCCACTTGACTGGCATCAGTTGACCCAATTTTCAAGATGAAAAAGATGCTTTGCATGAAGCACTCTCAAAAATACGCGTGCCTTTCCCGTCCCCTGGCTGACCCAGGGGAAGAAAAGTCCTCTGAGAGCCATGACTTGTTCATCTTGGTTCTTTTAGAAACACAGCGAGGAGACTCCAACCACAGTCTCCCTCGTTTCCACTAACTGGTCCACACACACCCCACTTGACTGGCATCAGTTGACCCAATTTTCAAGATGAAAAAGATGATTTGCATGAAGCACTCTCAAAAATACGCGTGTCTTTCCCGTCCCCTGGCTGACCCAGGGGAAGAAAAGTCCTCTGAGAGCCATGACTTGTTCATCTTGGTTCTTTTAGAAACAAAGCGAGGGGACTCCAAACACAGTCTCCCTCGTTTCCACTAACTGGGCCACACACACCCCACTTGACTGGCATCAGTTGACCCAATTTTCAAGATGAAAAAGATGCTTTGCATGAAGCACTCTCAAAAATACGCGTGCCTTTCCCGTCCCCTGGCTGACCCAGGGGAAGAAAAGTCCTCTGAGAGCCATGACTTGTTCATCCTGGTTCTTTTAGAAACACAGCGAGGGAACTCCAACCACAGTCTCCCTCGTTTCCACTAACTGGGCCACACACACCCCACTTGACTGGCATCAGTTGACCCAATTTTCAAGATGAAAAAGATGCTTTGCATGAAGCACTCTCGAAAATACGCGTGCCTTTCCCGTCCCCTGGCTGACCCAGGGGAAGAAAAGTCCTCTGAGAGCCATGACTTGTTCATCTTGGTTCTTTTAGAAACACAGCGAGGGGACTCCAACCACAGTCTCCCTCGTTTCCACTAACTGGGCCACACACACTCCACTTGACTGGCATCAGTTGACCCAATTTTCAAGATGAAAAAGATGCTTTGCATGAAGCACTATCAAAAATACGCGTGCCTTTCGCCTCCCCTGGCTGAGCCAGGGGAAGAAAAGTCCTCTGAGAGCCATGACTTATTCATCTTGGTTCTTTTAGAAACACAGCGAGGGGACCCCAAACACAGTCTCCCTCGTTGCCACTATTTGGGCCACACACACCCCACTTGACTGGCATCAGTTGACCCCCCTTTTGAAAAAGAAAAAGATGCTTTGCATGAAGCACTCTCAAAAATACGCATGCCTTTCGCCTCCCCTGGCTGAGCCAGGGGAAGAAAAGTCCTCTGAGAGCCATGACTTATTCATCTTGGTTCTTTTAGAAACACAGCGAGGGGACTCCAAACACAGTCTCCCTCGTTGCCACTATTTGGGCCACACACACCCCACTTGACTGGCATCAGTTGACCCCCCTTTTGAAAATGAAAAAGATGCTTTGCATGAAGCACTCTCAAAAATACGCGTGCCTTTCCCGTCCCCTGGCTGACCCAGGGGAAGAAAAGTCCTCTGAGAGCCATGACTTGTTCATCTTGGTTCTTTTAGAAACACAGGGAGGGGACTCCAACCACAGTCTCCCTCGTTGCCACTAATTGGGCCACACACACCCCACTTGACTGGCATCAGTTGACCCAATTTTCAAGATGAAAAAGATGCTTTGCATGAAGCACTCTCAAAAATACGCGTGCCTTTCCCGTCCCCTGGCTGACCCAGGGGAAGAAAAGTCCTCTGAGAGCCATGACTTGTTCATCTTGGTTCTTTTAGAAACACAGCGAGGGGACTCCAACCACAGTCTCCCTCGTTTCCACTAACTGGGCCACACACACCCCACTTGACTGGCATCAGTTGACCCAATTTTCAAGATGAAAAAGATGCTTTGCATGAAGCACTCTCAAAAATACGCGTGCCTTTCCCGTCCCCTGGCTGACCCAGGGGAAGAAAAGTCCTCTGAGAGCCATGACTTGTTCATCTTGGTTCTTTTAGAAACACAGCGAGGAGACTCCAACCACAGTCTCCCTCGTTTCCACTAACTGGTCCACACACACCCCACTTGACTGGCATCAGTTGACCCAATTTTCAAGATGAAAAAGATGCTTTGCATGAAGCATTCTCAAAAATACGCGTGTCTTTCCCGTCCCCTGGCTGACCCAGGGGAAGAAAAGTCCTCTGAGAGCCATGACTTGTTCATCTTGGTTCTTTTAGAAACACAGCGAGGGGACTCCAAACACAGTCTCCCTCGTTTCCACTAACTGGGCCACACACACCCCACTTGACTGGCATCAGTTGACCCAATTTTCAAGATGAAAAAGATGCTTTGCATGAAGCACTCTCAAAAATACGCGTGCCTTTCCCGTCCCCTGGCTGACCCAGGGGAAGAAAAGTCCTCTGAGAGCCATGACTTGTTCATCCTGGTTCTTTTAGAAACACAGCGAGGGGACTCCAACCACAGTCTCCCTCGTTTCCACTAACTGGGCCACACACACCCCACTTGACTGGCATCAGTTGACCCAATTTTCAAGATGAAAAAGATGCTTTGCATGAAGCACTCTCAAAAATACGCGTGCCTTTCCCGTCCCCTGGCTGACCCAGGGGAAGAAAAGTCCTCTGAGAGCCATGACTTATTCATCTTGGTTCTTTTAGAAACACAGCGAGGGGACTCCAAACACAGTCTCCCTCGTTGCCACTAATTGGGCCACACACACCCCACTTGACTGGCATCAGTTGACCCCCCTTTTGAAAAAGAAAAAGATGCTTTGCATGAAGCACTCTCAAAAATACGCGTGCCTTTCCCGTCTCCTGGCTGACCCAGGGGAAGAAAAGTCCTCTGAGAGCCATGACTTGTTCATCTTGGTTCTTTTAGAAACACAGCAAGGGGACTCCAACCACAGTCTCCCTCATTGCCACTAATTGGGCCACACACACCCCACTTGACTGGCATCAGTTGACCCAATTTTCAAGATGAAAAAGATGCTTTGCATGAAGCACTCTCAAAAATACGCGTGCCTTTCCCGTCCCCTGGCTGACCCAGGGGAAGAAAAGTCCTCTGAGAGCCATGACTTGTTCATCTTGGTTCTTTTAGAAACACAGCGAGGGGACTCCAACCACAGTCTCCCTCGTTTCCACTAACTGGGCCACACACACCCCACTTGACTGGCATCAGTTGACCCAATTTTCATGATGAAAAAGATGCTTTGCATGAAGCACTCTCAAAAATATGCGTGCCTTTCCCGTCCCCTGGCTGACCCAGGGGAAGAAAAGTCCTCTGAGAGCCATGACTTGTTCATCTTGGTTCTTTTAGAATCACAGCGAGGGGACTCCAACCACAGTCTCCCTCGTTTCCACTAACTGGGCCACACACACCCCACTTGACTGGCATCAGTTGACCCAATTTTCAAGATGAAAAAGATGCTTTGCATGAAGCACTCTCAAAAATACGCGTGCCTTTCCCGTCCCCTGGCTGACCCAGGGGAAGAAAAGTCCTCTGAGAGCCATGACTTGTTCATCTTGGTTCTTTTAGAAACACAGCGAGGGGACTCCAACCACAGTCTCCCTCGTTTCCACTAACTGGGCCACACACACCCCACTTGACTGGCATCAGTTGACCCAATTTTCAAGATGAAAAAGATGCTTTGCATGAAGCACTCTCAAAAATACGCGTGCCTTTCCCGTCCCCTGGCTGACCCAGGGGAAGAAAAGTCCTCTGAGAGCCATGACTTGTTCATCTTGGTTCTTTTAGAAACACAGCGAGGGGACTCCAACCACAGTCTCCCTCGTTTCCACTAACTGGGCCACACACACCCCACTTGACTGGCATCAGTTGACCCAATTTTCAAGATGAAAAAGATGCTTTGCATGAAGCACTCTCAAAAATACGCGTGCCTTTCCCGTCCCCTGGCTGACCCAGGGGAAGAAAAGTCCTCTGAGAGCCATGACTTGTTCATCTTGGTTCTTTTAGAAACACAGCGAGGGGACTCCAACCACAGTCTCCCTCGTTTCCACTAACTGGGCCACACACACCCCACTTGACTGGCATCAGTTGACCCAATTTTCAAGATGAAAAAGATGCTTTGCATGAAGCACTCTCAAAAATACGCGTGCCTTTCCCGTCCCCTGGCTGACCCAGGGGAAGAAAAGTCCTCTGAGAGCCATGTCCACATTGTCAGTGGACAGACACGTGTGCTTATCTGCCAGCAGACCCCCAGCAGCACTGAAGACAGGTTCCGAGAGAACGCTGGCTGCAGGACACGACAAGATCCCCAAGGCGTACGTGTCGAGCTCAGGCAATTTATCCAGATTGGAAGCCTAAAATGAGCAGGGCTTAAGTTGCACAGTAATGGCATCGACGTTTCCTTGCATATACTCATATATGTGTCTCCTCCTCTTTTTCCTTGTCCAGCTCTTTTGGTTTCGCATGCGTATATGTCCTTGTCACTTTCCCATGTGTTTGTGTTGTGTTGTGAGTTGTTTATCACCTTTTGGACACCTTTGAGGGTGTTTTCTAGGTGTTTTTATGTGTTTGTGATTGCCTGCCATTGTTTCGTATGCAGTTCGAGTTCGGTTCGTCGAACGTTCGACGAACCGAACTCGAACGGGAGCTCCGTTCGGCGAACTGACCTCGAGCCGAAACGGGTCCGGTTCGCTCATCTCTAGTAATGAGTGGAGGACAGAGGAGCCTCTTAAAGAGGAAGTTACAGGACTGTGAGAGCCAGAAATCTTGCATGTTTTTAGATGACTAAATACTTATTTTCCACCATAATTTGCAAAAAAAATCTTGCCAAATCAGATATGGTGATTTTCTGGATTTGTTTTCTCATTTTGTCTCTCACAGTTGTGGTCTGCCTATGATGTCAATTACACGCCTCTATCATCTTTTTAAGTAGGAGAACTTCCACAATTGGTGGTTTCTAAATACTTTTTTCCCCACTGTATATGGTGGCTATGTTCCATAGTTCACAAACTTTGGATTAGAGTATACTTTCTAATTCTGTGAGTCACCGACTGTAACATCAAAAAGAACCCTCTGGAGGCTTTACTTAATAAGTGTATTCGAAAAATCTCCAAATACTACCAAGCCTTCATCTTTTATATTTTTAGCGACTAAGCAAACCATTGCCTTGGCCTGGAAAAAAAAAATGAAACTTTGATGTCTCGTAAGTTAAAAAACGCCTCTCATGGTACATGATTAATGAAAAATTATGAGCCATACTTACAGTTAAAGTCCATAAGTTTGAAAACTTTGGCTCCCCTGGGTAGAATATGTTGGTCATATCCCCTTGACCACACCTCCACTTTTGCCTAAAAACTCCCGCTGCCCTTTCTTCTCAAGAAAACACCACAAGTAAGATCAAGCTCTACTCTTGGGACCCTTTAGCATTTATCAACCCTTCATCCTTCTCTCTTCCCTGTCACTCTAATTTCCTTTAATTAAAGGTTTGTATTAATGTATTGTCAAGTATTTTAAATGCAACATGTTAAAATCTTTAATACAAACTTATTGTTTAAAAAAGGAGTGGATAACGTCTTTTATATTGGATAGATAAGAACACAATTTTAGAAAGAATTGCTTCATTAACCTTGAGATTTATTCATGAGTAGATTTGTAGCAAAATCATGTTTTAGAAATGAAAATGAAACGTTGCACTTCAGCAAGAAAGACAAAAGGATAGAAGTAATAAAATAAGCTTAGAATATATAACCCATGGCTAGTTTTCTATAAAACCAATGAGACTGTTTGCACCACCGGAACAAAGCAGAAATATAAAATCTAACCGAGACACTACTGCACATCCATAGTTAACAAAATTATTGGTTATTGAGGTCTGTCAAGGTCCTAGAGTCAGAAGGAACAGAGAAAAAGCTCATGCATAATAGGCGCGCAACCCCATTATGTAACAAATAACTGGTCCATATATTTAGTGTAAACAACAATTTTATTGGGTCCAAAAAACACACACAACACACAATGTCATAAAATCAATTAAAATGTGCAATTAGCACAGATACACAACACGTTCCCCCTGGAATCAGATAAGAAAAGTATTGCCACACATGAAATCATTCAAGGTGCTGAATAGAACGTTCAACAAAAATGAATATATATACCTCCTGTTATATATCAATGGGGATTGCACAGCCCCTGTACTAGTGATATAAGAAGGTGAACAAGGTATGCAGTACATCTACCCCAATAATCATAGACAATGCAATATCAAATCACACTTATACAATTATGGAATCTCCCTGGTGGTAGGGCCCTTATAATGCCATAAATGGAAAACCAGTAGGAATTGTCAGTACTTGCCCTAGTAGTCCTGCAGGGCAAGAGTCCTCCAGAGTCAAGCAGTGAAATCAATTGCTAACACACCAGGAGTCATATATCATCATCTAAGTATAAGGAAGTAATAGAGTCGGAGGTATCTAATCAATCATGGTATAATACCCAGTTTGCGGAGTGTAAAGTGAGAGTCATGGCAACACCAGGGGGAACATGACCGGCCCCACGCGTATCGCTAGGACAGCTTCATTGACCCTCCCCTGATGAAGCTGTCCTAGCGATATGATATGGCATTATAAGGGCCCTACCACCAGGGAGATTCCATAATTGTATAAGTGTGATTTGATATTGCATTGTCTATGATTATTGGGGTAGATGTACTGCATACCTTGTTCACCTTCTTATATTACTAGTACAGGGGCTGTACAAACCCCATTGATATATAACAGGAGGTATATATATTCATTTTTGTTGAACGTTCTATTCAGCACCTTGATTGATTTCATGTGTGGCAATACTTTTCTTATCTGATTCCAGGGGGAACGTGTTGTGTATCTGTGCTAATTGCACATTTTAATTGATTTTATGACATTGTGTGTTGTGTGTGTTTTTTGGACCCAATAAAATTGTCGTTTACACTAAATATATGGACCAGTTATTTGTTACATAATGGGGTTGCGTGCCTATTTTGCATGAGCTTTTTCTCTCTTCCTTCAGCCATGGTCTTCATGCAGGTCGCAGCACCCCTTCCTCCATCTATCTGAGCTGTGCATTCGGCATTCTTGTTTCAGGTCCTAGAGTCAGGACTCTAATGATCAGGAACATTAAGGCTACTTTCACACATCAGGTTTTTTCCATCAGGCACAATCCGGAAAAAAACGGGTAAAACGGATCCGGTACCGCATCCGTTTTATCCCCATAGAGTCGCATTGTTACCGGATTGTGCCTGATGGCTTTGCGTTGCATCCGTTTTTTTCCGGATGCGGCAAAATTAATTAAAGCGGCGGCCGGAGGCAACGTATCTTGCAACATTTTTTGTCCGGCAAAAAAAACGCATTGCGCCGGATTCGGCGCGATACGGCGTGTTTTACAATGGAAGCCTATGGACGCCGGATCATGCGCAATGTGGAAAAAAACGGATGTGGCTGCCGGATCCGTTTTTGTAAATTGCACATGCTCCAAGGTTTTGAAAAAACGGATCCAGCAAAAAAAAAACAAAAAACGGACAAAACGGATGCAAAAACGGATGCAAAACGGATCAACTGGACCCGTTTTTTTACGCATCCGGCATAACGGATCTGTTAAAAAACGGATCCAGTGGATACGGTTTTTACATTTTTTGCCGGATCCGTTGGATCAGGAAAAAAAAGGATTGTGCCTGAATGCAGAAAACTGATGTGTGAAAATAGCCTAAGAAAGAAGGAAAAAGACCCTCAGTTGTATAAACATTTTTATTAAATATGACAAATCAATATACTATACAATACATATAGATATTATGGGAGTGAAGTTCTGATGGATGGAAAGGTAATCATGTGCAAAATTACCAATTACCAATGTAATAATTTGTAAAATGGAGACATTTAAAGCCCCCAACACACGCTTCAATATATCTCACAATCCGTCGTTGGGGTCAAGTTGTAAGTGACGCACATCCGGCATCGTTTGTGAGGTATCTGCGTGTGACATCTACGTGCGATCAGGATTGAACGCAAAACCGTTGATCGCAAACACATCGTATCTTTCTCTAGAATTGAGCATTTTGTTACACGAACCTAGTCAATTGTAACGTGTGACATCCCTCATACGATTTTGGTGTCTGATGCAATGTGCGCAGGTGTGCGCTCTGCACCGCAGCTTAAAAAAGGTCCGCTTCAGAGCGCAGCTGAAAAGCTGCGTTCTGAAGCGCCTCACAATGTCTGTCATTCACTAATCTCTGTCAGTCGGTCACTATCTCTGTCCCTCACTCTCTGTCCATGTCAGTCTATCCCTCTCGCTGAGGTTACCCGCGGCCACCGCTGCATCCAGCAACAGCGGGTAACCTCAGTGACAGCTCAGCCGATCGCGCGGCTGTCTTCAGTTGCTGTGTGGAGGTGACCGGAGCGGCTGTGTCTGCTGCAGCTCCGGTCACCTCCATGCAGCAGCGCTGGAAGCGACGCTGGACCATCCTGGAGTACGCCGGACATGGAGGGCTTTTTGGAGCTGATTAAAGTGGTTAACCAGGGTATATGTTTGTGCTTTTTATTTCTAATAAAGGATTTTTTTGGGTATGTGTGTGTGTGTGTGTTTATTTACTGTAATTTACAGATTAATCATGGAAGGTATCTCATAGACGCCTGACATGATTAATCTAGGACTTATTGGCAGCTATGGGCTGCCAATAACTCCTTATTACCCCGATTTGCCAACGCACCAGGGCAAATCGGGAAGAGCCGGGTACAGTCCCAGAACTGTCGCATATAATGTATGCGGCAATTCTGGGCGGCTGTTGGCTGATATTGTTAGGCTGGGGGGCTCCCCATAACGTGGAGCTCCCCATCCTGAGAATACCAGCCTTCAGCTGTATGGCTTTATCTGGCTGGTTTTAAAATTTTGGGGACCGCACGCCGTTTTTTTAAATTATTTAATTATTTATTTCACTGCACAGTATAGACACGCCCACCGGCTGCTGTGATTGGGTGCAGTGTGACACCTGTCACTCAGCGTGGCGGCGTGTCTCACTGTAACCAATCATAGGCGCCGGTGGGCGGGGAAAGCAGGGAATACGAGATTGTTTAATGGGCGGCCGGCTTTTTCAAAACAGTTAAAGCCGCCGGAGCAGTGTGAACGCCGTGCAGCGCCGGGGATCGGGGATCAGTGAGTATGAGAGAGGGGGAGACACTTCAGTTACTCAGGAGTTTAGCGGTGAGCCCTTCACAGGTGACCGCTAATCAGGATGCTGTGACGGGGTGCCAGGGGCGCCTCTGGGCTTGTAGTCGTGGCCCCTTCTGTCAGGCTTACCCCTGGCTCCGCCGTCACTATCGGGACGGGAGATGTCTTGGTGGGGCAGAGTGTGGTGGTGCAGGTGTTGTCCGGCGCACAAATACTCTTCAGGCATGGTTCAATGCAAATAACAAACATGTTTTATTCTTCGCAAGTCTCCACACGTGGCAGTAACAAAACACAGTGCTGTGGCACTTCCTTTAGCTGAGGGAAAGCCTGCCCTAGCGTCCCCTCAAGTGGGTGACTTGCCTGACTACTCCTCTTCGCCCGGCTCCCACTTCTGGCTACCCACAGCCCGGACCCACACCGGGACTGCTTCGCACTATGAGGTTCCGCCCGCTCCTTTTCTCTCCGGCTTCCCTGTTCTTCCAGCTCCCTTCTTTCTTTCTTTCTTTCTGCCCACTCAGCTCCACACTCTGCCCCTGGCTGTTTCTTCTCTCCCGTCCCGGACACAACTGCCTTCAGCACACACTTCCTTTCCCCCTAAGCTGCCGGATCCTCCTCTCTCCTCTACAGTTTCTATGGGGACAGCATTAACCACTTCAGAGAAAACCTGTGCTTCCTTGTAAGGGGTCTGCCCACCCCTTACATTCCTCCCCTCTTTAAGCCTAAGCCTCCCGGCAAGGCACAAATCTAAAATCACATTTTAAAACTAAACAAAGTCATTTTAATGAAACTGCGAACATGTTCACCTGAGGGCACCTGCAAGGGCACACCAGTCCAGCGCCCGGAGTTCCTCCTGGAAGCTCCCGGTCTTAGTCGTGCCCGGAGGCCGTCGGCAGGCACTCCCGGTCTTAGACGTTAGCTGGCAGGAATACAACTCGGCAAAAATCTTCTTAACGACGCGGAGGGAGCCCCTGGCTCAGTCCAGCATCAGGCTCTCTTCCGGGCTCAGCAACTTGAACGGTTACAAACAACACACCTTCTTCCGGCTCAAAACAACGCCGGTGTTGAACAAAAACAGGCCCGCCATCTTCCGGTCTTGAAAAGTCACTCCGGATGATATGAACGTTGCCATTCGGCTCGTTGGGCCTGCACGTACTCCGATAGAGACTGTCCAGGCAACCGGCGCAGCCTCCGGAACGGCTCGTAGTTGGCGGGTTGCTCCAACGTCTCGGGTGGGAGAGTTCAGCTAGCACCGGTCTTTGCTGCGACCGCCGCCGGTATTGGCATTCCTCCCACTCGATTTCCTGTTGCCACTGTGCAGCCTCTTGTGTAGTGGGCCGCTCCGGTCCTCCTGGCACAGCCGGTAGGTTAAGGGTGGGTCCTTCCGCAGCCGCAGTCTGCTTCGGGCGTCCTCTGCCCAGGCTAGTCGCTACTAGTGTGGCTACCGCAGCTTGCTGTCTTCCTGGAGTCTCCATCTTGCTCGGAGTCAGCGTTTCTGGTAATGGCGTCGGGGTCAGTGGAGATGCTGAAGGAAGTGGAGGCGGGCTTACTTTTCCCGCTCTTGGGTATACTCCACCCCCAGTCTCACACATCAGGTCGACCCCTACGCGGCGGTTCTTCTTTTTCTCTGGAACACCACCCACTTCACATATCTTCCTTCGTGCCCTGGGACCGGCACCTCCCCTCTTTGGGCGGAGTACTCCGAACTTCTTTTTCGGCACCGGCCAGCCCCAGGCTCTTCTTTTGGCGCCAATTTTTTGCGCGCTTTCTGTTTCTTCACAGACGACGGCCACCTTGCCGCCATCTTGTGCCCGGTCCAACGCCTCAGGCACTGTTTCTTCTTCCCACCATGGGACTGGAAATCTTCGCTGAAAGTCCGGATCAGGGGTCCTTGGCACCACTTGGTCTCCATCTTCTTGGAGCGGGTCCCCTTGCATATGATCTGGATCCTGCCGACTACGCCACATGTAACGGGGTGCCAGGGGCGCCTCTGGGCTTGTAGTCGTGGCCCCTTCTGTCAGGCTTACCCCTGGCTCCGCCGTCACTATCGGGACGGGAGATGTCTTGGTGGGGCAGAGTGTGGTGGTGCAGGTGTTGTCCGGCGCACAAATACTCTTCAGGCATGGTTCAATGCAAATAACAAACATGTTTTATTCTTCGCAAGTCTCCATACATGGCAGTAACAAAACACAGTGCTGTGGCGCTTCCTTTAGCTGAGGGAAAGCCTGCCCTAGCGTCCCCTCAAGTGGGTGACTTGCCTGACTACTCCTCTTCGCCCGGCTCCCACTTCTGGCTACCCACAGCCCGGACCCACACCGGGACTGCTTCGCACTATGAGGTTCCGCCCGCTCCTTTTCTCTCCGGCTTCCCTGTTCTTCCAGCTCCCTTCTTTCTTTCTTTCTGCCCACTCAGCTCCACACTCTGCCCCTGGCTGTTTCTTCTCTCCCGTCCCGGACACAACTGCCTTCAGCACACACTTCCTTTCCCCCTAAGCTGCCGGCTCCTCCTCTCTCCTCTACAGTTTCTATGGGGACAGCATTAACCACTTCAGAGAAAACCTGTGCTTCCTTGTAAGGGGTCTGCCCACCCCTTACAATGCGGAACAGACAGAGCCGCAGCATGACAATGAAGTCGGGTGAAGTTCACCCGAGTTCATTCTGACAGTGCGGCTCTGTCTGTGTCTGCTGTCATCTGCCATTCAGCTCTGCTACATGGCTGTCTGTGTTTGCTGTCAGAGGCCATGTAGCAGAGCTGAATGGCAGATGACATAGTAAAAACGCATCCCATTCCCTACACATTACACACGCTTGGCAAGTCAATAAATGAAAAAAAAAAGGTGCCCAATGCATACGTCACAGAACACATGATCTAAAGGAACGCACACAAAATTGATCAATTTAACATAGACTACTAACGCTCGTGTGACAGCAAATGAACGACCTACATGTGATCTCATAAGATCCCGTATGCAACCTGGGCGTGTCACATCGCAAATGCGATTGTACAACTAATTGCAACGTGTAAAGCAGGCTTAAGTCCCACTTGAGGAACAGAACAGATTTTGGGTGGGTTTTATGTAGTCCCAACTCTTTGTGGACACAGCTTGAAAATTCACAACAATCCGAAAACAATTAGCACTGTTGGTAACCATGCATGTTCCCTAACATTGGGAAGTTTTATAGCAGCTAATTCTTTGTATCTTAAAGGTCTATGATCCTAATGCTTAAATGGAGTTTTCTACTACTTTTATATTCATGACATATCCTAAGGATACATTGTCAATATAAAAATGGATGGGGTCCAGCACCCAACTTTCCCAATGATCAGATGTTATCAGCTGTGATGGTGGCCGGCTGTAATCAGTATATGGAGATTAACACAGCAGATCTATACACAGCCTAATGTCCACTGTTGCGTACTGCAGATCAGATCTTATTCTTTTCAATAGAATTTAATCTTCAGTACTAAATACTATTCACAGTGATACTGTCACAGGTGTGTCTCAAATGACAAACAGTCACGTGGTTTCTGACAAGAGAAGGTCACAGTGTTTGGTTGCGCAGAATGCTTCCTGACTTTCCATTGTTCCTGCTGTCAGTATTTATTGCTGCATTCATCTCTCCTCCTTTTAGACCAGGGGTGGGGCACCTCCGGCCCGTGGGCCGTATGCGGCCCGCGATGACATTTAATGCGGCCCCCGGGCACATTCCAGGCTACCCCAGTGCTCGAGCGGCACTTGCGCTTTTGCCAGCCGCCGGCCCTTTAAAATCCCAGTGCGTTATGGGTAGATGCTAGAATGTACGGGCTATTTACAGATCCTGATTGCAGCCCGTACTAGAATGTACGGGCTCTTTTCGGGACCTGACTACAGCCCATACATTCTAGACTGAACCCGGGACTGTGCTCGCATGCTGAGGGTTTACCTTGAGGGCGGGGTAAACAGCGCGCTGTGCTCCAGTCACAGCAGAAGAGGTGCAGCAGATGCCTCCCTGCTGTACATGCCTCCCGGACCTGTGCTATGTGACTCCTCCTCCCCTAGTATTGTGAGTATACAACCCATCGCTGCCCCCCCATCCAGTGCTGTGTACCCCCTAGTTCTATGTGTTGCCCCAAGTGCTGTGTACCCCCCAGTACTGTGTGTAACCCCTCAGTGCTGTGTAATCTGTGCAGCCTCCTAGTGCTGTCAGTGCTGCCACATCGTGCTCTCCCTGCTGCCTCCTAGTGCTGTCACCTAATGCTCTCCATGCTGCCTTTTAGTGCTGTCACTGTCAGTGCTCTTTGTGCTGCCACCTAGTGCTCTCTGTGCTGCCACCTAGTGCTCTCTGTGCTGCCACCTAGTGCTCTCTGTGCTGTCACTGTCAGTGCTCTTTGTGCTGCCACCTAGTGCTCTTTGTGCTGCCACCTAGTGCTCTTTGTGCTGCCACCTAGTGCTCCCTGTGCTGCCACCTAGCGCTCCCTTTGCTGCCACCTAGCGCTCCCTGTGCTGCCACCTAGCGCTCCCTGTGCTGCCGCATAGCGCTCCCTGTGCTGCCGCCTAGTGCTGTCCGTTGTGCTGCCTAGTACTGTCCGTTGTGCCGCCTAGTGCTGTCCGTTGTGCCGCCGCCTAGTGCTGTTCGTGCTGCCACCTAGTTCTGTCCGTGCTACCACCTAGTGCTCTCTGTGCTGCCGCCTAGCGCTGTCCGTTGTGCCGCCTAGCGCTGTCCGTTGTGCCGCCTAGTGCTGTCCGTTGTGCCCGCCACTAGTGCTGTCCATGCTTAGCATCTCCTGTGATGTATACGCTCCTCCTGTGATGTATACGCCCCAGCCTGTCCTGGGATGTATATGCCTCAATGTTTCCTGTGATGTATATGCCTCAGTGTCTCCTGTGATGTATATGCGCCCCAGTGTCTTCTGTGATGTATGTGCCCCAGCTTCTCCTGGGATGTGTATGCCCCCAGCCTCTCCAGACCAAGACAAACCTGGAAAAGCAGTTGTGAGAAACAAAATGATCAATATCACCGAACATCACAGCCGCTCCGGCCACGACATTAGGGGTGAGTTAATTAATTGTTTGACCAAATATAGCCTGGTCCTTTTCAAGTTGATAATTTGGTGCGGCCCCCAAAGGATGGTAGAAAATTCCAAATGGCCCCCGGCAGTAAAAAGGTTCCCCACCCCTGTTTTAGACTCAGCAGGCGCTCACCTTCCACCCAGCTGCTTAAATATCCTTTCCTTCCTTGGACTGGGGAAGGGGATATTTTCAGTTCATTCGCTCTAAGGGCAAACTGAGTGAAAGATGGGAAGGGCACCCTTACCCGGTGCTGGAAAGAGTGTATACTGATGGTCCCGTCTATAAAGTTCAAATTGAAGGTGGGACAGCAGAGCCCTGTGTCCTCCACAGAAATATGCTGCGTCCATGTCATTTTGAACCCCCCCCCAGATCAGCCACGCGTCAAGGAGTTAGCTCCTACTCTTGCGACTGAGTCCCCCGTCTGGATAGACGATGAAGACTGGTGGTCTTTCCCAAACGTAGCTGAGCCTCCCCCATATGAGAATAATAGTGCAGCTGCATCATTGCCACCCCGGCTAGAAGAAGACAGCCAGGTTAGTGGATAGAGTAGGATTGCTTAATGTTGTCTATGTGCATATCATTGTATTGCTATTGGAGCTTGTATTGCTTATTGTAATAGTTGTGGGGATCTGGGGTTATCTTGGGATCTGCAGTACCGCTGGCTGACTGTGGGTTGCGTGTGTCTTCCAGCTGAAGTTGCCAGCGTTCAGGTACAGCCAATGGGAAGACACCACACCCTTCTTAGTTCCCCTCCTGTCTGCTGACCTCTGCCAGAGATAGTTCTGATTTCCTGGCTCCTGATCCGCCATATTCTGTTTTGTGATTCCTGTGTGCTGACTTCTGTGTGTTTTCTGACTACCCTTCTGCCTGCTGTTTTTGTACCTCGCTGCCCGATCCGGATTTGACCTCTGCTGCGTTTTCTGATTACGTCCTTGCCTGCCGATTCTGTCCCTTTTCTGCTATTCCTGGTTTGACCCTGCCTGACGACTACTCTCATCGGACTGCAACCTTCCACAGGTAGTGATCTCCAGGGCCCTGTGTAATTCCAAATTCCTGTATAGGGGATAAAGGGTTTCAGGGTTCTGGGGGTCATGCTTGGTGAGTGGCTTCCCTCTAGCCCATCCATTACATCCCATCTGAGTCTGTTGATCCAGGCAGGCATTACACATAATATATTTTGATTTTGATCACTTTCTATTCCACTTTTTTTTGAGGCAGAATAAAAAAGAACCAGCAGTTCAGGATTTTTTTTTTGTTTTACCCCATTCTCCATGTTGTAAAAGTTATAAGACAACTTTATTCTTTGGGTCAGTACGATTACAGCAATACCATATTGATAATTTTTGTAAGTGTTTTGGTGATTTTACACCATAAAAACAATTTTACGGAAAAAAAATTGTTTTTGCATTGCTGTATTCTGAGAACTTTTTTTATTTTTTCACTGACAGAGCTGTAGGCAGATTTTTTTTGCTAGACACGTTTTAGCGATATTATTTTTTTTATATGTGACTTTTTGATTGCCTTTTCTTCTACTTCTCAGCTGTATGATTAAAAGACATTCTTTTTTTTTATTTATTTTTTTCTTATGGTGTTCACTAAAGGAGTTAACTTGTTTGACAGTTTTATAGACAGGGTTGTTCTCGCAACTATACCAAATATGTGTACTTTTTTGTATATTTTTGTATTTACATACTCGTAAATGTATGCATTTATTGTTATAACATTATTTTAGTTTTTTTGTTACTCATTTTGTTTTTTGAAGTATTTTTACAATTTTTTTTTATATGTTTTTAACTTTTTTTTTATTTAGTCCTTATATGGGACATTAACGTTTATTTTTCTGACCACTGGTATAATGTATGCAATGCACCAACTCCTGGCATGATCTGAGAGACTTTCCGTAGATGCATGACCCGCAGGTCATCTGGACATCATACTGTGCATGTTGGTATCTACATACTTGTCTTTACCTTGATAATCATCTTATGATGTCAGTTGTTTTTATATGGTTAACATGGTAAATAAAAAACATTGTGAATTTGCACTATTTTACAATTTTAACACACTTTAAATTCTGTCTCCTTTTTTCAGTACACTATGCGGTAAAATAAACGGTTTAATTGAAAATTACGACTTGTCCCACAAAAACAAGCCCTTGTACGGCTATCTGGACGAAAGAAGGAAAAAGCAAAAACGAAAAAATAGAAAATTGCCTGGGGTGAAAGGGTTAAAATCATTTAATTGCAGCACAAGAACACCCTGCAGGCTTCACTCTTCGGATGGTCATGATGTTCATGATGGGTTCACTAACAAATATAAAAGATAATTATATTTTTGATATGTAATTAGGGTACCTCCTTAATTCCTAAATTTGTAGACAGTTATCGGTCTTCTTATGGACTCTCCAGTTTGTAAAAACAATTGCATTAATCATTTCTAGGTAATTATTAGTTAATATAAGGAGTCCTGTGCTCAGAATCCCCATCTCTTGGTCACGGTATGGTTACACAAAGCATCTCTCCCTTGAGGAACTGTTCTGTATGACTCAGAGAATACAATGATGTAAATGGATGTGTGTGTATGTCAGTGTACCTCTGTGTGTGTGGTTGACTCTGGAAAGTAAGGACTCTCGGTGATATATATATATTAGTACAGACCAAAAGTTTGGACACACCTTCTTATCTCTAGAACAACTGTTAAGAGGAGACTTTGTGCGGCAGGCCTTCATGGTAAAATAGCTGCTAGGAAACCACTGCTAAGGACAGGCAACAAGTAGAAGAGACTTGTTTGGGCTAAAGAACACAAGGAATGGACATTAGACCAGTGGAAATCTGTGCTTTGGTCTGATGAGTCCAAATTTGAGATCTTTGGATCCAACCACCGTGTCTATGTAGAAAAGGTGAACGGATGGACTCTACATGGCTGGTTCCCACCGTGAAGCATGGAGGAGGAGGTGTGATGGTGTGGGGGTGCTTTGCTGGTGACACTGTTGGGGATTTATTCAAAATTGCTGGCATACAGATCCAGCATGCCTACCACAGCATCTTGCAGCGGCGTGCTATTCCATCCGGTTTGCGTTTAGTTGAACCATCATTTGTTTTTCAATAGGACAATGACCCCAAACACACTTCCAGGCTGTGTAAGGGCTATTTGATTAAGCCGGAGAGTGATGGGATGCTACGCCAGATGACCTGGCCTCCACAGTCACCAGACCTGAACCCAATCGAGATGGTTTGTGGTGAGCTGGACCGCAGAGTGAAGGCAAAAGGGCCAACAAGTGCTAAGCATCTCTGGGAACTCCTTCAACACTGTTGGAAGACCATTTCCGATTACTACCTCTTGAAGCTCATCAAGAGAATGACAAGAGTTTGCAAAGTAGTAATGAAAGCAAAAGGTGGCTACTTTGAAGAACCTAAAATATAAGACATATTTTCAGATGTTTCACACTTTTTGAAGTATTTAACTGCACATGTTTTAATTCATAGTTTTGATGCCTTCAACGTGAATCTACAATTTTCAGAGTCCTGATAATAAAAAAACTCTTTGAATGAGATGTGTCCAAACTCTTGGTCCGTACTGTATATATATACATATATATATATATATATATATATATATATATATACATGTGTGTGAAAACATATATGTGCATGTATGTTTTGTGTATACATGTGTATGTGCTAAGTGCGTATACATATGTGTGTGCTCAGTGTTTACAGTGCTGGCCAAAAGTATTGGCACCCCTGCAATTCTGTCAGATAATACTCAGTTTCTTCTTGAAAATGATTGAAATCCCAAATTCTTTGGTATTATTATCTTCATTTAATTTGTCTTCAATGTAAAAAAAAAAAAAAATTGTCATAAAGCCAAATTGGATATAATTACACACCAAACATAAAAAAGGCGGTGGACAAAAATATTGGCACTGTTTGAAAAATCATGTGATGCTTCTCTAATTTGTGTAAATAACAGCACCTGTAACTTACCTGTGGCACCTAATAGATGTTGGCAATAACTAAATCACACTTGCAGCCAGTTGACATGGATTAAAGTTGACTCAACCTCTGTCCTGTGTCCTTGTGTGTACCACATTGAGCATGGAGAAAAGAATAAAGACCAAAGAACTGTCTGAGGACTTGAGAATCCAAATTGTGAGGAAGCATGAGCAATCTCAAGGCTACAAGTCCATCTCTAAAGACCTGAAAGTTCCTGCGTCTACGGTGCACAGTGTCATCAAGAAGTTTAAAGCCCATGGCACTGTGGCTAACCTCCCTAGATGTGGAAGGAAAAGAAAAATTGACGAGAGATTTCAATGCAAGATTGTGCGGATGGTGGATAAAGAACCTCGACTAACATCCAAACAAGTTCAAGCTGCCCTGCAGTCCGAGGGTACAATAGTGTCAACTCGTACTATCCGTCGGCGTCTGAATGAAAAGGGACTGTATGGTAGGATACCCAGGAAGACCCCACTTCTTACCCCGAGACATAAAAAAGCCAGGCTGGAGTTTGCCAAAACTTACCTGAGAAAGCCTAAAATGTTTTGAAAGAATGTTCTCTGGTCAGATGAGATAAAAGTAGACCTTTTTGGGAAAAGCCATCAACATAGAGTTTACAGGGAAAAAAAAAGGCATTCAAAGAAAAGAACACGGTCCCTACAGTCAAACATGGCGGAGGTTCCCTGATGTTTTGGGGTTGCTTTGCTGCCTCTGGCACTGGACTGCTTGACCGTGTGCATTGCATTATGAAGTCTGAAGACTACCAACAAATTTTGCAGCATAATGTAGGGCCCAGTGTGAGAAAGCTGGGTCTCCCTCAGAGGTCATGGGTCTTCCAGTAGGACAAAGACCCAAACCACTCTTCAAAAAGCACTAGAAAATGGTTTGAGAGAAAGCACTGGAGACTACTAAAGTGG
This sequence comes from Anomaloglossus baeobatrachus, assembly GCF_048569485.1. Taxonomy (NCBI): domain Eukaryota; kingdom Metazoa; phylum Chordata; class Amphibia; order Anura; family Aromobatidae; genus Anomaloglossus; species Anomaloglossus baeobatrachus. Next base: position 223,541,487 of record NC_134359.1, on the reverse strand, counting down.
CCAGCAATGAGTCCAGACCTGAATCCCATAGAACACCTGTGGAGAGATTTGGTGAAGGCACCCTTCAAATCTCAGGGACCTGGAGCAGTTTGCCAAAGAAGAATGGTCTCAAATTCCAGGAGAGCATTGTAAGAAACTCATTCATGGTTACCAGAAGCGGTTGTTCGCAGTTATTTTGGCTAAAGGTTGTGCAACTAAGTATTAGGCTAAGGGTGCCAATACTTTTGTCTGGCCCATTTTTCGAGTTCTGTGTGAAATGATCAATGATTTGATTTTTGTTTCATTCTCTTTTGTGTGTTTTCATTGCAAGCAAAATAAATGAAGATAATAATACCAAAGAATTTGTGATTGCAATCATTTTCAAGAAGAAACTGAGTATTATCTGACAGAATTGCAGGGGTGCCAATACTTTTGGCCAGCACTGTACATATGCATGTGCTTAGTGTACACGTACATGTGTGCTATATGTGTGTATATATGTGTGTGTGTAACATACAGTGCTTGTGTGACATGTTATGTGTATGAAACACTCACATTTTTACATCTCGTCAGCGCAGATGAAAGTTCATAGGTGCAAATGTAGCACCCACGGGGCAGGGGTTAAATGTACTCATCGCTGGGCCAGTGATGTTGGGTCTGGGATGTCACGGGTGGCCCTGCCCAGCTTCGAGGCCCCAAGGTGTACAATAAAAGGGATGATGGATGGTGGATGGGAGCAGTAGTTGTCTCATGACGCCATCTGCGGTATGCGGCCAGGGATTAGCCACCGCTGTGGTCACTGTCCTCTGGGGCGGGTGATGTCGCAGCTAGGATAGTTCAGCTTCCTGTAGGTGATGCTAGGCCCCAGGGAGGATGATGGGGGTGGCAGTCTATGGTGGCGTGCGCTGGGGTGCAGGACTGAGGGCGCCGACAGTAACTGGACAACGCAGGATGGTAGTTTCTTTTACCTTTTACTGGTCAGCTGTTACAGTCCCGAGTTACAGTGGTCCGGTCAGCCTGGTAGCAGTGGAGAATCTCCTCTTGCCAGATGAGTTGGAGGCCATCCTTAGTGCACTCTGTGTATGGGTCGCTGTAGCCTGAAGCAGCACAACGTCCCTCTTCTTAGATCTAGTTTGCCTTGCCCCTTGTGGCGGGTAGCACGAGCCGGATGCAGGGCCCGCTTGTATTTCTGCGGTCCCGGGCTTTATGGTGCTACTTCGTTTTGGGAGTCTCTGGTGACCCAGGAGATGTAGAATCTCCTGCTGTCCGGGTTTTACTCTGGGCCATTAGCACCCGACAGTCGAGGACCCCAGTGTCCTGATTCTTGCGCTCGGTCCTGAAAAGCTTGCACTCAGCTCTCTTACAGCGACCGTTCTCTTTGCTCGCCTCTCGTGTTCTGAGGTTCCTCTTCCTGTTTCCCTGTCTAACCCCTCTCCAGTCCAGAATGCACAGCGAAGCTCGTCTCAACCAGGACTTGAGCTCCCCCTTCTTGCCTGAGTTAGGAAGTGTTGTGTGTGATTATACCTGACATGGAGATTTCCCCGCTGCTTCCTGGCATAGCATTGCCCCCCCGGTGAGGAGAACAACGCCACTGTGGCTCCCATGACTACTGGGATGCTACATAAACAGGTTGGCAATCGCTCAACGAACTACGGTAGCAAAATTCTGCTCATTCATTAGCTGATTGGATTGTTTATAGCGGAACAAAAATCATTGCTCTCATCAATACGTCACCCGATGCAAACTGCAGAAGTGTTACTGATAATATGATATTGTAGGGGACAGATCGATTTATTTGTGATCATTTTGTACCCATCATTCTTCTTAATTCTGTGTAAAGAGGCCGGGAAACAAGCACCGCAGGACCTGAACATTGTCGATTGAGCTCATTTATGGGTCTGAACTCATCATGTAAATGTTCATGTGTGATGGTACTGTCACGCTAGGTACGGGGAAAGTACAAAGTGCACGGTAAAAGGGAAGGGAAACCCTGTGTCTAGGGAGAGGGAAGATGGTGACCCCTGACCGAATCTACTGCTGGTTCCCGGGGTCCCTCACCAGCAAGATAGGTTCCGCACCTATGTGCCAAGCCGGATACCTGACCCTAGTTATCCCAAGTGCTGGGCCCTAAATAGGGATGGAATGAGCTCTTCATAAACCCCACTAAACACTATAGAAGACACAAGGGGGACACACAGTGGAAAAAGCATGAACTACTTATCATTAGATGACTTAAGTAGACGTTCAGCACAGCTTTCAGTAATGAAATCATAGAGGAGTTCAAACCACCTGCTTGCAACCTCGGCTTGAAGGAACTGAAAATATCATCAGCACCCATCCAAAGGAAGGAAGGGGTATTTAAACACCAAGGTAATACTGACAATCAGCAGCTGGGTGGAAGGCGAGCTTCTGCTGGGTCCAAAAGGGAAAGAGATGAATCCAGCAGAAAAGCTACCTATACCAATAAATACTGAAAGCAGGATCAATGGAAAGTCAGGGAGCATTCTGCGCAGCCCGACACTGTGACCTTCTATGGCCAGAAACCACATGACTGTCTGTCACAAGTGACCCACACATGATAGGTGCAATATGTAACTATTTAGGGCCCCACTTTAAACTTTTATATAGGGCCCCACAAAGTATTTCACTGGACTACAGTTATCACTCCATGGATAAAATTGGAAAATTGTGATAAGTTTCCACATAGCACCAGTCTCGGTGTGGATACAGCAGTTTTAATTCTTTTCACTTGACCACAGTTCAATCACCGGTCACAAATGAACATTTTTTAGTTTATTTCTCATATGGGGGATAAAGTAATAAAGTAGTAATAGTAATAATTACAACGTTGCTCATTTATAAGTCTTCAGAGAGTAATTTTCCCATTCACAATTCTCTGCCTCTGCAGTTTACACTCTCCGTCTAGTCACATCTGGTGAACAAACCAGGGAGAGGATTTTTGGATCTAACCTTCGGATACATACAGTAGAATGGTTCTTTTTTACGTACAGGTGGCTGTATAGTTATTTTTTAAATAAAGGAGTAAAATAAAGTGCTGCCAAAATTCAAGTTGAAACTTTTCTTGCACAAACTTGGTTCAAACAAATAGTGCTCAGAAGATACAAAAATGATAGAAAATTAAAAAAAAAGATAAAGTAAAGCAAATTCACTTCATCACTAGTACACTATTTAGTTGCCTTTATTATGCATCATGCACCTTCAATGAGAGTTCTTTTACAATTAGTCAACAAGTAGAAAAGTAAAGCCAGATGTTATGCATTCAATGAATTTATGTTATGTTTGCTATATGTACTACAGCATAACAAATGTATCATTGGAAATAGCTTTATAGGCACCATACACATAACTGAGCCACTAGGGAATACCTGGGGAAAAGGGCTGAATTTTAATTTTAAACATGCTAACTAAGGCCTTTAGAGCCTGAGCTGCAGTTCTTGGGGTTTTATGCAGCTTCTCTGAGCACGGCACAGGGTAACCTCTTGGTGAATGTTCTGGAACGTCCACTCCTGGGAAGATTGTCTACTGTTTTATAAATGGCCTTAAAACCGTTCCCAGGTTGATAGTTGCTTCTGTGAGGTTATTGTTAATGTCTTCCCTCCTTGGCACTGTGTAAAGATGCACTTAAATGCAACAGATTTTCTACCTTTTTAGAGTTGGTACAAGCTTTTGATTTTATAGAGCTGGAAATGGTCACACTTGCTTTCAAGGGAATTTGATTAGTAGCATCGGGCTGCTACTTAAACTCGGTAAAAATGTACTGTATTTTTCAGATAATTAGATGCACGATTCATCCTAGAGAAAAATGATGTATGTATCTTATAATGCAAATTTAGCATAATGGGAGGTGGAAAATGGCTGGTGTGATGGCTGCGAGGTGCTGTTCTGGCTGCAGTGGGGTCTGTGCTGGCTGCAGTGGGGTGGGGGGTGCTGGCTGCGGTGGGAGGGTGTTTGCTGCGGACGCTGTGCAGGCTGTGTGGAGCAGGGCAGTGCGGCAGGTGTCCCGGATGCTCTGTCGGGAGTGCAGGCTTCAAATAATGGTGCCTGGAGTAGGCGCATGTGTGAAGCCCCACAGGTGCGGTGTAGTGGTGCATTACCTTTAGGGACTCCAAGTGATGGGACGGTTCTGGTCACAGGTAGGGAACCTTCTTGGGATTGTCCTGACGCCACTCTCAGAATTGCGGTCAATGGGGACCGCCACTGCAGATGGGGCTGATGGTGGGTGCAGTCAGTTGTAATAGGCTCCTGAGAGTGAGGCAAGCCCCAGGGCCCTGTATAGGAGTGTGGAACCACAAGTCGCAGAATGACTCACACGCACAAGCAGAATGTCTTTCAGGGGTTTTACTCACTGATGGTGGCAGGGTGAGTAACCCGGGCGTAGCTGGGATGAACCAGGCTGGAACCAGGCATCCTTCAGGCTGACTTGTGAGGGTGGCTACTGACTCGCCTTCTCTAGCCCTTCTGTTGTTTGTGATGACCCCGACTTGCAGTCCCTACGGGGGTCACCCACGGAAGTTGCTGCTCCCCTCGTTTCGCCCCATTTGCTTGTAGCCTGGACCAGGTCACTCCGGCTGCTTGCCTCTTGTGATTTATGGGCCCTCACTGTGCTACATCGCTGCGGACTCTGTGGTGTTGTCTTGGGGGTTTGAAGTGCCCCCTCAGGCAGGTTTGGCAGAAGAAAGGTGAATCTATTTCTGCACTGGGACCTGTCACCCGTTTGCGGGCCTGGTACCTCCCCAGCAGTCTCCTTACTCTGCCACCCGTTTGCTCTCTTTAGCCTTGGGTGGATTTCGGGTGGCACTACTGGGTGACCGATCTCCCCCGTCAGTAGTCACTGCGCGGACGCTGTTAGACTGCCACAGCTCCAGGATCTGCTTCTGCTCTCCCTGAGCTGCGCACTAAACCGACTCACTTCTGGGTTCTGCACATTTGCTCTCTCCGCTGTCTTCCCACTAACTGCTCAACTCCTCCTCCTCTTTACTTCCTTTTCCCACTCGTGCCTGCCTACGCCACCTAGCAACCAGGCTCTCTACCACACCCCTTGAGTGGACATGGAGGCCACGCCCCCTCCTGGAAGCTCTCAGGAGTCCTCCCAAAGGTACATGTGTGAGACCTGATTACTATGCGCCTGTGTAGTCACACCTCGGTCAGCCTTCTGGATTACCTGTATTGTACTGCCCCCAGCATGGGTGCAGTACTCAGTGGTGCCTGACCAGGTCAGGGGCGTCACACATGCGCAGTTGGAGCTCTCAGCTCAAGACATCTCATCTGCGCATGTGCCGCCTCTGGTCCATTGATCTCCCAGCAGTAGACTTAAGGAAAATGGTATCTGGAGGTGGCGCATGCGCAGAAGAGATCTCAGCTTGTCACTGCACCAAGAGCTCAATCTGCGCATGTGCTGACTCTGGGCGCCATTTCTTTGAAGCTCACACTGCCAACACAACATCTGTGATACCCGCCGCACTTCCCAGCTCCACACAGCCAGCATGGCGCCTGTAGCCAGCACAGTCTTCGCAGCCAGCACAGCCCCCACCACAGCCAGCACAGCCCGCTCAGCAGCGCTTGCACCATCACCCTACTCCAGCACCGCCCCTGCCTCCTATGACCCCACTGCACCACCACTGCTGCGCTCCCTCTGGTAAGACACCACTGGACTATAAGATGGAGCCCCCTTTTGTTTTACCTTTTCTATCTCTAAATGTGCAGTGCGCCTTATAATCCACTGTGTCTTAAAAAACGAAAAATATGGTACTTCATTTTTTTAAACACTGCTTGCGTCTATATTTTGGTTTAGTTTTCTTTAAATAAATGATGACATGGGGTAATTTTTCATGAGTAGAGATGAGCGGACCCGTGGAGGTTCTGGTTTGCCGATTCAGCTGAACTTTAGATAAAGTTCAGTTTGGGACCCCGACTTGACCTGAACTTGATTCCGAAGCCTGAACCCCATTGGGAGTCAACGATTGGGCAGTTCAGCTCTCCGCCCACATACAGCAAGCCATAAACAGAACATTTCTAGTGGAGGCAGGCCAGGTTTTTTTTTTGGACACACTACATCTGAAAACATTTTTACTAGGGATGATTGAATACCTCAAATATTCGGCTTCACGAATATTTGCCGAATAAATTGCCGCTATTCGACTATTCGCGAATATTCGATGCGCAATGTAAGTCTATGGGAAACCCTGAATAACAACTATTCGGAACTATTCGGCTTTCCATAGACATACATTTCACATCGAATATTCGCATAGCAGCGACCTATTCGGAAAATATTCGCAAAGCCGAATATTTGAGGCATTTGATCATCCCTAATTTTTACCCCAAGTAAGAGCCAGTCAGAGTCTGAAAGCAGCTCGCACTGGGCCAAGCAGCAAGCATCCTGATGCTCGGTCGAGTGGTTAACATACGTATAGCACCCAAACTCCGAACTTGGATATTGAGTTTTTTAAAAGTCCGTTTTCGGAACAAACTCCAAATATTACAGTTCAGGTTCCCTCATCTCTAGTCATGAGCTGTTGTTCAACTGTGGTTGTATTTACGTAATTTTAAGACCTGAAGGAGCAGATGGTTTTTCATGTCCCCTGATATGTAAAAGCAAAGAATTCAAAGTGGGTGTACTTAATTTTTTTTATGAAAAATACAATGGCCTCTAAACAAAATTTTTGCTGCATGTGCCTGAATGAATCGCTTCATTCAAGGATAGAGGTATAATTAATTTCCTAGACCCATATACAAACCATTGGGTGCTATTTGCAGTATCACTGTACTATTTTGTCATAGAGGGGATATTGGATTGTCTTATAACTGGAGGAAATATAAAACTGCAATCTCAGCACCTTTCATGGTTGCACCTTTGTCCAAAGGTACTGGACCAAATGCATAATAATCAATGAATCTTATTAAAATGAAATACATCTTTGGGCTCACCTAATACAATCCAGCACCAATTAATAAAAGGTAGTCAATATTTATCAAACGTTGGCACCATTCTCTCCACTGAGACTAGAATCCCACATTTCTCCACGTTTCCTTTTATGTTCAGTTGTTCGTAAATGTTTGAGTAGATTTAAAAATAAAACATTCAGCAACAATATTGTAAATTTACATTGACATGACCTTTAAGTAACAGACAGCCTTTGTTAACCAATCAGATGTTTGTTTTGCTCAGTCTAGTGCAAATCAGGTATGTGAGACCCATTTCCTTTTTATTTCTAACTGCTAACATATTTCTTTCTGATAAATATAGCGACGTTGATCTTACAATGAAGCCATTCAATTTTCTTATGTCCTGCCAATAAATATAAACAGGCAAAAACACCCCCTTATAATGTCCATTAGATAGAAAGTATATATAATAAAATATGGGGATGTGAATAAAAATTGGTATTGAGGATGAGGGGGTCCCACTGTTGGATAATTCTGCTATCCAGATTTCAATGACTGCAATGAGGGAAGTAGACAGTACATGTTCAATGTTCACATATTACAGGCTGTTTTACATTTACTAACCAGCAACAATACAACGAAAATATAGTCATCTAACATATAAAGCTGAGTGTACAGTTAGGTCCAGAAATATTTGGACAGTGACACAATTTTCGCGAGTTGGGCTCTGCATGCCACCACATTGGATTTGAAATGAAACCTCTACAACAGAATTCAAGTGCAGATTGTAACGTTTAATTTGAAGGTTTGAACAAAAATATCTGATAGAAATTGTAGGAATTGTACACATTTCTTTACAAACACTCCACATTTTAGGAGGTCAAAACTAATTGGACAAATAAACCAAACCCAAACAAAATATTTTTATTTTCAATATTTTGTTGCGAATCCTTTGGAGGCAATCACTGCCTTAAGTCTGGAACCCATGGACATCACCAAACGCTGGGTTTCCTCCTTCTTAATGCTTTGCCAGGCCTTTACAGCCGCAGCCTTCAGGCCTTGCTTGTTTGTGGGTATTTCCGTCTTAAGTCTGGATTTGAGCAAGTGAAATGCATGCTCAATTGGGTTAAGATCTGGTGATTGAATTGGCCATTGCAGAATGTTCCACTTTTTTGCACTCATGAACTCCTGGGTAGCTTTGGCTGTATGCTTGGGGTCATTGTCCATCTGTACTATGAAGCGCCATCCGATCAACTTTGCGGCATTTGGCTGAATCTGGGCTGAAAGTATATCCCGGTACACTTCAGAATTCATCCGGCTACTCTTGTCTGCTGTTATGTCATCAATAAACACAAGTGACCCAGTGCCATTGAAAGCCATGCATGCCCATGCCATCACGTTGCCTCCACTATGTTTTACAGAGGATGTGGTGTGCCTTGGATCATGTGCCGTTCTCTTTCTTCTCCAAACTTTTTTCTTCCCATCATTCTGGTACAGGTTGATCTTTGTCTCATCTGTCCATAGAATACTTTTCCAGAACTGAGCTGGCTTCATGAGGTGTTTTTTAGCAAATTTAACTCTGGCCTGTCTATTTTTGGAATTGATGAATGGTTTGCATCTAGATGTGAACCCTTTGTATTTACTTTCATGGAGTCTTCTCTTTACTGTTGACTTAGAGACAGATACACCTACTTCACTGAGAGTGTTCTGGACTTCAGTTGATGTTGTGAACAGGTTCTTCTTCACCAAAGAAATTATGCGGCGATCATCCACCACTGTTGTCATCCGTGGACGCCCAGGCCTTTTTGAGTTCCCAAGCTCACCAGTCAATTCCTTTTTTCTCAGAATGTACCCGACTGTTGATTTTGCTACTCCAAGCATGTCTGCTATCTCTCTGATGGATTTTTTCTTTTTTTTCAGCCTCAGGATGTTCTGCTTCACCTCAATTGAGAGTTCCATAGACCGCATGTTGTCTGGTCACAGCAACAACTTCCAAATGCAAAACCACACACCTGTAATCAACCCCAGACCTTTTAACTACTTCATTGATTACAGGTTAACGAGGGAGACGCCTTCAGAGTTAATTGCAGCCCTTAGAGTCCCTTGTCCAATTACTTTTGGTCCCTTGAAAAAGAGGTGGCTATGCATTACAGAGCTATGATTCCTAAACCCTTTCTCCGATTTGGATGTGAAAACTCTCATATTGCAGCTGGGAGTGTGCACTTTCAGACCATATTATATATATAATTGTATTTCTGAACATGTTTTTGTAAACAGCTAAAATAACAAAACTTGTGTCACTGTCCAAATATTTCTGGACCTAACTGTATGTGTGTGTGTGTATGTGTGTATATGTCCACTAAAGGAATCTTCACCGTCCCATGTACAATCATAACATTTTGCACAGACACTCCATTTGACTCAGGGAATGTCATAGACTATGTTTTGAAGGGAAATTTTAACCCCGTGCCTTACAGTTGTTCACCAAAAAACCCCAGCTTACTTACTGTTTGGATGTGTGCGTTAATGTATTGGCTATTTTGATAGTTAGCCTGTATATTTATCAGGTTTAATTACCAATAGCAACCAATCACAGCTCTGCTTCTGTTTTGATACCGGTCATTAATAGGAGCTCTGATTGGTTGCTATGGGCAACAAAGAACATTTTTAGTGTAAGAAGCTTATGTGTCAGTTAATATGAATTTGGTGGAGATTAGGACAGAGAGAGACAGAGAGATAGAGAGAGAAGAGAGAGAGACAGAGAGAGAGAGAGACAGTGATAGAGCCAGAGAGAGACAGTGATAGAGCCAGAGAGAGAGTCAGAGAGAAAGACAGAAGAGAGACAGCCAGAGATAGTGGCAGAGAGAGAAACAGAGAGAGACAGAGAGAAAGACACAGAAAAAGACAGAGAGAGACCGAGAGAGATAGACAGAGAGAGATAGAAATAGAGGGAGAGACAGACAGAGAGAGACAGACAGAGAGAGATAGAAATAGAGGGAGAGACAGACAGAGAGAGATAGAAATAGAGGGAGAGACAGACAGAGAGAGACAGACAGACAGAGAGAGATAGAAATAGAGAGGGGGAGAGAGTGGAAGAGAGAGAGTGGGAGAGAAAGACAGGGAGAAAGGCAGAGACACTTACTCTCTCGTGGAACTCCAGGTATTACAGCTAGTAAATAGTAAAAGTCTGTAAGAACTAACTAAACCCTGAAAGAAAATTAAAAAAAAGTTCCAACACTTCTTCCTTCTCATTAATTTTGTTTTGTCTTAAATTACAATTTCAATTGGAAAATAATAAAATGTTCCTTATGGTTCTTAGAAAATGAACCATGTCCCCTTTCCTCCTCAGTCTTGTGTCTGGCTGTCAGATAACTGCTTTTGCTAAGATTATTCATCTTCAGTCAGCTACAAGCTGATGATGGAACTGATTTGTTGATGATTATTCTCTGCGTTCTCTGCAGGATTTCTACAAGACTGACTGTTTCAGAATCTTGCAGAAGATTAGGCCAGGGCCACATGGGGACTAATGCGATCTTTACATGACTCTCGGCTTGCGCTGGCAGCACAGCAGGAGCTGAGTGTCATGCGAGTGTCACTGCGACCTGAGCTGCGGGGGGGCGGCATTGAGGAAGGGCGGGCCAGCGTTGAGGAGGAGAGGGAGGGATTTATCTCCCTCTCTTCTCCGTAGCTGGCTATTGCCATTCTCGCCCTGCACTCTCAGTACCCCGGTGTACTGCGAGTGCAGTGAAATCTTTCTCTCGACCCATAGACTTGAATGGGTGAATTACAATCGCAACATGCTGCGATTGTTTTCTCGGTCCAATTGGGGCCAAGAAAATAATTGCTCATGGGTGCTGACACATAGCTTAATATTGGTCTGAGTGGAATACGATGTTTTATTGCATTCCACTCGGTCCAATTTTCCTGCCGTGTGTCTTAGGCCTTATGCAGACAAACATTGGAGATAAATATATTGATTGCCTTATAATTTCTTTTTTTACAATTCCTTCAAGTGATAATTACATAAAAGTATATACTGATAAAACATAAAATATCAGTAGAAAATAAATTATTCCACTTGTGAAATCCAATAAACATTAATAGAATCAAAGTTCTAGAAGGTTGGGAAATTGAAATCTTAAAATACTTAAAGGGAACCTGTCAGCAGAAATTTCGTAATAAACCTAAAAGATTCCCCCTCTGCAGCTCCTGTGCTGCATTCTAGCAAGGTTCCTGTTGCTATTCTGCCCCCTTTGAGAACTAAATAAATACTTTATAAAGTCTTACTTTTAATTTTTTCTGGACACGGGGGCAGGCTCTCTTGCGTCCGTTAGTCGCCCTCCTGCCGCTTTACGCCATCCCCCATTGCTCATTTCCATACTGAGGCCGCCACCCAGTGCTCCTGAGGTCTCGCGCATGCGCCGTGCCACTCTCGCGGTACTGTGCACTGTGCACAGTGTGACCGCTGGTGACGTGATTGCGTAGTCGTGAGATTATGGGCGGCACTGTGATTTTCATCAGCAAGTACCCACCCATAATCTCATGCCCACGCTTTCCCCTCTGCCTCCACCGTTCTGCGCAAGCGCTGGCCAGATGAACCCACGTCACCTCTTACCCATGTTTCCCTGGAGCAGGAAATAGATGGGAGGAGCAGAGCACACCACCGATCAACAGGGTTGATCTGGCCAGCGCTTGCGCAGAAGGGTGGAGGCAGAGGGGAAAGCGCGGGCATGAGATTATGGGCGGGTACTTGCTGATGACAATCACAGCGCCACCCATAATCTCACGCCTGCGCAATCACGTCACCAGCGGTCACACTGTGCACAGTGCCGCGAGTGTGGAACGGCGCATGCGCGAGACCTCGGGAGCACTGGGCGGTGTCCTCAGTATGGAAATGAGCGATGGGGGATGGCATAAAGCGGCAGGAGGGCGACTAACGGACACAAGAGAGCCCGCCCCCTGTCCAGAAAAAAATATTTGCATACAAAAAGTAAGACTTTATAAACTATTTATTTAGTTCTCAAAGGGGGCACAATAGCAACAGGAACCTTGCTAGAATGCCGCACAGGAGCTGCAGAGGGGGAATCTTTTAGGTTTATTACGAAATTTCTGCTGACAGGTTCCCTTTAACAAATATGCTGTCAAAGAGCAGAATGAAGTTTTGAACATTTTTCGCCTTTTTCATTTTCGATCATATGAATCTGAAGCTTAAAGCGTAGCCATCGTTTTAATTATTACTTCATAAATCAATAGTACACATGAAAATAAGCAATTTTGTAATATATCTATCAGACACGTGCTTCTTTCTCTGCCAAAATTGATCAGTCATTATTGTAAGTCTAAATTCTGAGGTGAAATTTGTATTCAGTGAAGACTTTCCCATTACTGAGATATAGTGATGAGCACTGCTCAACAATCGATCGATTATTGGGGTATTTGGGTACGTCTGTTATTCAGCAAAGTATCTAGTGCTGTGTCCGAGTCCTTGTCCCACCTGTTTCGCAGCTTAAGACAGCCAATAAACATGCGGGGATTGCCTGCCATACACAATATTGTTGTAGCCATGTTAGCTATTGGCATTACGGTGATTGGCCAGCCGCATTGCATCATCGGGACTTATATGAGACACAGGTGCTCGAGGCTGCACACACTCTCCTCTGGAAGCAGTTCAGGGAGAGTTGATTTAGTAGAGAGCTTAGATTAGATCAAGGTTTGTACACTTGCACCCTTTAGTGCCTTTCATGTGTTACTAAAGGGTGTTTTTAGCCTTGTTTAACCTAATAAATAAATAATTTAAAAAATGGAGTGGGTCCCCCTAATTTTGATAATCAGCCAAAGTAAAGCAGACAGCTGCATGCTGATATTATCAGGCTGGGAAGATCCATAGATATTGTCCTCTTCCCAGCATAAATATACCAACCCTTTGGTATATCTGCCTGTCTCTTCCCAATTGGCCTGGGGTTGTTGTCAGCTGTTTCATGTCAGCTGATATCAAGACCAGGGGTTAGTATTGGAGAGATGTATATCAGACTCCCCCATTACTACCCCAGTAATCAAAAAAAACCCCACTCATAGGAAACAATAGTTTATTTGAATAAAGACTCCCTCAGACTTTCCCACTCTATACCTTTGGCTCAACAATGCGCTCAGCGAGACCCAGCGATGCTGATGAGATTTGTCGTCATTAACCGTTGCATGTTAATAGCTGTACTTTACTACTATTCACAGGCGCCAGAGCTACATTTGGGGATCGTGGACTATGACAGAGGAGCTTCATGGGCAAATTTTTAATAATACATTGGTAAATGAGAGATTGTGTTCAGGTGTCTTTATTCAAATAAACTATTCGTGTGTGTGCCATTTTTCTTTTTACTTACTTAGCTTACTGAGTTAGAAATCGGGGTGTCTGATAGATGCCTCACCATTTCTAACCCCTGGGCTTGATGTCAGCTGACATTACACATCTGACATCATTCCAAAAAAATATAACCCCAACTGCCACTGCACCAAGGCATCGGGAAGAGCTGAGCAAAGCGGTACAGTATTGGTACAGCTAATGGATGCGCCAATTGAGAGGCAGCAGTGAGCTGGTATTTTTAGACTGGGGAGGTGCCAATATCCATGGACCTTCCCAGCCTGATAATATCAGCCACCATCTGCCTGCTTTACCTTGGCTGGTTATGAAATTATGAAAAAGGAGGGACCCCACATTATTGTTTTTGATTATTTGTTCATTTAGTTCCCAGAAGTGACCTGGGAGAGAGAAATGTGTCCAGGCATCTTCCCTATACTGTTCCCATTCCATTTGAACACTGTTTCCATTCATTTCAGTGATTTTCCTGCCCTCTCCCCCCCCCCCCCCCAAGCCATCCTATTAGGGTCTTCTGTAAAAATGCTTGAATTTACCACTGACTTCCATTATACTCGTTACTCAAGTTGATCTGCTCGATTTTAGTACTAAGCATTAAAGCATTTTAGTGCTCACTCATCACTACTGAGATAGGAGATGGCAGTTTTTACTGATGAGATTCTATGTAGATAGAAGAGGGAGGAGGGGACCGAGCTTTGCTTCTAGCTCTTCTCTATGTCTGTAAATCCTCTTTCTGCCTCTAGCGCCTCCCTCCTCCTGTCATCCTACAATCTCCTCAGTAGCAATTGCCATCTCCTATCTCAGTAATGGGAAAGTCTTCACTGAATACAGATTTTATCTCATAATTGAGAATTTTGATAATGACTGATCAATTCTGGAAGAGAAAGAAGCTTTTTTGTCTGATAAGATATATTACAAAGCTGCTTATTTCTATATGTACTATTGATATATGAAATAAAAATTAAAACGATGGTTATGCTTTAAATCATCACTGTCATTTTAACAAACTTTACATAAATCAAGAGTACAAGGGAATATAAGAAATGCAGTATATGTACATAGAAATCTGCTTATTTTTGCACAAAAGTCACTTCTCTTGCACTTGTCCTCTGAACTAATCATTAACTCTGAAAAATAGCCCAAAGCAGTCTTGGTCAAAGCAGGATAAGCCTTTATGCTAAAGTACCAGGTTACAATTCTAAAGTTTACAAAGATGGGAGGGAGAAGAGGAGGGTGTAGCACTCGGCATGTTCAGAGAACAGGCAGAAATATGCTGCAGCTTCTATTTTGTTTCAGTGCTGGATTCACATCTACACTGCTCAGTAATGCTTGTATAATGTCTTCCATGCTGACTGTGTGCTAGTAGAGTAAGACAGGAAGCCCTCCTCTTATGTTTTTTTGCAGAATCCAGTCTCTACACACTAGCTAAGAGACAACTGAATATTAGAAATAGACTCTGAGGATGGGAAGATTGAAGAAATATGCAGGATATAGGATACATAATGGCCACAATTATTGTTTGTTTTGTTTTTTTTTTAAAGCATTTTGATTAATTATTTTCACCCTCAACGGTATTGTATTTTGCATGTGACAATGCTATCTTATTTTTTCCAAACTGAAACAATTTTATCATCATTGCTGTCATTATCAACTATTGAACATTGCAAGGCTAAAGGGTACTATACACGCTGCAACATCGCTAGCTATAGCACCCGCCCCATCGTTCCTGCGACATTTGGTGCTCGCTGCCGTAGCGAACATTATCGCTACGGCAGCGTCACACGCACATACCTTTGCAGCGACGTCGCTGTGACCGCTGAACAATCCCTCCTTCAAGGGGGAGGTGCGTTCGGTGTCATAGTGACTAGAGTTGAGCGCGGTTCGTGGTTCGTGGTTCTCCAGTTCGCGGCTCGAGTGATTTTGGGGCATGTTCTAGATCGAACTAGAACTCGAGCTTTTTGCAAAAGCTCGATAGTTCTAGAAACGTTCGAGAACGGTTCTAGCAGCAAAAAACCAGCTAAATCCTAGCTTGGTTTCTGCTGTAATAGTGTAAGTCACTCTGTGAATCAAACTATTATCACATTTCAGTGTATAGTGTGCGTGAACAGCGCCTTCAGATCACTGCTGTTTCTATAATGGCGATCGCCATTTTTTTTTTTTTTTTTCTTGTCTTCCTTCCCTAAGCGCGCGCGTCTTGTGGGGCGGGCCAGCATGTCAGCCAATCACAGACACACACACACCTAAGTGGACTTTGAGCCAGAGAAGCAACGGCATGTGTGATAGGATCTGCATGTCACATGTCCCTGCATTATAAAACCGGACATTTTCTTCACGAACGCCATTATCTGCCTTCTGCGTCTTTGGTGTCAGACATCAGTGTCGCAGCTCCGTCCTCCTGAGTCCTATAGCCGATACAGCTGTATGCGCTGCATACACAGCGTTAGACAGCTTAGGGAGAGCACATTCTAGCAGTCCTTTTAAGGGCTCAAAGCGGCAGGGTCAGAGAGCCATAGGTGACAGGTCCTGCAAACAGCAACAGCGTCTGTGTAGCCCAGGTCAGGGATTTCCTCCCTGCATTTCACCATTAGGAGGGAATAGAAAGGCAGGCTTCCATTCCTCTACCCAGAGCACCACAATCCTGCCACTGTACCCTCTTGTCCTCTGCACACTCCAACTCATTGTTACTAAGCCATTATACTAGCAAACACTCAGTGTACCTAGTGGCATCCTATACGTGGCTATTGGACTTTGCTATAGTCCCACTAGTGCAAAGACATTAGCAGAGCGCATCTGCCTGCATTGCACACTCCAAGTTTTTTAAACTAAGCAATTTTACTAGCAAACACTCAGTGTACCTAGTGGCATCCTATACGTGGCTATTGGACTTTGCTATAGTCCCACTAGTGCCAAGACATTTGCAGAGCGCATCTGCCTGCGTTGCACACTCCAACGAATTATAACTAAGCCATTATACTAGCACACACTCAGTGTACCTAGTGGCATCCTATACGTGGCTATTGGACTTTGCTATAGTCCCACTAGTGCAAAGACATTAGCAGAGCACATCTGCCTGCATTGCACACTCCAAGTTTTTTAAACTAAGCAATTTTACTAGCAAACACTCAGTGTACCTAGTGGCATCCTATACGTGGCTATTGGACTTAGCT
The DNA here is from genome assembly GCF_048569485.1 of Anomaloglossus baeobatrachus. Taxonomy (NCBI): domain Eukaryota; kingdom Metazoa; phylum Chordata; class Amphibia; order Anura; family Aromobatidae; genus Anomaloglossus; species Anomaloglossus baeobatrachus. The sequence goes on along the minus strand of NC_134359.1, from coordinate 223,525,065 downwards.
ATAGTCCCACTAGTGCCAAGACATTTGCAGAGCGCATCTGCCTGCGTTGCACACTCCAACTAATTATAACTAAGCCATTATACTTGCACACACTAAGTGTTTTTTAGTGGCATCCTATACGTGGCTATTGGACTTTGCTATAGTCCTACTAGTGCCAAGACATTTGCAGAGCGCATCTGCCTGCGTTGCACACTCCAACTAATTATAACTAAGCCATTATACTAGCACACACTCAGTGAACCTAGTGGCATCCTATACGTGGCTATTGGACTTTGCTATAGTCCCACTAGTGCCAAGACATTTGCAGCACGTCTGCCTGCGTTGCACACTCCAACTAATTATAACTAAGCCATTATACTAGCACACACTCAGTGTACCTAGTGGCATCCTATACGTGGCTATTGGACTTTGCTATAGTCCCACTAGTGCCAAGACATTTGCAGCACGTCTGCCTGCGTTGCACACTCCAACTAATTATAACTAAGCCATTATACTAGCACACACTCAGTGAACCTAGTGGCATCCTATACGTGGCTATTGGACTTTGCTATAGTCCCACTAGTGCCAAGACATTTGCAGCACGTCTGCCTGCGTTGCACACTCCAACTAATTATAACTAAGCCATTATACTAGCACACACTCAGTGTACCTAGTGGCATCCTATACGTGGCTATTGGACTTTGCTATAGTCCCACTAGTGCCAAGACATTTGCAGCATGTCTGCCTGCGTTGCACACTCCAACTAATTATAACTAAGCCATTATACTAGCACACACTCAGTGTACCTAGTGGCATCCTATACGTGGCTATTGGACTTTGCTATAGTCCCACTAGTGCCAAGACATTTGCAGCACGTCTGCCTGCGTTGCACACTCCAACTAATTATAACTAAGCCATTATACTAGCACACACTCAGTGTACCTAGTGGCATCCTATACGTGGCTATTGGACTTTGCTATAGTCCCACTAGTGCCAAGACATTTGCAGCACGTCTGCCTGCATTGCACACTCCAACTAATTATAACTAAGCCATTATACTAGCACACACTCAGTGTACCTAGTGGCATCCTATACGTGGCTATTGGACTTTGCTATAGTCCCACTAGTGCCAAGACATTTGCAGCACGTCTGCCTGCGTTGCACACTCCAACTAATTATAACTAAGCCATTATACTAGCACACACTCAGTGTACCTAGTGGCATCCTATACGTGGCTATTGGACTTTGCTATAGTCCCACTAGTGCCAAGACATTTGCAGCACGTCTGCCTGCGTTGCACACTCCAACTAATTATAACTAAGCCATTATACTAGCACACACTCAGTGTACCTAGTGGCATCCTATACGTGGCTATTGGACTTTGCTATAGTCCCACTAGTGCCAAGACATTTGCAGCACGTCTGCCTGCGTTGCACACTCCAACTAATTATAACTAAGCCATTATACTAGCACACACTCAGTGTACCTAGTGGCATCCTATACGTGGCTATTGGACTTTGCTATAGTCCCACTAGTGCCAAGACATTTGCAGCACGTCTGCCTGCGTTGCACACTCCAACTAATTATAACTAAGCCATTATACTAGCACACACTCAGTGTACCTAGTGGCATCCTATACGTGGCTATTGGACTTTGCTATAGTCCCACTAGTGCCAAGACATTTGCAGCACGTCTGCCTGCGTTGCACACTCCAACTAATTATAACTAAGCCATTATACTAGCACACACTCAGTGAACCTAGTGGCATCCTATACGTGGCTATTGGACTTTGCTATAGTCCCACTAGTGCCAAGACATTTGCAGCACGTCTGCCTGCGTTGCACACTCCAACTAATTATAACTAAGCCATTATACTAGCACACACTCAGTGTACCTAGTGGCATCCTATACGTGGCTATTGGACTTTGCTATAGTCCCACTAGTGCCAAGACATTTGCAGCACGTCTGCCTGCGTTGCACACTCCAACTAATTATAACTAAGCCATTATACTAGCACACACTCAGTGTACCTAGTGGCATCCTATATGTGGCTATTGGACTTTGCTATAGTCCCACTAGTGCCAAGACATTTGCAGCACGTCTGCCTGCGTTGCACACTCCAACTAATTATAACTAAGCCATTATACTAGCACACACTCAGTGTACCTAGTGGCATCCTATACGTGGCTATTGGACTTTGCTATAGTCCCACTAGTGCCAAGACATTTGCAGCACGTCTGCCTGCGTTGAACACTCCAACTAATTATAACTAAGCCATTATACTAGCACACACTCAGTGTACCTAGTGGCATCCTATACGTGGCTATTGGACTTTGCTATAGTCCCACTAGTGCCAAGACATTTGCAGCACGTCTGCCTGCGTTGCACACTCCAACTAATTATAACTAAGCCATTATACTAGCACACACTCAGTGTACCTAGTGGCATCCTATACGTGGCTATTGGACTTTGCTATAGTCCCACTAGTGCCAAGACATTTGCAGCACGTCTGCCTGCGTTGCACACTCCAACTAATTATAACTAAGCCATTATACTAGCACACACTCAGTGTACCTAGTGGCATCCTATACGTGGCTATTGGACTTTGCTATAGTCCCACTAGTGCCAAGACATTTGCAGCACGTCTGCCTGCGTTGCACACTCCAACTAATTATAACTAAGCCATTATACTAGCACACACTCAGTGTACCTAGTGGCATCCTATACGTGGCTATTGGACTTTGCTATAGTCCCACTAGTGCCAAGACATTTGCAGCACGTCTGCCTGCGTTGCACACTCCAACTAATTATAACTAAGCCATTATACTAGCACACACTCAGTGTACCTAGTGGCATCCTATACGTGGCTATTGGACTTTGCTATAGTCCCACTAGTGCCAAGACATTTGCAGCACGTCTGCCTGCGTTGCACACTCCAACTAATTATAACTAAGCCATTATACTAGCACACACTCAGTGTACCTAGTGGCATCCTATACGTGGCTATTGGACTTTGCTATAGTCCCACTAGTGCCAAGACATTTGCAGCACGTCTGCCTGCGTTGCACACTCCAACTAATTATAACTAAGCCATTATACTAGCACACACTCAGTGTACCTAGTGGCATCCTATACGTGGCTATTGGACTTTGCTATAGTCCCACTAGTGCCAAGACATTTGCAGCACGTCTGCCTGCGTTGCACACTCCAACTAATTATAACTAAGCCATTATACTAGCACACACTCAGTGTACCTAGTGGCATCCTATACGTGGCTATTGGACTTTGCTATAGTCCCACTAGTGCCAAGACATTTGCAGCACGTCTGCCTGCGTTGCACACTCCAACTAATTATAACTAAGCCATTATACTAGCACACACTCAGTGTACCTAGTGGCATCCTATACGTGGCTATTGGACTTTGCTATAGTCCCACTAGTGCCAAGACATTTGCAGCACGTCTGCCTGCGTTGCACACTCCAACTAATTATAACTAAGCCATTATACTAGCACACACTCAGTGTACCTAGTGGCATCCTATACGTGGCTATTGGACTTTGCTATAGTCCCACTAGTGCCAAGACATTTGCAGCACGTCTGCCTGCGTTGCACACTCCAACTAATTATAACTAAGCCATTATACTAGCACACACTCAGTGTACCTAGTGGCATCCTATACGTGGCTATTGGACTTTGCTATAGTCCCACTAGTGCCAAGACATTTGCAGCACGTCTGCCTGCGTTGCACACTCCAACTAATTATAACTAAGCCATTATACTAGCACACACTCAGTGTACCTAGTGGCATCCTATACGTGGCTATTGGACTTTGCTATAGTCCCACTAGTGCCAAGACATTTGCAGCACGTCTGCCTGCGTTGCACACTCCAACTAATTATAACTAAGCCATTATACTAGCACACACTCAGTGTACCTAGTGGCATCCTATACGTGGCTATTGGACTTTGCTATAGTCCCACTAGTGCCAAGACATTTGCAGCACGTCTGCCTGCGTTGCACACTCCAACTAATTATAACTAAGCCATTATACTAGCACACACTCAGTGTACCTAGTGGCATCCTATACGTGGCTATTGGACTTTGCTATAGTCCCACTAGTGCCAAGACATTTGCAGCACGTCTGCCTGCGTTGCACACTCCAACTAATTATAACTAAGCCATTATACTAGCACACACTCAGTGTACCTAGTGGCATCCTATACGTGGCTATTGGACTTTGCTATAGTCCCACTAGTGCCAAGACATTTGCAGCACGTCTGCCTGCGTTGCACACTCCAACTAATTATAACTAAGCCATTATACTAGCACACACTCAGTGTACCTAGTGGCATCCTATACGTGGCTATTGGACTTTGCTATAGTCCCACTAGTGCCAAGACATTTGCAGCACGTCTGCCTGCGTTGCACACTCCAACTAATTATAACTAAGCCATTATACTAGCACACACTCAGTGTACCTAGTGGCATCCTATACGTGGCTATTGGACTTTGCTATAGTCCCACTAGTGCCAAGACATTTGCAGCACGTCTGCCTGCGTTGCACACTCCAACTAATTATAACTAAGCCATTATACTAGCACACACTCAGTGTACCTAGTGGCATCCTATACGTGGCTATTGGACTTTGCTATAGTCCCACTAGTGCCAAGACATTTGCAGCACGTCTGCCTGCGTTGCACACTCCAACTAATTATAACTAAGCCATTATACTAGCACACACTCAGTGTACCTAGTGGCATCCTATACGTGGCTATTGGACTTTGCTATAGTCCCACTAGTGCCAAGACATTTGCAGCACGTCTGCCTGCGTTGCACACTCCAACTAATTATAACTAAGCCATTATACTAGCACACACTCAGTGTACCTAGTGGCATCCTATACGTGGCTATTGGACTTTGCTATAGTCCCACTAGTGCCAAGACATTTGCAGCACGTCTGCCTGCGTTGCACACTCCAACTAATTATAACTAAGCCATTATACTAGCACACACTCAGTGTACCTAGTGGCATCCTATACGTGGCTATTGGACTTTGCTATAGTCCCACTAGTGCCAAGACATTTGCAGCACGTCTGCCTGCGTTGCACACTCCAACTAATTATAACTAAGCCATTATACTAGCACACACTCAGTGTACCTAGTGGCATCCTATACGTGGCTATTGGACTTTGCTATAGTCCCACTAGTGCCAAGACATTTGCAGCACGTCTGCCTGCGTTGCACACTCCAACTAATTATAACTAAGCCATTATACTAGCACACACTCAGTGTACCTAGTGGCATCCTATACGTGGCTATTGGACTTTGCTATAGTCCCACTAGTGCCAAGACATTTGCAGCACGTCTGCCTGCGTTGCACACTCCAACTAATTATAACTAAGCCATTATACTAGCACACACTCAGTGTACCTAGTGGCATCCTATACGTGGCTATTGGACTTTGCTATAGTCCCACTAGTGCCAAGACATTTGCAGCACGTCTGCCTGCGTTGCACACTCCAACTAATTATAACTAAGCCATTATACTAGCACACACTCAGTGTACCTAGTGGCATCCTATACGTGGCTATTGGACTTTGCTATAGTCCCACTAGTGCCAAGACATTTGCAGCACGTCTGCCTGCGTTGCACACTCCAACTAATTATAACTAAGCCATTATACTAGCACACACTCAGTGTACCTAGTGGCATCCTATACGTGGCTATTGGACTTTGCTATAGTCCCACTAGTGCCAAGACATTTGCAGCACGTCTGCCTGCGTTGCACACTCCAACTAATTATAACTAAGCCATTATACTAGCACACACTCAGTGTACCTAGTGGCATCCTATACGTGGCTATTGGACTTTGCTATAGTCCCACTAGTGCCAAGACATTTGCAGCACGTCTGCCTGCGTTGCACACTCCAACTAATTATAACTAAGCCATTATACTAGCACACACTCAGTGTACCTAGTGGCATCCTATACGTGGCTATTGGACTTTGCTATAGTCCCACTAGTGCCAAGACATTTGCAGCACGTCTGCCTGCGTTGCACACTCCAACTAATTATAACTAAGCCATTATACTAGCACACACTCAGTGTACCTAGTGGCATCCTATACGTGGCTATTGGACTTTGCTATAGTCCCACTAGTGCCAAGACATTTGCAGCACGTCTGCCTGCGTTGCACACTCCAACTAATTATAACTAAGCCATTATACTAGCACACACTCAGTGTACCTAGTGGCATCCTATACGTGGCTATTGGACTTTGCTATAGTCCCACTAGTGCCAAGACATTTGCAGAGCGCATCTGCCTGCGTTGCACACTCCAACTAATTATAACTAAGCCATTATACTAGCACACACTCAGTGAACCTAGTGGCATCCTATACGTGGCTATTGGACTTTGCTATAGTCCCACTAGTGCCAAGACATTTGCAGCACGTCTGCCTGCGTTGCACACTCAAACGAATTATAACTAAGTTACATTGTCAGGGATATTTATTCTTTATTATTCTGCTGTTAATAAAGCTAGACCACCACTGCAATCTTCACCACCTCTCAATTTTTACTACCACATTTTCAGTCCACAATCTTGTCGCAATCAACATGAGTGGCAAAATGACAGATGCTGGTGGAAAGGGGAAGCGGCGTGGTGGAAAAGGCAAAAAAGGTTTTGTCAGTGGGGAAGGTGCCAAAGCTCCATTATCATCTGCTGAAGATAGACCATCTACTAGCAAAAGTAAGATGTCTACTACTTATTGTGGACAATCCGATGTGCTCCCTTTTTTACGGACACGAACAAGAGGAACAAAGGTAGATGATGGGCAAAAAAGGAAAATGCTTGAATGGATCTCAAGTGGTCCAACAAGTGCCCTCTCAGCCACTTCAAGTACCGCATCCAAAAAACACCATTCCTCTGAGTTGTCATCCCAATCACACTTGATTTCTCCCAGCTCTGAAGTCTCCATCAGCCCTGCACAGTATGGTGGAACTGAGATGGCTGAGTCTGCAGAGCTGTTCAGTCACACTATAGCCTGGGAATTAGAGGTCTGCTCCCAAGCTACAGTGAGTACAGAACAGGAAATGGTCTGCAGTGATGCCCAGAACCTTTGTGACTCAGATTCAGGCCGTGAGGACCAAGTTTCTGAGCATAATGTTGACCCTTTGTCACAAACTGTAACACCTGTGGTTATAGACAATGAGGAACATACTGATGAAGATGAGACGCAGATACCCGATTGGGATGACAACTTAAATATTCGGTCAGGGCAAGAAGAGGCTCGGTCTGAGGGGGAGGGGAGTGCGAACACAACAATTGATGATGACGTTCTAGATCCCACCTACTGTCAACCCCCAGTCAGGCACTCGAGGAGGTCAACAGAGGCGGTGGAGGAGGATGCAACCGACGACGAAGTTACCTTGCGCCTTCCTGGACAGAGTCGGAGCACTGGTAGCACGTCTACAACTGCATCCTCAGCCACCACTCTGCCTATGAGCATTATTCGGGGTGGATCAACAGGTCGCATGGCCTCTAAGCCTTGCCTAGCCTGGGCCTTTTTTCACATCGAAAAAGATCGCCCAACTCATGTGATATGTAACATTTGTCATGATTCTGTTAGTAGAGGTCAAAACCTCAGCAGTTTGACAACTTCTTCCATGAATCGTCACATGAATAAATATCATAAGTCCCAGTGGGAAGCTCACCGTGCTGCAATGCCGGCTAGCGGAGCGAACCATCCACCGCCCGCCCCTTCCAGTGCATCCGCGCGCTCTTCATCTTCTAGGACTGTGGGGACAGCTGTCACACCTGTTTTTCCACGCAAAACTTCCACCACTGTAACCGCAACAGGCAGTTTGCTTGTAAGGTCGTCAGTTGGTTTGGAAGGGGAAACAAGTGAGTGTGTACAGCTCTCTCAGACATCGATAGCACCAACGTTGGATGAAGGCAACATCATGTCTCCGCCTGCACTTTCCTCACAAACCTGCATTTTTCCAGGGACACCCTACTCAACACCGTCTACACACAGCAGCCAGATCTCTGTCCCTCAGATGTGGTCAAATAAAAGGCCACTTCCTCCGACCCATGACAAAGCTAAGAGGTTGACTCTATCCCTCTGTAAGCTGTTGGCTACCGAAATGCTGCCTTTCCGCCTAGTGGACACACAGGATTTTAGAGACCTTATGTCTGTCGCTGTGCCCCAGTACCAGATGCCTAGTCGCCACTACTTCTCTAAGAAAGGTGTGCCCGCGCTACACCAGCATGTCGCACACAACATCACCGCTTCCTTGAGAAACTCTGTGTGTGAACGGGTGCATTTCACCACCGATACTTGGACCAGTAAGCATGGACAGGGACGTTACATGTCGCTGACTGGGCACTGGGTAACTATGGTGATAGATGGTGAAGGGTCTGCTGCACAAGTCTTGCCGTCCCCACGACTTGTGTGTCAATCCTCTGTCTGTCCAAGTTCCGCCACAGCTTCTGCATCCTCCACCTCATCTGGGTCCTCCACCTCCGCCCCAAGCCTGCCTGGTCAGGCCACCAGCGTTCTCACTGCGCAGAAGGAATCACGCACGCCTCATTACTATGCTGGCAGCCGAGCGCAACGGCATCAGGCGGTCTTTAGCTTGACATGTCTTGGTAATAAGAGTCACACAGCTGAGGAGTTGTGGTCAGCTCTGCGGTCCGAGTTTAATAAATGGTTGTCTCCACTCAACCTGCAGCCTGGTAAGGCCGTGTGCGACAATGCTGCAAACCTGGGTGCGGCCCTTCGCCTGGGCAAGGTGACACACGTACCTTGTATGGCTCACGTGTTGAACCTTGTCGTGCAGCAATTTTTAACACACTATCCCGGCCTAGATGGCCTTCTGAACAGGGCACGAAAACTGTCTGCTCACTTCCGGCGTTCAAGCGCCGCAGCTGAGCGACTTGCATCGCTACAGAAGTCTTTCGGCCTGCCGGTTCATCGCCTGAAATGCGATGTGGCGACACGCTGGAATTCAACTCTCCACATGTTACAGCGACTGTGGCAGCACCGCAGAGCCCTGGTGCAATACGTCATGACGTATAGCCTGGGCCAACGAGATGCAGAGGTGGGGCAGATCACCCTGATGGAGTGGTCTCAGATCAAGGACCTATGCACCCTTCTGCACAGTTTCGACATGGCGACGAATATTTTTAGCTCTGACAATGCCATTATCAGCATGACGATTCCAGTCATTTACATGCTGGAGCACACGCTAAACACTATTCGGAGTCAGGGGGTGGGACAACATGAAGGGGAGGAACTACAGGAGGATTCATATGTGCAAGGGACAACAACATCACCAAGGTCCAGACGTTCATCATCACCAACGCAGCAGGCATGGGACCATGGGGAACAGGGATCGACAAGGGCGCATAGTAGCAGGCGAAATGTTGAGCAAGGTGCAGGAGAACATGAAGAAATGGAGGACGAACTGTCCATGGACATGGAAGACTCAGCGGATGAGGGAGACCTTGGTCAAATTTCAGTTGAAAGAGGTTGGGGGGAGATGTCAGAGGAAGAAAGAACGGGTAGCACCTCTATGCCACAAACACAGCGTGGACTTGGTCCGCATGGCTGCGCAAGACACATGAGTGCCTTTTTGTTGCACTACCTCCAACATGACAGTCGTATTGTCAAAATTAGAAGTGATGATGACTACTGGATTGCCACACTATTAGATCCCCGGTACAAGTCCAAATTTTGTGACATAATTCCAGCCATAGAAAGGGACGCACGTATGCAGGAGTATCAGCAGAAGCTGTTACTCGATCTTAGCTCGGCTTTTCCACCAAACAACCGTGCAGGTGCAGGGAGGGAATCTCCCAGTTGTAACTTGACAAACATGGGACGGTCTCGTCATCTTCCCCAGTCTACCCGTACCAGTAGGACCGTATCTGGTGCCGGTAACAGCAATTTTATGGAATCTTTTCATAATTTTTTTAGACCCTCTTTTGCAAGGCCACCAGAGACAACAAGTCTGACACATACTCAACGGCTGGAGAGGATGATACAGGAGTATCTCCAAATGAACATCGATGCCATGACTGTGCAACTGGAGCCTTGCTCCTTTTGGGCTTCAAACATAGAAAAATGGCCAGAGCTCTCCAGTTACGCCTTGGAGATTTTGTCGTGTCCAGCTGCCAGCGTTGTCTCTGAACGTGTATTCAGTGCTGCTGGGTGTGTGCTGACAGATAAGCGCACGCGTCTGTCCAGTGACAATGTGGACAGACTGACGTTCATCAAAATGAACAAGTCATGGATCCAGAAGGAATTTACTACCCCTGTGTCATCCTGGGGAGAGTAAATGCTTGTGGATTTGGAATGTGCTTGATGCAAATCAAAACATCCTGTTTGCAACTAGGGCCCAAGTGCTGCCACTGATGGGGTGGGTGTCTGTGTGGCCCAATTTTTGGAAAAAAGGGAGACTCCGCTTGGAGTAACCCTTGCTTGATGTGTTTTTAAAAGAAGCCAAGATGAACAGAGCTGGGATCAGGAAAGACTTTGCTACCTACCCCGGTGTCATCCTGGGGACGGATAAGAATGGCGTATTTTTGAATGTGCTTGATGCAAATCAAAACATCCTGTTTGCAACTAGGGCCCAAGTGCTGCCACTGATGGGGTGGGTGTCTGTGTGGCCCAATTTTTGGAAAAAAGGGAGACTCCGCTTGGAGTAACCCTTGCTTGATGTGTTTTTAAAAGAAGCCAAGATGAACAGAGCTGGGATCAGGAAATACTTTGCTACCTACCCCGGTGTCATCCTGGGGACGGATAAGAATGGCGTATTTTTGAATGTGCTTGATGCAAATCAAAACATCCTGTTTGCAACTAGGGCCCAAGTGCTGCCACTGATGGGGTGGGTGTCTGTGTGGCCCAATTTTTGGAAAAAAAGGGAGACTCCGCTTGGAGTAACCCTTGCTTGATGTGTTTTTAAAAGAAGCCAAGATGAACAGAGCTGGGATCAGCAAAGACTTTGCTACCTACCCCGGTGTCATCCTGTGGACGGATAAGAATGGCGTATTTTTGAATGTGCTTGATGCAAATCAAAACATCCTGTTTGCAACTAGGGCCCAAGTGCTGCCACTGATGGGGTGGGTGTCTGTGTGGCCCAATTTTTGGAAAAAAAGGGAGACTCCGCTTGGAGTAACCCTTGCTTGATGTGTTTTTAAAAGAAGCCAAGATGAACAGAGCTGGGATCAGGAAATACTTTGCTACCTACCCCGGTGTCATCCTGGGGACGGATAAGAATGGCGTATTTTTGAATGTGCTTGATGCAAATCAAAACATCCTGTTTGCAACTAGGGCCCAAGTGCTGCCACTGATGGGGTGGGTGTCTGTGTGGCCCAATTTTTGGAAAAAAAGGGAGACTCCGCTTGGAGTAACCCTTGCTTGATGTGTTTTTAAAAGAAGCCAAGATGAACAGAGCTGGGATCAGCAAAGACTTTGCTACCTACCCCGGTGTCATCCTGGGGACGGATAAGAATGGCGTATTTTTGAATGTGCTTGATGCAAATCAAAACATCCTGTTTGCAACTAGGGCCCAAGTGCTGCCACTGATGGGGTGGGTGTCTGTGTGGCCCAATTTTTGGAAAAAAGGGAGACTCCGCTTGGAGTAACCCTTGCTTGATGTGTTTTTAAAAGAAGCCAAGATGAACAGAGCTGGGATCAGGAAATACTTTGCTACCTACCCCGGTGTCATCCTGGGGATGGATAAGAATGGCGTATTTTTGAATGTGCTTGATGCAAATCAAAACATCCTGTTTGCAACTAGGGCCCAAGTGCTGCCACTGATGGGGTGGGTGTCTGTGTGGCCCAATTTTTGGAAAAAAAGGGAGACTCCGCTTGGAGTAACCCTTGCTTGATGTGTTTTTAAAAGAAGCCAAGATGAACAGAGCTGGGATCAGCAAAGACTTTGCTACCTACCCCGGTGTCATCCTGGGGACGGATAAGAATGGCGTATTTTTGAATGTGCTTGATGCAAATCAAAACATCCTGTTTGCAACTAGGGCCCAAGTGCTGCCACTGATGGGGTGGGTGTCTGTGTGGCCCAATTTTTGGAAAAAAAGGGAGACTCCGCTTGGAGTAACCCTTGCTTGATGTGTTTTTAAAAGAAGCCAAGATGAACAGAGCTGGGATCAGGAAAGACTTTGCTACCTACCCCAGTGTCATCCTGGGGACGGATAAGAATGGCGTATTTTTGAATGTGCTTGATGCAAATCAAAACATCCTGTTTGCAACTAGGGCCCAAGTGCTGCCACTGATGGGGTGGGTGTCTGTGTGGCCCAATTTTTGGAAAAAAGGGAGACTCCGCTTGGAGTAACCCTTGCTTACATTGTTTTTAAAAGAAGCCAAGATGAACAAGTCATGGGTCAGCAAAGACTTTGCTACCTACCCCGGTGTCATCCTGGGGATGGATAAGAATGGCGTATTTTTGAATGTGCTTGATGCAAATGTAGCTGTGAAGTGTACAACTGGGGCACAACTGCTGCCACTGAAGGGGTGGGTGTGTGTGTGGCCCAATTTTTGGAAAAAATGGAGACTCCGCTTGGAGTCACCTTGCGGTGTTTTACATGATTTTAGAAGGGCGTGCCATGCCTATATCTGTGTGTCCTCCTCTTTTTCCTTGTCCAGCTGTTTTGTTTTCGCATGAGTATATGTCCTTGTCACTTTCCAATGTGTTTGAGTTGTTTGTCACCTTTAGGACACCTTTGAGGGTGTTTTCTAGGTGTTTTTCTGTGTTTGTGATTGCCTGCCATTGTTTCCTATGCAGTTCGAGTTCGGTTCGTCGAACGTTCGACGAACCGAACTCGAACGGGAGGTCCGTTCGGCGAACCAACCTCGAGCCGAACCGCGACCGGTTCGCTCATCTCTAATAGTGACGTCACTGCGGCGTCACTAAACGGCCGCCCAATAGCAGAGGAGGGGCAGAGATGAGCGTCCGAAAGATGCCGCCCACCTCCTTCCTTCCTCATTGCTGCTGGACACAGGTAAGGAGATGTTCGTCGTTCCTGCGGTGTCACACATAGTGATGTGTTCTGCCGCAGGAACGCCGAACAACATCGTACCTGCAGCAGCAACGATATTTAGAAAATGAACGACGTGTCAACGAGCAACAATTTTTCACGTTTTTGCACTTGTCGATCGTCGCTCATTGGTGTCACACGTTGCGAGGTCGCTAATGGCGCCGGATGTTTGTCATTAGCGACGTGACCCCGACGATATATCATTAGCGATGTCGCAGCATGTATAGCCCCCTTTAGTTTACATTTGTTCAGCTGTAGATGTATGATATCTGTGCTGAACATGTACCCTGGAAACCTCTGCAAGTGTGGCGCCCCAGGACCTGGTCGCCACAACAGCATTGCCCCTCCATAGGGTTGATGCTGAGCCTGGAGGTAATTGGGGGGTCTATTGGCCAGTAAGTTTAACATCCAACGCAGTTCTCCCTCAGGCCAGCAGGGGGAGCTCTGAACCTGGAGTTCCAGGGAGCATTCCTTAAGTCTGACCTGAGGGAGGAGTTAGTAGTCAGTCTGTAGGACAAAGCAGAGAGTGCAGACGCAGAGTGTGCTGTCCTATGGAACTGGGGCCTAGAGCTGGAGCAGCTTGGCCCAGTGAAGCAGGAGGAGCAGAGAGGCACAGAAGAGACTCGGACATCGGAGTCTGTGGCCACCAGGGCCTAAAATACTCCCTGGTAGCCGAATCCGAAGGGCAGGAGAGCTGCAAGCACCCGGTCCATAAACAGCCCGAAGGTACAGCTGCATCATCAGGGCCCGGTGTGGACTCCAGCAGAGAAGCACCAGAGAGGGCCTGCGCAGCCTACCACAGAGGGAAAGGGACGTACCACCGGTCCCAGCAGCAAGAGGGCCATTGCTAAATTCAGAGAGCAGTGTCCTATCACAGTAAGGAAAAGAACAGGAGTAGGCCTCATACTCATCTGGCCAAAACCACATCTCAGTTACTTCCAGGCCGGCCGGAGCCCTCTACCACCTGTAACGGTCTCCCAGGACTAACCGTTTGTGAAGTAAAAGAGGAGAAGGTAAAGAGACTGTTGTTTGTGCCTGTTTCTTTCATTGCCTGTCGGCCCTGCACCGTGTTATCCACACAACACCATAGACTCTCACGAGCACCAACAGTGTCCCCGGGGCACCGCTCCACGTGTGGGGAGCAGTACCACCATTGCAGATGGGCAATGAGCCCCATAGGGGTGAATGAGCCCCATGACTATCGGGAGGGTATAGGGTAGGAAGGGGTTAATCTTGGAGGGTAATAGGGCTGTGTAAGGGATTAGGGGATTGGTGGTTTGGTGAGCAGTGAGGATTGGGCCAGAGGTCATAAGGGGTGGGGAGAAAAGGGGGGGTTTATAAGGGGCAGTTAGTTACAGTACCTCCTCTTTTGCCGTTGGTGCCTTTCTTGTGTGGTCAGCATCGCCGGTTCCAGAATGGCTGACCTAGCGGCGCTGCTGGAGTGGGTC